>NC_037528.1:33329416-33330919 GCF_001531365.2 Cynara cardunculus var. scolymus | reverse complement strand
CTTAATCGTACCGTCAGAATACTTGTTTAACTCACTGAATCTCATGAACTTTTTAACTTGAAGTTGAGCATAGTAGATGACCCCAAACTCTGGATTTTCTAGAACCATGTAAACTGGATAGTCGTCAATGTCTTCAAGATCTTGATTTGGTCTTTTGAGGTTGATAATGCGTTGATTGTCTTCAAGACCCGTTTGTACATCTATGACCATTGTCAGCTTTACATGACATCGAATAAATCTCTTGATAGCCTCCAGAGCTACCAGTTCTCCTTCCTTTCTAATTGTCATATTTTTGAGTTTGAAGAACATGTATTCAAGGTCATCCAAATACAAGTTCGAGAAGTCAGCTTCGCTAAACCTCCAAATCTGGCCATCCTGTCTGGTAACAGTGAAGACAGGATACCAAATTCTCAATAGCTTCTGAGCATCTATCTGTTTTATCATTACCATTCGGTGCTTGGTACGGACTTCACTGACTGGTTGGCACTTGGCTTTTAGAAGGTGACGATATTCAATTCGAAAATCTTTTGGCTTCTTATGGATTCCTAGAACTCTGTCAGCACAAAGCAGTTTTCTGTGACGAACGAAAATCCTAAAGTAGATATCTTCCAAGTATGGCTCTCGGATTCTTTCGCTATCATAACCAAAGAAATTTGCTCTCATATGGAAAGGAATGTAATTCTTTGAGAAGATTTCAGTAGGATCAACAGATTCTCTTGGAATACTAACTTCAGGTACATCAGGTAGAACAACAGTAGATGATTCTGGAATAGACTGAGGATCACCTTTAACGGGAAAAGCTGGATCTTCTTCTTCTAAGTCAGCTTCAAAATCAAAGTACATTCCAGTTGACTCGTCAATGTTATCAACGTCCTCTCCAAAATCCTGCTCTCCACCAAGAGTAGTAGAGAATGCACTGTTGAACCTTACATTGACAGACAAGTCCATTAACAGCCTTGTTTCTACTGTGGAGTCCACCGGCTTTTCAACCATTGGCTCAATCATTGGACTTGCCTCCACTTCTTCATCTTCAATTACGACATCCTCAATTATTCTTTCCCGAACTGTTTTCGGGGCAAAATCTTTAGCAGTTACATCATGAGGTAGTGACTCTTCACCCAATCTTGCACCTTGTAGAGATGTCTCAGCCAATCTCTGCTTTTTCCTCTCCTCCTCATGACTATCAGGATCATCCTGATCGTTATGTCTTCGTTTAAGAGATTCGGCTTGAGACTTGCAAGATTCTTCAAGTATAGACACCCTTTCGAGAAGAGCATCCATTGAACATTTCAGATCAAGGGTATTTGATGTGATCAAGTTGCTAACTTTAGAAAAATTAGCACTAATCACATCTTGAAAAGTCAAGAACTCTGAGGCTCGAATCATAGGGTTAGCATCAATCTGTTGACGAAGAAGTCCGACCAAATCTGCATCTTCCGCGTCTTCGCTTTGAGAAGCCATCAATTTAGCATATAAAAGTGATTTTAGCTCGTCCACCGATTG
>NC_037528.1:33326444-33327641 GCF_001531365.2 Cynara cardunculus var. scolymus | reverse complement strand
TATTCATCGACCTCTCCTTGAAGATATAAAGCATCTCCGTCCTTTTCAATTGTAAGAGTACCCCAAAATTGTTGAAGATACACCATAGGAACTGATGTATGGGCAGATAAAACATATGAAATGGGGTGGCCTTTCAGGATTTCTGTTATGATAAGGTATTCGGCAGGCATATCGAAAGAGAAGTGATGGTTATTCGGTTGAATTTCAAGATATTGTAACTAATGGTAAAGTGTTTCCAAGGCTATGGGTTGGTTAGGTAAATGGGCTGGTACATTTTCAGATCTGACAGAGGGAACACGAGATTCCTCGTCAAACTGATGTCTAGGATCGGTCATTTACCTTTAAAAGATCTAAAATATTAGTACCCATTTTATTGAAGTAAAAAAAATGAAGTAAAAAATACACACACACAAAAAAATTAAAACAAATGAAAATAAAAAAAAATTTCACTCACACAAGAAAAAAAAATGAAAAAGGAAAAAAAATTTAAACTAAAAAAAATAAGAAAAAAAAATGAAAGTTAAAACACTTAGCAAAAAAAAATTCAAATGGATTGACCGGATTAGAAGTCCGGTCAACATACAAACACTTGGACACTAAAAGAAATGTGTCCAGATTAGAAGTCCGGACAACACACTAAACACTTAAAACTAAAAACAATTGTGTCCGGGTTAGAAGTCCGGACAACAAGACAAAATCACACACAACACTAAGACTTAAACCGGACAATCATCAACCGGTTTAAGGTTGATCGGATTGAAATCCGATCACCTTGTCCGGTGAGATATCCGTTCAAAACATAATACGAATACAATCACAAAATACACAAAAAAACTCAAATACAGTCAAAATACACAATATGTACTCACTCGAAAATGAAAAAYGACACAAAATACACCAAAATACAATGTCTAATCCGAGTTAATACGAGTTTATTGGTTCGATTATGAAGTTATGTTCAATTTAAGTCATTATCAGTCTATATGATCAATAAGTATCGAGACTATCAACGAATAAGGAATAGTAATGAAATGAATGAATCGAAACCTTGAATAGAGACGATGAAAAGTAGACCAAATTGATAGATTGAAATCAATAAACTCAATTTGAGCGGAGAGAGTGAGCGGAGACGATGATGAACAGTATAGGAGCGTAAAAAATAAAAATGAGAAATGACACGGTTATTTATAGTCAAAG
>NC_037528.1:33324062-33326344 GCF_001531365.2 Cynara cardunculus var. scolymus | reverse complement strand
ACAACCTACAGAGGCATGATTGGATCACTCCTGTATCTAACTGCTAGTAGACCAGATATTATGTTTGCTATATGTCTTTGTGCAAGATATCAATCAAATCCTAAAGAATTGCATCTCTCTGCAGTCAAGAGGATCTTTAGACACCTCAAGGGAACTCCATCATTGGGTCTCTGGTATCCAAAGAACTATGGCTTTGATCTAATAGCCTACACAGATGCAGATCATGCAGGTTGCAAACTTGATAGAAAGAGCACGTCTGGAAGCTGTCAACTCTTGGGGGACAAGCTGGTAAGTTGGACATCCATAAAACAAAATTGTGTCTCAACATCCATAGCAGAAGCAGAGTATGTTGATGCTGCTAGTTGTTGTTCACAAGTTCTCTGGATGAARACTCAGCTCAAGGACTATGGTTTCCATTATGACAAAGTTCCTATTCTCTGTGACTCCAAGAGTGCCATAGCAATCTCTGCAAACCYAGTGCAGCATTCCAAGACCAAGCACATCGATGTAAGGTACCATTTTTTTAAAAGACAATGTTGAAAAAGGGAATATAGAAATGTATTTTGTTCCCATTGAGATTCAACTTGCTGACATGTTCACCAAAGCTCTTGATGAGAAAAGATTTTTATTCTTAATCAGCAAGATGGGTATGCTGAATCTCACCACTTAAAGGCAATATATATATATATATATATATATATATATATATCAGAGATTTTCAATATCTCATTGTTATGCCTATAAGTGATATATAAAATATTCGCCATACAGACCAGAGCCTCTGGCCATTTAGAATCACTTCGATTAATATTTGGCAAACAATCTTCATCGCCTTTGGAACCAGAGCCTCTTTGGTCCAAAGCAAATACCGAGTTTTCTCCACTAAGTATTACCTTCTCAACCAGAGCCTCTGGTTTTCGAAACCTTTGAAACCAGCGCTATCAAGTTCCCATCTAAAATTTGACTTAAACCACACCCTTCTTTCATCAAACCCTTTCATCGTCTTTAAGACCAGAGCCTCTGGTTCTAAAGACCAGAGCTTCTGGATTCCTACTCTTTGCAACCAGAGCCTCTTTGGACCCAAAGAGTCCCTTTTCTCACTTCACATGTACTTAATCATATTTTCATACTTCATTTTATCGACTTTAAGACCAGAGCCTCTGGATTCAAAGTCTTTGGAACCAGAGCCCCTCTGGTCTCAAAGGCTCAACCTCTATACTTTTTCCCATACCTTTAACCATTCTCTCACACATCTTTTTCCTTGTCTTTGCAACCAGAGCCTCTGGTTCTAAAGACCAGAGCTTCTGGATTCATTGTCTTTGGAACCAGAGCCCCTCTAGTCTCAAAGACCCATCCATATACCTCTTCACTCGCATACTTAGCCACATTGCATATCTTAATTTCATCATTCTTCACAACCAGAGCCTCTGGTTGTATAGACCAAAGCCTCTGGTCCTCTAATTCTTCATTATTATTTGTCTGAGGGGGAGTTTTTGCAAACCTCAAAACCATTCTTCATGCATCATTCAAGGGGGAGCATCTATTTCATCTTCAAACCATATGCATTTTCCATCCAAAGCCTCTGGTTCTACTATCTAGAGCCTTTGGCCACCTAAATGCTAAATATGAATTTAACCAGAACTCCTCTGGTTCTACAAAATGGATTGTCAATGCTTTTCTAGGGCCTCTGGTTAGTCATCCAAGGCCTATCAATCATGCAATACAACATTTCATCGATGAATTCCTTCATTGATGTTCAACCAGATCCCCTCTGGTTCCCCAACCAATGTGTCATGGTCAACCAGAACACCTCTGGTTCCATGACAAAATATCTTTCATTCACAAAACCCATCTTAATTGCAAAATTCTTTTAAAAGATGATACAAAATTGCAGCTTTTGTGACTAAAAACTATACAACATGGGTTTTTAGAAGATCAAAACTTCGTAATTAGTATTAATCTTCCAATTAGTTGGGATTTTAAATTTAAATTACTTTTGGATACATATTTCTTGAGATATTATTTGGAATAACTTCTTATTTCCAAATAATCCATACGTCATCCTCACACGCATCTGACACCTTATACAACCTGTTCCCCATAAACTTTTTCAAATTACCCTTCCCTTACCCCCCCTTGACACGTGTCTTCCAACATTAATGGCATGTACAATCAAGACGGCTCACGATCTCCAAATCATATCGTCCATTACCAATAACCTCTACTTTTTCATGATTATTTTAATATAATAATCAAGAAACCGTTTCCCATTCCCACTCCCC
>NC_037528.1:33283219-33324009 GCF_001531365.2 Cynara cardunculus var. scolymus | reverse complement strand
ATGACAGCAGAGTCCAATCCACCGGTGCCGACAGCCGCGCTATCGTGTTCTTACCCATGAAGCCAAACAACCATGCTATTGAACTTCAAAACACACTGTTCGACGACCGCTTCGCCGTCATGATCGAGTTCTTCAAGAACTGTATTCTCCTTCCCGCCCTAACTCTTGCTGACACCAGCATACCACTAAAGTACGTCCAGCAATATTGGCAAACATGTGAGTTTGACCCAGAAAGCCATGGAATAGTGGGGGACATGGATGCCCCAAACGACATGATATGCTTGCTTAAGATTTCGCGGGCTAAAGTTTCTCGAGTTTTGTGCATTCCCACTCGACGGGAGCTTGGAATTGCCCAATATGACAAACCACCCACCACCGACGACATTCTACGTTTCGTCAAGATGCAAGGTTACAATCGTGACCTCCACAACGTCTCCGACTTCAAACGTCAATTCCTCCCGCCGATGTGGAACATGTTCTTCTCCATCCTCAACAGGGCCCTCACATGCAAACTGGGGTCATTGGACCAAGGGAACATAAACATCATGACGATCATGTATGGGCTGTTCTTCAACCTGAACCTTGCTACGCCTTTCTCATCTACAATGAGATTCATTCGGCGGTGGTCAAGAAATGCAAACTTCAAGCTGCTGGCAAGCCTCTATCTGCGATTCTCTTCCCTCGTTTCCTCGCCCTCTTCATTGGGGATGCAATGAGGAAACATGGACTACCGGCTGAGGAGCCCTTCACTCCAGTCTACAAGATGCACGGCCATCGACCAACCCTCTCGAAGGAGGGTTAAACTATCAACCGCCCACTCTCCAGGGCTATGCTCAATGTCATTCCATTGACATCTGAGATACGCCAGACCTATGAACACTCTATGCTGTCCCAGAAACCGAAGGCAGATACCCTAGAGCAATTAGAGCCGTCCCCCGAACCAAGCGAGGGAGCACATGAGACATCTTCATCAGATGATGAAGATGATGATGATGATGATGATGATGATGCTACTCATCGTGCCTCCCCCGGCCCTACTCATACTATTCCTCCACCCACTACCCAAAGRGCAACYACATCATCTACCCCTGGCGATCAAAGCCACAGGGGTATTGAACAAGGACGACCCAGTCCAATCCCAACCCCAGCCAGCCATCCAGAGGCCATTCTTCGGGTCTCTGCAGATGAATTAGTTGAGGAACCCCATTTTCCATCACCCCTCTCCCAACAGAGAGGTGATGAAGATATAAGAGCCCCTTCGCCTCAGGGCTCGACACAACCAATCACACACACAGAAGCATGTGTTGCTTCTGACATTGAACAACCCCAAGWTCGTTCAGARCRATCTTCCTTTCATGCACATCCCCCTTTGATATTTGATCTACCGAAGGGGACACACATTCGCTTCACTTACCCGGCTTCTGAAGCCGAGGAAGAGGAAGCTGATGTCGCAACATCACGAGATAGCTCCTCTCTTGAGGGCTATCAAGGACATGATGGAAGTCCTTCTAGGCCCACATTCTCACAAGGCCAAGAAGGCGCCTCCGGAGCAGAGGCCTAACCTGCAGCATCTGTTACTGCAGGGGTTACCCCAATTGCAGACCTGGTCACAAAGGCCGAGTTCCAAGCCTTTGTCGATTCAGTGATGCGGTCCTTGGAAGACCTTAAACTCATCATTCAAGGGATTGTTGACAACCCACCCTCAACCGATACCACTGACCTTCAACAATCCCTTGCAATCCTGCAACGCCACCTCTCCCAAATTGAAACCCAAACCCGAGAHAATACCACACRTCTCCWAATKCTCCAACAAACCATCACCCAACACCATAACACCGCATCCTCCCTTGCCACCCAAAGAAACCAAATACTCATCCACTCCATTGCCACCCTCACGGCCCAAGCAATTGAGGCCGATGAGAACCTTACCTACATCATCACCCAACTACATACCATCCTCCAAAACCATAACAACCTACCAACCTCCATCATCTCCCAAATCCCTCAACAAACCCTACCTCCATCCACTTCATCTATCGATGAAACCCTTGCCACTCTTACCTACCAAATGGCCACCATCCAAACCACCCTCACCCAACTCCCCACCACAATATTAGCCCAAATCCCCCAACCTACTCAACCCCAACCTCCCTCGGCAGGCCCATCCTTTGATGAAGCCTTCTCCTCATTCACTGCAGAGGTAAGAGATCTCATCACCAACCTTCCCATCCCTCCATCTACATCCGCCACCACCTCCGTGCCACCACAAGCCTCCTCATCAACCACAGAGTTCGCAACCAGAGCCGACCTGTGGGCTCTATCCAAGGCACTTGTCTCATCTTTCAATGAGATTAGTGCCAAATTCGTTCATTGCACCATCCATCCGACCAGGGTTCTTTCCTAGAACCTGGCCGATGAACAAAGGCGCACCACTTCTCTCCTTCAAACGATGGAGGAGAGCCGAAGACAAGAAGCCCTGAAGGCGTATCTTGCGTCCTTCAGGAAGGACAAAAAGAAGAAGAGGAGCAGAGCCTCTTGCTCCAGCAGCCGCCAACACAAGAGGCCACGACATGAAGACCAAGACCCTGATGATCAAGGTCTTGGATCTCATGAGAGGGAGACAGAGGTCGCGACTGCACAGCAAACGGAATCCACTGCACCACCGTCACAAACTCAACCACCACTCTCAACCGAAGAAACCCAAGAAAGGGAACCAGAGGCTCTGCCCTCTGAAGATGTACAAAATGTACTTGTTCCCTTCGCTACAACCCCAGAACCCATCATGTTGAGTTCCTCAACCGATGAAGAGCCAACCACCCCACCAACAGAAATAAACCAACCTTTTACTTCGTCACCCACACCAAACCTACCCTTAACCCCTTCACCAACCCCTCGCACCATAGAACCCTTCACCTCATCCATACAACCAGAACGAACAATAATCCAACCTTCATCACTCCAACAACCACAAACCTAAACAGAACCCCATGAACCAGAAACCACCCAAGCCGAACCTAATGAACCACAACCAACCCAAGCTGAACCAACCCAACAAGAAACCATACCTTCACCAACCCATACACAACCCTCAACCCAACCACCCATGGTGCAAGCAGATATTCCCTCTTCCTCGAGGAATCCTCCGCAAAGCTTGGTTGATGAGATTATACATAACATGGAGTCGCTGCGGAGACGTCCAGAGTTGCCACCCAGGGAACCCATTATGATGGAAAACATCCATCAATACTTGTACCAAGACCACGATGAAAGTTTGACCATCAATCCTCCAATTTTATCGCCCGAGTCCATGGACCTCTTACACCATAGGTTCATTAGACAGACCACACAAGCACCACAGGCTGTCTTCTCAAACGATGGGATAAGGAGGGTCATGGATCTAAAAGTGAGGATGTTCACCAATAGAGCCATTCGATACATCGAGTTCACAGTGGAAAGAGTACATGATCAAATTAGCGTGTTCAACGAAAATGACCTCATCAACCTCAATCCCTATGACTTGATTAAACTATACGCATACACGGCTCAACGGCAGGACCACGGCATCAGGTTTGGAATGGCGAACAGAGCGATTGTAAAAACAATGGAGACCCTGGTAAACTATCGAGCAAAGAGTGATTTCAAAATTGCTCTTCGCTTAGGCATCAAAAAACTTTCCTGCGCTCCACCAAACGAAGACTTCCAAGGCCTGCAGAAGAAAAGATCTGCCTCAGTCTTAACTCAACCCGAGCTTGGACTTGTTTACAAGAATGAGTTTGGGGCAAAGAAATTCTTTAGACTAACTGAGGCATCAAGTATTCATCGGATACACTTGAATGGTTTCAGAAAGTCATCAGAGAAAGACTGGGTAGAAATCATGTGACAAGAGAATAAGGGAGTCAACTCATCCATGAGATATCGACAGTCATCGACTATCGAAGACTACTTCTGCGCTTCTGAGATATATTTCAAGGTAGATCATGATGAGTTGTAAACTTGTGCCTTAAAATGATGTCTTTTGTTTCCAGTATTGTAAAATTTTCATCATCCAATGAAAATTTGAAATTTGATGTTTTTCTATTAGATTAGTCTTTGTTCTTCACAATTGTTTCTACATTAGTCTATATTTGTTCTTTCATTACTTAGGGGGAGATTGTTAAGTCCCATAATTCATAAAGTGAAAAAGTAATGAAAAACAATAAGTGATGAAGAACCAGAAGACCAATGAAGACATCAAGGCAGAATTGGCCAAATCTGGAGAACAACCAGAGGGCCGATGGACGACCAGGGATGCGATGGAAAGAGCATCTTCATCGCCCCTCTGGTCAACAACACTTAAGAGAATTATTCAGCAATTCATCCAGAGGCATACGATGAAGATTTAAAGATAAGGATGATTCATCATACCATGGAAGACAGCTACACTTCAAGTTTATCTTAATATTAAAGCTTATCAACAGTTTAGATAAACATTATCTGTTAATAGAAGATTAGCTAAAAAGTCTCGTTAGATAGTTATCTTCTAATTAGCTTTCTAGTATAAATAGGTGATTAGGCCTATTGTACAATATGTCTCTTTTTACGTTTTCTTATCAATAAAGTGAAACCTTTAACGCTCAAGACTGTTCTTTATTGTTTATAATTCATTCTTGAGTGTTCATCATTTTCTCCATTAAAACACTATAATTTGGTTATTCTTAACTAGATTATTAGTGTTATTGAGAGATCTGGGATCAATAGATTTTCAAGTGAAGATTGTACCTATGAAAAGTCTAAGTCATTGTCTTCAGATGCAGACTAGTCAGAGTTAGTCTTGGTAGACTCAAATTTTGCCACATATCCCATCAAACAGAAGTAAGCTTCTTCATCATTAGAGAATGAAGATTCATCCAGACATTCTCCTGTCATCCATTAGCCCTTGTCCTTATTCTTTCTTCTTTGCCAACTGCAATTTCTTGGCATGATAATCTGAATCCTTAACCTCCTTTAATTTGCATTCTCTAGCATAGTGGCTAGGCTTTCCACAGTTGCATCATATTGATGTTTCAGCCTCTACTTTCTTTTTCTATCCACTTTCTTTTCCTTCTTATCATCAGCATTGTAATCCCTAGAGCTTTTTCTTATATTTATCATAATATGGTTTTCTTGCAAATCTCTTATTTTAATCTTTTGTTAGCAAAAAAAAGACTTTTAGCCAGTTGTTTCAACTCAACACCAGAATTGTCATCTTCAGAGTCAGAGCTAGGAATTTCAGGGAGTTCAACAATCTTCTTTGATGAAGATCTTGAGTACTTAGCACTAGTTTTGTGCTTCTTATCAAAAACTAGGGCCAAGCAATCAAAAGTTTTGACAACAACCATCTTTCCAGTCTTTTTTCTTCAACTCTATATTCATGTTGATCTAGAGTACCAAAAAAGTCATGTATGTCATTTTCATTCAAATTTTTGATAATGTGAAGGCTTTCAAAAAAATTGTCCCATTTAGGCCTCAAATTTCTCAAGAATTTGATTTTGATCTCATTATTGGTTTAGTGAACCCCATTCCTTATCAAGTCATTGAGAATATCATTGAACCTTTTGTATGAATCATACATGGTTTCAGACTCTTTGGCTTTGAAAGCTTCATATGCTCCAATGCAGTTATTAAGCTTATCCTATATGGAATTTTCACCACCTTTTTCATATGTGATTTCACCTTATCCATATCTCCTTGGCAGACTTCAGACTGTTAACCCTATTGAAAATCTCTTTGGATAAGGCCACGGGCAATAGAGTCAAGGCTCTTTTATTAGCATCACCTTTTTTTATCTTATTCATCATAGTCCTTCTTGATTCTTGAAGCAAGGATTGCAGGGGTATCATTAGTACGCTCAACAATAAGAATATTGATGTAAGATTCATAAGAACTATCTGTAATGGATTTCATAAGATCCTTATCAATGTTGTGTAGAAATTGCACCATATTGATCCTCTATTGATGGTAATCACTGTAGAAAAGAGCAGGGAGGGTTTGTTTTAGATCCAATACTCACTATTTTCTTGAACACCTTTAGATCTTTGATTGTTAATGATAAAATTGGAAGTTGCACATCAATCTTCATGAATCTTTGATCAAAATTAATCAATAACAGCTCTTTTCGAACCAAAATTCAATCACGGGCTCTAATACCAACTGAAAGTTCAATAGATCTAAGAATTATGTAATTCAACTTAGAGCAATGAATAGAATAATGAATTGATAGCATAATCATAATCAAATTAGCGAACAATAGAAGTATCAATCATAGAAGTCATATGTCATTGATAAAACAATGATCAAAAGCTTTGAGAAAAAAGAAATCTAGAGAGAGAAATTCTCTACAGCATAGAGAAATTCTATCGCAATTACATGTACCAAAAGGTTACAAATGCTATGAGATTGACCTCCTATTTATACTCACGAGAATATAATCTATTACAAATATATAAGAGATCATATTTCAAATTACATGACAGTAAAAAAAATTAAGTACAAACTAATCTTGAACTGCCACAAGGTCTAGCATCTTCATCTCTCTTTTGAATAAGCAAAGCTTTCTCAGCTTGTATAGGATCAAAGATCTGACTTGGTAAGAACTTTTTGTTCTTCTTTTGAACTTGTAAGTCTATATAGGTGGATCAAACTTAGGAGATAGTCTATCTAGATTTCTGAGTCTTCTTAGTCAGAGCTCTAACTTGCTTGTCCAAAAACTCTGCCTGGTTTTCAATACTTAGCCATTCTTGAGAAGGTCTTATCTAATCCAACTTATACAAAAACTATGATTTAACAACATCCTTCATGAATTAAACCGTGCAGGGGGGCGGTCTTGGCTTGGGAAGGGTAGATTTCACTAGGGGTCGAGGGAGTGTTTAGGGAAACATTCTCTCTTTGGGTTGGACTCTAGATTCTTATGGAGTGGATTTCACCTCCTTATTTGCCAAAAAGATTAGGGGACGGGTCATCCATTTTATTTTGATTAGACAATTGGGTAGGATATTTTTGTTTATATGATCTCTTTCCACTATTATTTATCTTGGAAAAGATAAAGAGGCTAAAGTAAAGAATAGAGGGTGTTGGGTTCATGAGAGGTGGGATTGGGTTAGGGCCCCAAAGGGTTTGACATCAAGTGATTTGCCGAACTTAACCATCTTGTTACAATTTACACGCTTCTATAAACCGCATGGATACATGGTGGTGGCGCCTCGATGATGACAGGAGGCTCACGATCAAAAAGTTGTAGATTTTGGTTGAGGAGAAATTTCACGTAGACGATGATCTTAATCCATAAACTCATTGGAACAAGCTTGTACCAAGAAATATCAACATCTTCATATGGCATTTTACCCATGGCTGACTCCTGGTCGATTTGGGTACAATTCTTTTCCCGAGATGTAATGAAGATTCCGAGACGATAGATCATTGCATTACTAATTGCTCGATTGCTAGAAAGGTTTGGGTTTTGTTTCGAAAATGGTGGAACATTGATGCTGATTTTGTTCACTTCACGAATGAGATTCTTAATTTCCAAGGGGGTTCTTCCTTCTCTTCATGGTTAAATCAGGTCCTATAGGCTTCCATTTGCGCTACCTACTACTTGTTTTGGAGCCACCGCAACAACACGATATTCAGAAATAAGTCGGACTCAACCGATATGCTATTTGCTGAGATGAAGTTCGAATTTTTGAATGGGTGTCGAGACGAATCAGTAAAGAAAACATTTCATGGGAGCTATGGATTGAGAATCCATCTTGCCTCTCCCTCAACAGATAAGGTGCGCTTATGACATCGGGTCATCCCTCCTCGGGCCTAATCAATGTTTTCCCATCTAGCTCATTCTTTTGGTTGTTTGTAATTTTTCTTTAATCCTGTTAACTTCACCTTGTAGTATTCAGTTTCTTCCTCGTATTTGCTTATTTTTGTTTTTAATAATATGTTGCATTTCAATAAAAGATATTCTAAAAGATAAAATAGACAATCATATAGATTCTGACAGTCTTATTGGTTTTGTTTTTAAACTTCAAAGATCACCTGTTGTCAATTAAAAATGAATGTAATTCAGACTTTTAACCCCTCTTAAAAATGGCTAAATGTAGAACAATTATCATGGGACGGGACGGGATAGGACGAGACAAAACTCACTGTCCTATGTTTGGCGCAACATGGGAAAGAACAAAAACTTATTGTCCCACGTTTGGTGTGACATGGGGAATGAACAAGAACTAGAACAAGGTGGGACAACATAAGACAAAAGAGGCTTATTCTTGTTCCACCAAAATAGGTGGAACAAGATGGGACAAAAATGAGACAAAAACTAAAATATTACTAATCTACTCTAGTTTGATATATAACCTTAATATGGTATTTGTTTTAAAGCTCATCATCGCTAGTTTAGGCCGCTGCCACCACCGCCGATCACCGGCGATGATACGCACTAATTATTTAGTGCTTAAACACTCTTTTCTTCTCTTTTAGTTAGAAATTTTTCCATTTATATCCCAACTTTGAGTCACTTTATTCCTTTATTTTACATTTCTTTGTTATGGAGCTAAGATAAATGATTTACCTTTTTTTGTTATGTAATGGGTTTAAATGAACTTAATTTGGACAGATTGAAACTGTTTGATGTTGTGGGGATGCTGTAGCATGACCTGTCTGTGAAAAAATGGAGAAGAGAGAACAGGATGCTGATTGACATGGCCACAGTTGACTTTTGAATGACATTTTGTGTAATACTAGCTGTTTAATTTGTAATTAGTTAGAACCTTGTTGGCTAAGTTTGATACATTAGACTCTAAACATTTGCTTTAGTTGTACTTTAACTCTAGATTAGTGTTAAAAGACTATTTCACCCTCACCTCTATTTTAATATAAATAGAGAAGTTGGACTTAGTATTTTGATCATTCCATCATCCTTTATTTCTCCAATCCATCATCTCACTACTTTTAATACTTTCTCTCTCTAAATATACAAGTAATCTTTTGGTTCATTTCACTTTCAAGCTTTCTTTTAATTGCTTTTTATTTTCCGCTCTTTAATTTCTGTCATTTATTTATTACATTTTCCGCTCTTTAATTTCCGTCATTTATTTATTACGCTTTCTGCATTTTACTTCCCGTTACTTATATTCCGTCATTTACTTTCCATTATTTATTTTTATGTCTTTATTTAAGGCAATTTATATTTCTTTCTATTTACTTTCCATTATGAGTAGCTAAATTTCTTAGCTCGGGTGTATGACGAAAAGAGTGAGTTTGTAAATCAAAATAAGGTAGACCATTTTATGTGACAACAATGTTTCATTATTTCATTTCAAGTTTTATAGAACAAATGACACTTCTTGACGAGCTGATCACTTAAAAGTGTTAAAGTGTCATGGACTCTAAGCTGAGCCATTGATTGCACGTCAATTTGGATGATATGGAAAGTAGACTTGAGAGAGTTGCTAACAAATAGATTTGTTATCCGTATTTTCTAAATTGTTAATTCTCGACAGGTTGATCACTTTGAATTGTTAAAACGGAATGGGGTCAAAGATAAGCCATTCAGAACATATCAAGTTGAATGATATGGGAATTCATTCGAAAGAGTGATTTTAAACAAAGAGATTTGTTTATCCATACATTTTGAGGACAATATTTTGTCACTTTCACTGGTTCGGATACCTCATAGAGATATGGGTTACAAGCTATAATATCAGTGCAATGGTGAAGTCCGAGAGGAATACCTTCAAAATAAATAGTGAAAGTAGTTTTTACTAATTGCATGTTGTAGCAATTTGTCAGCATAGTCTCATACTATAGCATTTTGACAGCATTGGTCTATTGGAAATATTATTTACATCTCACCCTAAGTCTTACACCCTAGCTTTTTGTTATTTCTGTTATATCCTGTTAATTTCTAGTTGTGTCAACTCTGATCAAATCAACGTTTTCAAATTCGCCTTCTGAAATCACTTCCTTAATATTACTTTCACTAAACTTTTACTACAATCCCCGTAGACGATATCCGATACTTGTACCACTTTATTACTCAAAAGATGATATTGGGACTAATTGTATACTTGTTGTTGGTCCTGGTTGTAAGTCTGTGGGTGTGTGAACGCATCCTGATCAAGTTTATGGCGCTGCTGCTAGGAATTGGTTTGCTATAAAGTTTTTGTGAAAGTAACTTTAAAGATTTGATTTTTCTAACACCGTTTGATCCGCTTTTAAGAGGTCTATGCCACGGATACACCACTGGGAGTTTCTCGAATTCGATTCAGATATTAATGGAACATTCTGAAAATCCACCTAATATGGTGTTACCTCCCCTAGTTGACGAAGAAGTACCAGATCAAAATCCACCAACCTCTAGTCAAATACCACAATGTCAGCATTTTCTACCAAAAATGCACCACTTTTTCAAAACCCACCAGGACATCCTTTTCAACAAGGGCCACCAAATCATGAAGATGCACATAATGACACGGAATCCGAAAATAATGATCATCCAAGAGCTCAAACTCCAAATATAATTAATCTTGCAAACTCTAGAATTGGAAGAATCATGGACTATGTTATTCCTGATTTTGAGCAATTGAACTCAGAAATAGTTAAACCTCATATGACTGCCCTCCATTTTGAGCTTAAACCAATCATGTTCTATATGTTGCAAACAAATGGACAATTTACAGGATTAGCATCGAAAGATTCTTACTCATATCTAAAATCTTTCATGGAAATTACCGATGCCCTCGTGATCCCGGGAGTGTCTAACGATGCTCTAAGACTTACTTTGTTTCCATTTTCTTTACGGGATCGGGCAAAGTCTTGGTTTAATTCATTACCACCAGGTTTTGTACCATCATGGGGCATGGGGGCAATATGGCTAAAAAGTTTTTGCGAAAATATTTTCCACCCACCAGGATCGCTAAGTCCAGAAATGAAATGTCTTTTTAAACAAATGAACGATGAAGTTATTCCTGATGCATGGGAGAGGTTTAAAAAGTTGTTAAGGAAATGCCATCACCTTGGCATTCCTTACTATATTCAACTCGAGACATTCTACAATGGGTTAAGTCCCATGGCTAAACAAATGTTCGATACGACTGTGGGAGGAGCCTTTATAGCTAGTACCTACAATGAAAGGTATGAAATCCTTGAAAAGGTTTATGCATACAATGGACACTAGGCTGATCCACGTGGCCAACCGCAAAAGAAGACATCCAGAATTCATGATGTAGATGTATACACTGCATTAATAGCACAACTCTCTTCCATAGCCAATATGCTTAAAAACCTAACTTCTAGCCAAGAAGTGCAGCCAACTGTTACTACACTTGTTCCAGCAGTCCTCTCATTACAATGTGTCTGTTGTGAAGGGGAACATTCTTATAAACTTTATCCTCATAATTTTGAATATGTCAATTATGTTCATAATAGATCTAATCCCTATTCCAACACGTATAATGCCAGTTGGAGACAACACCTAAATTTTTCTTGGAACAGTCCAAGTTTGAATCCACCCGTTCATAAACAACAAAAATTTTCAACCTCAACAACATGCAAACAGTTCTAACTCTCAAAATCATCATCACCAAAACTTTCAAACTACTCAACCATCTTTTCAAAACAAACCACCTCCACAACCCGAATCATCATCTTCTTTGGAAGCTATGATAAAAGGATTGGTGGCTCAGTCTCAAGCTTAGCAGCAAATGATGACCCAAAGTCAATCTCTTTTTAGTCAACAAAGTGTTGCTATCAGAAATCTGGAAACTCAAGTCAGTCAACTTGTGCTCAATCAGACCAATAGAGCCCTTGGTACTTTGCCTAGTAACACAGTAGTCCCTAGAGATCTAGAAAATGAGCATGTAAAGGTAATGACTCTTAGGAGTGAGAAGGAATTAGCAGAGACCATACCAAAGGAAAGTGAACAGGTTGTTTCTAAACCTGAGACTACACATATGGTCCCTGTTACTGAAAATCCACCAAAACCAATAGAGTACCAATCATCTGAGGTCCCTGCTTTTGTTCCCCCTAAGTCAGACTATCCTCTGTTATTCCTAGAAAAGATTGCTAGGAATAAGCCAATTGAAGATGAGGTTATAGCAGATCCAAAGACCAAAGTCGTAACCCCATCTGAGCCTCAAGGAATTAAGACCAAGACTTTAGGCATTCTGGACCCATCTTGCTCAACATAGTCAAATAAAGATATCATAAAACCAGTCCCTCTTTATGTTCCTTTTCCCAAAAGGTTAAGGAATCAAAAGGAACAACTGCAAATTAAGAAATTTTTGGAAGTGTTTAAAGCATTGCATATCAACATACCTCTTGTTGAAGCAATTGAGCAAATGCTCTGTTATGCCAAGTTCCACAAAAACATCTTAAGTAAGAAAAAGAAGCTGACCGAGTATGAAACCGTAGCTCTTACTGAAGAATGTAGTGAGCTTCTAACCAACAAGATACCTCTTAAGCTTAAAGACCCGAGAAATTTCACTATTCCCTGTTCTATAGATGGAAAAGAATTGGAAAAGCTTTGTGTGATTTAGGTACTGGTATTAACCTGATGACCTTGTATTTTTTTCAACACCTTAGGCATAGGAGAGGCTAGACCCACCATTGTCACACTGCAATTAGCCAACAAAACCATTGCTTATCCAAAAGGTAAGATTGAGGATGTCTTAGTTCAAGTTGACAAATTCATATTCCCAGCTGATTTCATCATTCTAGATTTTGATGTTGATAAAGATATTCATATCATCTTAGGAAGACCATTCTTAGCCACTGGTGGAACTTTGATTGATGTCCAAAAAGGAGAACTAACTATGAGGCTACAAGACCAGAAAGTCATATTCAATGTCTTTAACTCCTTAAAGTACCCTGATTACTTGAAGGAATGCTCAGGAATAACTAAGATAGAGGCAATGTGTCATGAGGAAGGAATTAGAAAGGCCTGTAAGTTAGAGGAGGAAGAGAATGCTAAGATAGATGAAGAGGTTGTTGAAAAGTTAGATTTGAGAGAGGATGAGAGTATCCCATTTGCTGTTACTACTTTTGAGATGTTGGAAAATAGTGAGCAAAAGAATTTTACCTCGTCTATAAAATCACCACCTGACATGGAGTTGAAGAGACTCCATCTCATTTGAAATATGCTTTTCTAGAAGAAAAAGGCAAATTGCCTGTTATCATATCATCTACCCTAGACTTGCATCAAGAGAAGAAGCTTGTAGACCTGTTGAAGCTACACACAAAAGCTATAAGATGGAACATTGCTGACCTTAAAGGGATTAGTCCTTCTATTTGTCAACATAAGATCATCCTAGATGACAAGAACTTCAAGTCTATAGAGCCTCAAAGAAGATTAAACCCTGTCATGAAAGAGGTAGTGAAAAGGGAAATTTTGAAATGGTTAGATGCAAGAATAATTTTTCCAATAGCCGGTAGTTCTTGGGTTAGTCCAATCCAATATGTACCAAAGAAGGGAGGGTTTACAGTTGTCACCAATGACAAAAATGAACTCATTCCCACTAGAGTAGTATCCAGATAGAGAATATGCATAGACTATCGTAGGGTAAACAAAGCCACCCAAAAGGACCATTTTTCATTACCTTTTATTGATCAGATGTCAGATAGGTTAGCCGGAAAGGAATATTACTATTTTTTGGATGGATACTCAGGATATAATCAGAGAGCCATATCACACAAGGACCAAGAAAAGACCACTTTCACTTGTCCCTATGGTACTTCTGCTTTTAGGTAAATCCTATTTGGACTTTGCAATGCTCCTACAACTTTTCAAATATGCATGATGTCCATATTATCTGACATGCTTGATATGGGTTGAAAGCTATAATATCAGTGCAATGGTGAAGTCCGAAAGGAATACCTTCAAAATAAACGGTGAAAATAGTTGTTACTAATTGCATGTTGTAGCAATTTGTCAGCATGGTCTCATACTGTAGCATTTTGACAACATTGGTCTACTAGAAATAGTATTTACATCTCACCCTAAGTCTTACACCCTGGCTTTCTGTTATTTCCTGTTAATTTCTAGTTGTGTCAACTCTGATCAAATCAAAGTTTTCAAATTCTTCTTCTGAAATCATTTCCTTAATATTACTTTCACTGAACTTTACTACAATCCCTGTGGACGACATCCGGTACTTGTACCACTTTACTCGAAAGACGATATTGGGACTAATTGTATACTTGTTGTTGGTCCTGGTTGTAAGTCTGTGGGTGTGTGAACGCATCCTGATCAGGCGACCATCTCCATCTCTACCTCCTCTTCTACTATAACAACATCCTCCACCGCCTCCATAACCACCATCCACCATCGTCCATCGCCACCTCTACTATAGTCGACCACCTACCATTACTGTCCATTGCCACCACCACCATTCGCCACTTCCAACTCCTCTACTACAACAACCTCCTTCACCACCTAGACAACCACCCTCGACCACCGACTACCACCATCCATTGCCACCTTTACAACCACCATCAGCCATCGACCACCACCACCCATTACCACCAACACTACCACTGTTGGCCACCTCCAACTCCTCCTATACCGCAACAACCTCCTCCATGACCTCCACAACCACCATTGACCACCGACCACCACTGTCCATTGCTACCTCTACAACCACCATCGGCCATCGACCACCACCATCCATTGCCTTGATCACTATCACCGTTGGCCACCTCCAACTCCTCCTCTACTGCAACAACCTCCTCCATTAACTCCACAACCACCATCCATTGCCACCTCACCTCCCCCATAACCACCACTATCTTCACTACATCAGCCACAACTACCTCATCCACCGTTGTCAACCACCACCACCACCACAATCCACCATATTTACGTCCTCTATAACTACTATCGTCCACCAACCACCACTGCCTCTACCTCCATAACCATCGTCGGCCACCGAGTACCACCGTCCATCGCCACTACTACCGTCGGCCACCACCACCTCCACCATAACCAAAACCATCTCCACCACCACGATTGCCATCAATTATATCAAAATTTTCATTCAAATTTGCTACCATTATATATGTATGTATTCATTTTTATAAAAATTGTGTAAAAATATTTATAAATTAAATTCTTTAATAATTACTTCATTTTTGTTAATTATAACTATTATATAATATTTAAAATCATCAAATAACTTTTGAGGTAACTTGTCTAGTTTTGTCTCGTACGATATTAGATGTATCAAACAATAAACATATGCCCGTGCATGTCTACTAGGAGTGAGCAGTGGAACTGGGTACCCACTTGCGAAACCAGAATTGCCTTGAAACTACCGGTTCCGGAACGAAACCGATATGAGTGGTTCCGGTTCCTAAAATACGGAACCAATTGAGAATGATTCTAGTTCTCAATTTTTCAGAATCGTTACCCGCCGGAACCGGTTCCGGGACCAGGTACCTGGAACCGGCGGGTACCCTAAACCGGAACCGGCGCGTACCCGATATTTTTCAATTAAAAAAATAATTATTTTTCTTTTAATACTAAATTTAAATTAGGTCAAGAACTTAGAACGCTAGATTAGATTTTTGGTCCTGCCTCTACGCCTCATCGACTCATACTCTCAAGCCTGAGGCCTCTTACCGTGAGAATTTGAAACGAGATTCAGAATCATCGCAGTCTCGAGATAAAATGATTCATATTTTTTCATGTTTAATTGAATTCGTAGTATATAATCGTTAAACTTTGAACATTTAAAATTATATAGTATGTAATCGTTAAACTTTCAACATTTACTATTAGTCTATTATGGTTTGTATTCGTTAAACAATATTTGTAACCATTATTCCGTATAATTTGTATTTTTGTTTATTTATTTAGTGGTTTGACAATGTTTTATTTTTTTATTTATAAATAACAAATTTAATATTTTAGGAAGCGGGTATCCGGAACCGGTAGCGACGGTTCCGGTTCAAAAAATTCAAGAACCGCTCTAACATGTTCCGATTCCGGTTCCAATATCTCAAGAACTGCTGGTTCCGATTCAAATAGGACGGGTACTCACGTATGCTCACATCTAATGTCTACTTAGCTACCAAAGGACCGATAAATTACAAACCATTGAGCGGGTGTTTGAGATTGCTTATTTTAGCTGCTTTTTGACTTATTTTAGTCTGGTACCGGTGATAAGCTAAATGCTAATGTTTGAATGAGGAAAAATAAAACTGCTTATACCGGTGCCAAACAAGTAATAAACAGTTTTTGATAAGTTAAACCTTCTTGACTTATGAAAAACTGTTTATTACCAGTTTACCATTTTAACCCTGTTTTATTAATGTTTGTTAATTATTAATCTTATTGATATAAATTATTAATCTTATTGATATAAATTTTTGTCAAACATATTATTATAAATGATGAAAAATAAATGTTTACATGTTAAAAAATCAAATAAGTTAATAAGTACTGTCCTTTTTGGTCATTTTACATATATAAACAAAATTTTCCAAATACTAAAAAAAACTTATCAACTTATTATTTTTTGACACTGTTATAAGCTAATCCAAACACTTTTACAAACTCAGATTTGATATAAGTTAACAAGCACTATAAAAAAAAAAAAAAAAATCCCAAACACCCCCACAAAAAACCCTGATCGTAATACGTAGCATCCCTATACTGCACCGTGCGGCTCTGCCCCTTTGTTCTCCATCTCGCCTGTGCAGCAAGCTCCGGCGCCCCTTTGTCCTCCTTCCCACTGTTGTCTAGGTATGGTGAATCCCTCTTATGCAGTTATGCATCTCCTTCTCTGTGTTTGTCAATGAACAACATCAGCACAAGTCTAGCTTCCCCCCCCCCCCCCCCCCCCCCCTCTTAAACTAATGTGGTTTATGCTTGAACTCTCAAGTTGATTACACTAATATGTGTGCTCCATCTTGTAAGACATTGGGGTTTTTCTTTTTCAGAATTTCAAGAAAACATACTCTCAAGTCTCTGTTGAAACTTTATACTTTCAGTTTCTGTTATGGTGATGTTTGTTTTCCATATCATAAAGAAACTTCAATTCCTACAATAATTCTAATGATGATGTTTATAGAACAAACGAAAGGCATAAAGGGACGTCGACGAAACGAATACAGGCAAAGAATTTTATAATAGTTGTGTAGGTTAAATTGACGGAGGGTTCTTTATTCGTGCGCCGGAGTAAGAGTGCGAAGCAAATTTGCAAATGGAAGCATCCAATGACGCAGCACCGATCCTGGACGTGAGGTCGGTGGTTGAGGCCATTTCTACCGGCGATGATGATTCTCCTGTGTACCAGCTGGAAAGCCTCTGTATGCGCTGCCACGAAAACGTACTCTCTATCTCTCTCTATACACATACGCACAAATGTACCTACATATGTAATCACCTTTATTTGAGGATAAGAAGCTACAGGTTGATTTGAGCTTGAAACAGGATGTTTTGGTATCAAATTGATGTGAAATATAAGCTTTTCCAGAATAGTGATGTGTCTTTCATGTCCCAAGAAATTGCAATTTGGCACATAATTTTTCAGTTGGTAGCAACTGTTACAAACTTAATATTTTTTTCAAGTCTGTCCAGAAAAGAAAACTGATATTTAACACATATTTCAAGTATCAATATCTATAATACCTCTCATAACACAAAGCCCAGAAAACTTGTGCACCATAATTAATCTCAAATATGTATTGTTAATGGGAAACTGGTAAATTTGCAAAAGAATCTCTCTCAAAAGGATATGTTTCCAAAATAGTAAGTTTTGCATTTACTTGGGGCGAAGGGAGTGGTTTAACTTGAGCCCCTTGGGAGATGGAACCAGAAAAATTCTTTTAAAATGATCCGATTCTTATGTCTTTTTATTGTAAACTTTTGTTGAAAGTACAAGCAGAAGTTTACAAACTGAATTGCGCCAAGTGTTAATTTATGAAGGGATTGTTTAAATCTTTTATGTGAGGCTAATGAATGTGTGCTAAATTATGATTTTCTGAGATTACATTAGACTTTTACTGTCTATATTTGGTGGTTAAATTTTGGGAGTCTGGATGGATAAATTTCAATTTTCAAAGGGTTAGACCAAAATTAGTAAAAGAACTATGTTGAATTCGCCTGTGATCATGACCGGGTTGGCATGGCAATGGTTCAACCAATTGTCCATGTAACCTTGAGGTTGGCGTTATATTTTTATAAGGAAAAAATATGGGTGTATTAGTATATGATTATCCAGCAAGGAACTTGTATCAGTTTTCAAGTCAAAATTTACCCACTGCCAGTTCATATAAAAGCTCATATCGTCTCATTTTTTTATTAAGTATCCATATATGTGTATGGGTTTGTGGGTGCTCCATGACTACTTTTCTCACATCGCTCATATCAACAGGGGACAACAAGACTTCTGTTGACATTGATTCCGCACTTTAGAAAGGTATAATTAACTTTTGGTTACTATGTAGTTATTCTCCAGTTGAATTAATTTCCTTGCTGCAAGTTTAGTATGATAAAACAGCAATTGACGTAGTCTTTGTGTATTTTTCCAAACCCAACTTTGATAAAATCACGTTGAATGCTGTTTTTTCAATGTCAAACTTGCTATGGCAGATGACGAATTTTTTCCCTATCTTATACTAGAGAAAATATTTCTCTTTTTGTAGTGAGAGCTAAGTTTTTCGTTTTTAATGCAGATATTGTTGTCAGCCTTTGAATGCCCTCACTGTGGCGAGAGGTAAGTTCTTTTAGTTTTTTTAGCTTCATGTGATGCTTGTAACAATCATATATGCCATCTGTTCCTGAAAGGACGTGATTTGCTTGCTCTGATCAAAATGGATGACTTCAAAGTTTAGAACCGAGATGGAACATTGCAAAGTTCAACAACTTGTTTTATCTTAGTATTTTTTCAAATAAAATGTAGTTATTTTCTTAAAAATTGGAAGAGTCCATAGTTCCATACTAATATTCAGTTTTAAATGTATTCCGTTTGACCTCAAAGTCACTGTACTTTTTTGCAACCTTGGGGGTATAATGTTGGTGATTTCACTTTGAGTGCCTTTTAGGTGATGGCTTTGACCTAAGGTTTCGTTAATAGTTGAAAAATGTTAATTTTTTCTGTTTTTCTTTAGGAATAATGAGGTGCAGTTTGCTGGTGAGATACAGCCCCGAGGGTCTCGTTACCGTGTGGAATTTGCGTCAGGTGATCAAAAGGTTGAGGGAAGTAGAAGTGGATGCTTAGGGAATAAAACCTGTTTTGTTTCCGCTCAGAATTTGGTTATAATTTAGATGGGCCAGAAGATGAATTAGAAGTAATTATGATACTGTACCAAGTATATTTGTGATGTGCTTTTTTCATAACGATGATATTGCATGGACATAATATCTGATTTGATCAAATGCAGAGGCAGACAGTCAATGTGGGTTATGATATTAATGGCCTACCTACATGTTGTAATTTGGACATAATATAGGGAGGCTAGGGCTTATGTGTTTAGAACAATGAACGGACATCGAACTGTTATTTTGTAGCATCTTTGGAGCAAATTGTCTGATATCGTTTCAACAAAAATTCCATGCCAGCTTTTGTGATCTTGGAAAATTTCACTGAGTGTATATCTTTCTGGTTAGAGTCTGTAGACAAGGATTATTCTTTTTTTTTCTTTCACAAGTATATCTAGGAATCACATTCATTAAAACATTATATTAATGTTTTTCTTTGCCCAAATGCAGATGCTTAATCGTCAAGTCGTAAAATCTGAGACTGCCACAATCAAGGTATTCGGTTGTGTTCAGTTTACTTGCAATATGGAATACTGAATTTACCTTTTAGTCGCTCTGAATACTATTGGCCTAGATTTATTGATGGATGAGTCAGGTGATCTTGGTCATTGTAGTAATGTCTCAAATGAGATAGAATTGTCGATTGGACACTAAAAGAATTCAGTCCTTGGTTGTTTTCGTCGAAAGACTGAAAGCACCATGATGTCCATTTTATTCCATTTTGCTTTAGGCTTTTGTTTGTTTAAAACCATATTTTCTTCTATTGATTTATTTTGTGGCATGCCAATGCTATACCGTAATATGGGGCTACCTTTTGTTTAATTTCAGGGATATTTACCAAAATTCATGCTTATAGCAGAGGAAAACATTTTTTTTATTTGATATGTTATATGTTTTCCTCTTTTATGCCGGAGCATCTTGATTATTGGTTCACAATTTTTTTCCACCTAAAACATGTTGCTGATCCTCATAAGTTTCGCCAGCTGAATACTTAGGGTAGAATTTCATGTTAAAGAAGTGGAACATCAGCTAGTATGTTTGACTTCCTGATTTGCTGGTTTTAAAGTAATTCACTTCAATAACAACTAGGATGACAATGGGAAAAGTAGGCAGCAAAGGAAATGAGGAACAAGTCTATATTTGTTATTGGTAGACACACTACCATCTCTTCGTATGCCAAACTAACATATGGACTCGCTTGCTCATGTTAACTCACATGTAGACACTGTAACATCAGTTTCTTTCTCTCTTGCAGACACATAGAAAAATATCTTCTCTAAATAGCTTAGGTTTTTTACATTTTGGTGTTCTTAATTCATTATAACTACATCACACAGATCAGAAAAATCATCATTTTCCAACTCCATTTAGCTTGGACCATTTCCGTTGTGTACGAGTCATTTATGATGTTAGCAAACCATTCTTAACTACACTTTTTATATCATGTACCTATGGTCTTCTATGATTGTAGTGATGGGAAAGGTTAAAATTTTGGATAAATTTTCAGTTTCCTTACGTTATGCACTGCTTCCACTAGCACTGAAAGCATCAGGAATAGGTTCACCGAGTAACTGTGTGAACGGGTTCCTTTGGAAGTAGAATTATATGATTATTGGAGAGACTTTCATTTTGAGTGGTAGTTACGTTTCAGGAAACCGATTGCATGTAAACCCCAGGTTTGTTGGAGGTTATGTACTGGTTATATATTTTAAAAGACAATTGCCCCATTGGCTATCTTATGTTTTTGGGATGCATCTTTAGACCAAGAAGTATATGCTTTAATATCCTAAAATATGATCATGTGTTGAGTCAACTTACAATTCTCTGAAACTAGTTTATCCAAATATATGTGTGACACATTGATTTCTTGCACTCCCAGTTGAATGTATTTTACATTTGTTTAGACTATGTCTAAAGTTCATGTTACGAGGATGTTGCAGTCCCTCTTCCCTGTAAGATTGATTTAGATTAATGATGAAAGTATGTTGAATGTTGTAGTTATGCTTTTTCAAGAATGTTGAAATCAATTGGCTTCTTTTTTATATGCGTGTAGATTCCTCAACTGGACTTTGAGATTCCTCCAGAGGCACAACGTGGATCTTTATCTACTGTACGCATTCTATCTCATGCTCACTTGAGTTCTTTGCATTTCTTGCAAGTGTGCTGTTGCATTATTCTTTCTTGGTGACATTTACATAATCCTTGGCAAATTGGAATTCATGCATCTTATCTCTGTTACATGGGAGAATTTGGGGTTGCCTTGAGTTTGTATTTTGCAAGGACTTATCTTGATACAGTAACATATATCTGTATAGCTTTTCAGTTCTCTAGTTTCCTGATAGCAAATAATGAATAAGCCTCCTATTTCTATGTTATGTTTCTATTGGCTTAGTTAAATGTTGCATATACCTTCTTGACAAGTTGAATCCTACTGTATTCTACAAATATCAAGATGATGTTTCATGTATAGAATGGGATCATACTTTTTTTACCATAATTTGCATAGTTTTCTTACTGCTTACTTGAGTGTTGATTCCTGTGTATTCCTATTAAATATGTGACTAAAGGAACATCTCATGTTTGTGTTTGATATATGGAGAGAAAACTAAAATTTTAACTTCCCTAAACTCTAGCATGTGCATGATTCCCTCAGATTTTGTTTAATTTTGCTTTACCTTTCTGTTGAAGGAGATTTCCTATTATTTTATCACCTCATATGGCTTTTGCTTCATGCTTTTCTTTATTTCATATTCAACTTGAGCTCACATGTTTTTTTCGCATTCTAGTATTTGGGATTGTGGTGTATTTTAGGCCTTATGTTTATGAGATTCACTTTCACTGAGATATCTTTGAAGGTTGCTAGGGCTTGGTCTTTTGTGAAATCTGTTGAACCCTCATGTTGTCTCCACTCGGATGTAACCTAAATATTTGAGCTGATTAAATTATTGTGTTTTAATTTGTTGTCCATTTTTCTTCCTCACCTTTCTCTATAAAATAGACATTGATATCGAAGTGTATTAGTTCTCACTTTGTAATAATGAGATAACAATCTCCATTAATAGCCACTTTTTGTTGTCTGATCTGTTTTGAAAAGATGCTGTCATGCCCATATTGACACACTTCCAACCATTTTCTTAATGCAAATGCTTGAACTTAATATCTGGGAAGGGATTGGTTGCAGCTTGTTTAGAGCATGCTTTGACTTTGTCATTGAACCAAACTTCAGTCGTGAAGCAATCTTGAGCGGAGCTTGTTTGTGTTTGATCTATCGTGTATTGCCATAAGATGGCATACCTACTGTTCCACAGATAATAAGCATGCATCGGTCAATGGAAAAAATACATTTTGTATTGAGAGATAACCATATTGATCTTTAAATATAGCTTTTCATTTTTTGCTGCTATCCGTGGAATATTTTTATAAAGGATTCAGGGATAATATTTTTCTTCTCAGCACTTGTCTTTTTTATCTATGAGCATGAAAAGCCTGCTCACATTCAGCTTGCTAACTTGTCTAGTTAGCCTGAGCTGATTTTCTAGTGAGCGTGTCCTATTCAGTTATGCACTGTATTCTTTGGCTGAGCAGTCATCAGTAGAATATATATTGGTGAGAATAGTTTTTGTATCCTGGAGCATACTGACACGTCTAGGTTATCTGCCTCAGGTGGAAGGGATATTACTAAGAGCTTCTGAAGAATTGCAAATCCTTCAAGAAGAGAGAAAGGTACTTATTCATTTGGCACTGCAACCTTCCATGATATCCTCTTCTAGTTGTCCTTTCCTGTGGCCTGACTTTCACATGCTGCCATCTTTCAGAAAGTGGATCCTCAAACTGCGGAGGCAATAGACCAGTTTATACTAAAATTAAAAGAGTGTGCCATAGGAAATTTGTCTTTTACTTTCATCCTTGATGATCCTGCTGGTAACAGTTTTGTAGAGAATCCGTAAGTTACTCTTTCATGTAAAGATATATTATGATGTTCTGCTGAAAATGCACTCATGATTTTTTTTCTTTGGTTTGTGAAAGCTATGACAGCTCTTTGCAATTCTCCTAATAATACTTTGTCCATCTCTGTACTAAACATTTTAGCATCCTATATTCTATTATATCTTAGAGGCATATGGTGGTTGGGTTAGGGGGAATCATTCATGATACTTTCATTTACATTGCAGTTTGTTAGATGGTTGAAATAATTTCTTCTATTTATTAAAATTTTCTACTAAAAGCAGTACATTTTGGCAACAGTTTTGCCCCATCTCCAGATCCATCATTAAGTATTGAGTTCTATGACCGAACTCGTGAGCAACAAGGATTGCTAGGATATGTTGCTGATCCAACACAATCAGCAGAAGTTGGCAATGAAGCATTATCAAATAATTTTCCATCTCAAGCAACTGTTGAACCACATGGGTCAGTTGGAGCAGTGGCTGGCCGTCGAGCAATAGCCCAAGGAAATAGTGCAGAACTCGCTGAAGCTCTGTTTCGATATACGGCACCAGAAGAGGTAAGTTAACCATCAAGAAGTCACTGAGATAAATCAAGAATATGTTTAATCTTTTAAGTTTCTGTTGACAGGTGATGACTTTCCCATCAACATGTGGTGCTTGTGCTGTAAGCTGTGAAACTCGCATGTTCCTCACCAGTATCCTCTTTTCTTGCCTTCAACAAGATAAAATATGTTTGGTTTGTTTCTTGAAGAACAAACAAAGATCTAATAAAATTAGTATAAGATATAAGTGGTATTAATTACTATTTCGCAGATAGAAATATTTAACATCTAATCTTCAACTTCTACCAAGTACTTTCCCTTTCGTTTCACTTTCTTTGAGAAAGCCTGTTTTTAGTTTGGCTATTAAATTCAATTTATTTGAAAGAAACTTCTTGTGTCTGATTCCTTCGGTTATCTTTCCATGCTTAACAATGACCCTTTTTGTATGAAATCATTTTTTTACTGATACCAACATCTTAAGCCTTACTGTTAACTTCTACCAAGTACTTTCCACCTTTTTGTTGCCTGCTTCTAGAAAGAAAGTCTTTAGTTGGGCTCAATTCAATTTGCATGAAAGAAACTACTTTTAGCTGCTTGGAGACAACACATTAGGGTAGCGGATTTTGGGTAGAGTCTGTTATTAGGACAGCTTCTAGGATTAGGTAGCCCAGGGCTTGTGGATAGGAGTTTCTCTTTGTATGTCTGTTTCTTGTGCATTGTACTCTCTGTATGTACTATTTTATATGTTTCTCGCTCTCTTGTCCTGTACTTTCCATGGCCTTTTGTGCACCTTTTACTTTTATGCCATTTTCCAATGTTGGATAAGCTTTTCTAACTTTTCCTTGTATTCTGTTTGTTCCGGTAACTATTTTTGGTCCCTTCGTAACCTTCTAAAAATATGTTTAAGCCGCGGATCTTCATGGAATCCTACCCCTAGGGGTAGAGGCATGGTCTGCCTACATCATACCCTCCTCAGACCCTACCTCCAGGGATATATGGTTTGGTTAAGCTGTTTGTAGCTGATTCCTTTGTTTCCCTTTCCATCCTCACTGATGCCCCTTTTTCTAGTCTAAGCATCATGCCCAAGTCTGTATAACAATTTTACGAGGGAACTAGGTAAAATGGTTCATGATGGGAATGATGAGGTTTTGGCATTAGAGCAGAAGGATGTTATTGTTTGTATTGTAAATGGTTTTGATATTATGTGGCTTGATCCTCTTGTCTTCATACCTTTTACAAAGATATATGTGCATGCATGGAATATTGCTTTGTTGGATGTATTGCTTTGTCCTCCTTGTTGTGCTTTTCTTGGATGTTGACATCATTGTTGACCTAAATCCAGCGACCATTTGTTAACTCGCAGGAAAAGTTTTATTTGTCTCATGGGAGATGGTTGTTTCATGAGCTGAAGATGTTTTATTTCTTTTTTTGGTCCCTTCCTAAACCTTAAAATACCTTTACATGTGAAGTCTCAGGAGTGCTTCATGAGGATTGAAGACGGGGAGCTTACTGATTTAACGCGTTAGGTCGAATTTGTTTTTAAGGGGGCTATGTTGTTACTCTTTATATGCATGTTTCTTTCAGATATTGGTTTAACTTGACTTCAATTAGAAATCCCTTACTTTCAAGAAGTAATCGTCATGGCATCTACATGTGATGCTTGTGGCTATCGTAATTCTGAGGTTTGTAGGCATTCTATTTTATTTTTCTCTGTCTTACCTTTCTTTTTCCACTTTAGTGTGGGAGTTTGTACATGGAATTTTAAAGTTATTCTTTATGATATCCTTTAGATATTCTCACAGTATATCCCATTTCCTGCAGTTGAAGTCTGGCGGTGCTATTCCTGCCAAGGGAAAGAAAATTTCTGTTACTGTGAAAAACTTAGGTGACTTGAGCCGTGATGTGATAAAGGTATGTTCCCTCTAAATTGATATGTGGACTGCCATTAAATTTGCCTTGTTTTCCAAAACGTGGCCTCAATGCAATTTATGCTGCTTATTGCAAGGAGTGATTTTGTAATTCGATCTTCTTTCTCTTCTCTTTATAATCTGCTGGGTGATGCATATTGCTAGTTGCATGATGTAGCAACACCTAGTGTTATTTTTGTTTTTATAAAACTTGGATTTAAAGGAGCCTCAATTAGAAAAATGGCAAATGCATTTTCTTTGCTTTACTCTCCGCAAGCTCAAACAGTTGTTTATTTTTGGATATTTAGCCCATTCTCCAAAGTGATTTCTAGTTCATGATTTTATGTGTGACAATACTTCAAATAACTGTGTTTCTGGGTTTGTAACACAAAATGATATAATTTATTATTATACCATGCCTTTTTGGACGTTTGATCATTGATGTAGATGGATCTCTTAGTTTTTTAGTGGTTTTCTTATGTAGGTGTCATTCTATTGTGTTGATATGTTAGGGCTTTCGATTAATTTTCTGCCGTGTTTTTCTTATATCATTGAATATAGCTTTTTTTCTTTATCTATTGTTCTCATACAACAATTATTTAATCTTCTATTAATATAGGGTAAATGATCACTCTCCAATAAAAATAATTTATAAATAAAATCTTGGACTGGCATTTGCAAATTGGTGCTTATGTTGAAACTCGGTTCCATTTATCATTCACTCTCCTGTTCTCTCACTCTATACTCGATATTTATTATCAGGAGTACCCAAAGTATCTCTGCTTAACTATTCTAGATTATTATTTAGGAATGGCCAAATGGGCTTAGGCCTCTAGATTGGTGCAAGACAAAACTCAATTCCATTTATTAGTCAAAACACTTTATAAGGATAAAGTAAAAGTAATCCTACTCTTGACTTCAAAACCTTAATGTAATGGATTGCGATATAGATGCAGTCTTAATGTCATGTACCTAAGAGCATCTTATTCCACATAGTGTCCAAAATATTTTATGCGTATGGTTTTCTCACAACTTATCCACTTGGCCCATTGTCTCTTAAGTGTCTTTGTTGGTTACTCTTGTATTGCAAAAGGCTATAGATGCTCTGGAGGTATTACACTTCAATGATTAGTTTTAGACTTTTGGTGAGTCACTTCTTTATTTTTTTTACAGTCAATAGTATTACCACCTCTATTTTGGATGTATATTGTCCTTGCTGGTGCTATTCGATCTTGACGTCTCCCTTAGTTAGATTTGAAGATCATCTTATCAAGGACGATCACGAGGTTTGTATGGATTAACTGTCGTGTTTTATGGTAGATGGTGAGGCCTTCTATAGCTGATGAAGAATCTCTGAGTTATGAAAACTAACCAAATTTAGAAAATTTTCTGAGGATGGCACAACCATCATTATTGTTCATTGAGTTTGGGGAGTTAAAAGCTGCACCTTAAATACCTTGTGTGCATATGATTAACGCAATAATGGCATGCTCTCTAGAGTAGAAGTGAAGTTAAAGCAAAATTTAGGCCTTTAAAGTATAACCTCAATATGAAGTAAACACAAGTGAAACATAGCTCACTCAGGGAATTCATTAGTTAACTAGAACATAACTAAGTAACTACAACTACATTCCAACAAAACCTAAACTATAGGAAAACATAACTACCAAAGTTATAAGATTTAAACAAATAGACTAGAGGAACCATGAAAAATCAGACAACTTTGGATTTTCAACCCACAACAGATAAAGTGATAAACCACCTCTAGGTGTAGCTGAACTCCTCTGGAGATGCTAAGTCCTCATAGGTCTTGAGTGGAACGTGATTGGATGAGTAATGGATGCAATGAAAAGAAACCACACAATTACTTCAAGCTCTTAGATTTGAATACTAGTTGTAGGGAAAGGAAATAATTGAAGATTAATTGATGCTTAGCCATTTTATAGCTTAAATTGACCCTTGGATAACCTTCTGATGCCTCATCTCTTGTATCCACGTGGCATTAGGAACCTTCAAATGCATAAGGTTGAGTCATCTTGATTTTTTGCAAATTTCTCTGCGAGCATACACACCATCTTCTAAAATAGAAATGAAATACTTAGCAGTGCTGGTGTGTAAAATTGGTTTGGTGGCACATAGGTGGAAGAGTGAAATAAATGAGTGTATATAAGTTGGCCCGTTTTCTTATTAAATTTCAATTATGGGAAATGGTGGGGGCTCCACAAGGGTGCAACAAACCCTTATGAGTGCGACTGTGGGCGGGGGCACAATGTGGTGCTCAGATGGCATACTTTGCACTTCAAACACATGCATCATCAAGGGCCATTTCGGGCCGCAAAATTCATTTTCAGGCTATAAAGGGTGTTGTTAAATTTACACAACCCCAAAAGGCTATGGTAATCGAATAACCATGCAAGTATAGATGTCTCCTCAATACCGTCTTAAAACAAGCAATAAAATGGTAATAACCAAGTATCGCATTCCACAGGAATAGGTTTCTTAAGTTGCAAGATCTCATGGTGAAAAGCTAATTTCAGATGGTGAAGTCGAAGAAATTGGTTTTTTGTAAGTTCAAAACTGATGAAAGTAATAACAAGTAAAATAAAAGCATTGGTGCAAAATCCAGTTGGATTTTCGTCTTAAATTGCCAGAGGACCTTGCTATAGCATGACTCAATGGGATGCTGCAGTAATAGTTCTCTTTTCCCACCATTGTTTCTAACGACTCTCTTTTGAAATTAGGCACTCACCGGCAATGTCCTCAATGTATCTATGATGAACACAAATCCGAGCATGGCTAAATCTTACCTTTATTCCCATATAGAGTTAACTGCATCAGTTGCTGAAGCCTGTCGGCGTCGCAACATTTCTATAACTCTCTAAACCTTTGTATTTACGGTGGCAACATTGAACTCAACTCATTTGGTCAAAATAACGAATTGTCAACTTGTCAAAGATTGCCCAAATGAAACATTAAAGTTTATAGTGACTAGTGGAATAAATAGCTCTTATGAAAGCAATTATCCACTAGCACATTAGCCTACTCTTCCAACCTTCCCCTCACACCTAAGCTAGGTATTTAGCTCATCATTGCTTGAAATGAAATACAAGACATAAATGCAAAGATTGAATGTAAAGACATTTAAAGTAAATAACAAGAATTAAGATGGTTGTTGTAGCAACAGCGAAGAGTACCAAAAGATTCAAATTAATTTGATTCAAACTTTAAAAGGTAATAGTAACTAAACTAAATAGCTCTTTGAGCTATTATCTCATGATAATTAAAGATGAAGTAGTCCCCTATTTATACAAAGAGGAGAGCAATTAACAACAAAAATAAGTACTAGTCACATAACCTATTATCCAAGGGTTTACACCACCAGGAATCTAATTAAATTACTACTAGAGATGCCCTATCAACTCAAGTTTTCGTACCAACTCCATCAATATTCGCTTGTATCATCTTGAATTCAACTTTTCTTCATCATGGAGTGGATAGGATCATTGAAAGTAAATCCTTAAAAAAGATTATGAAGTTTTAGTCATCTTCTGCTGCTTCATCCCTCCACAGTACTCAGTTTGATGCCGCAGCAGTTTCAATATTCAGCCCAAAACTCACCAAAATAGATTATTTCCACTTTCAAGCTCCAAACAAGAAAGATATAAAATCGTAACAAAAAAGACTCGAATCATCCATTTAAGGGTGTAAAACACAAGAGAAAAGTGGGGTACATAATGTTATAGAACGGACAAAGATCATACTCATCAAAGGGCCATGGAACCAAACAGTCATGACGGTTCAGTTTGTATGCTGTTTGGAAGCACCTGTTCGAGTGTTCGGCAACAGTCATGACTCCTTGTGAAGGGGTGTCACAACCTTATGATGGTTTGTACCTGGGCATCTTGATCAATATGCGACGCTTCGCCAATGTTCCTTAGCGATGGTTACCTAGGCTGTTTGTGCCTGTTCAAACAGACGTGAGGGTCTGGACCGTCGCCTTTGTTGCCACATGTAAAAAATCTGTTTAATGGCGATGTTTAAGGAACTGTCACTAAAGGCCTATATATATATATCTCATTTATTCAACACAAAATCAATAAATCTCTTGCACCAGATTGCCATAACTTGTGTTGCTATTGTAGCACACCTTTTGGTTTCTTGTAATCCTTGATTACTCACTAGTTCACTGGAACTATCAACATCTTAAAGACATTTTTGTTAAGGCTTCAAGGAAGGTGAAAATTGATATTATTTGTAGAAAGTTGGGCATGAGACGCATATATACTCTAAATCTGAGAAGTGTTGCTGTATTAGGACTTTCCATTATGTCTACATTATTTTCTGCTATCTAGGTTTTTTTATGTAGTTTTCCGTTGTTTAGAAGATCTCTTAGTCCACTCTATTCATGTAAGGCTTTTATTAATGATAAAATCTCACTTGAAAATCTAAGGAAAGAAAGATTGTATGGAGTGATTAAGGTTGCCCCAAGTGCAATGAGTTCTCCATGTAGCTTTTTCTGTGTACTTGTAAGTGACTACTAATTGATCGCTCCTGTTTGCTAAAATTAATTTGATTATTGCTCTCAAGACATGTTCTTGACATCTTGTTATACATATTATCTGCTGTTTCTTTTCATATCATTGCCTTCCCTCTTGTTCTTTTTTCATAAGTTGTTCCTTTTCTTGTTTGAAATTAGTTATACAATGCAAATTGTAGAATGAAGCTGTAACCAGCTTATTTTGATATATTTTCAGTTAAAGTTATTCAATACTTGGGACTGGTGAGAACCTTCCAGCTGTTCATAAGTTCTAAAATTTTATTTTTGTATCAGTCGGATACTGCCAGTGTAGTAATTCCAGAAATTGATTTGGAGCTAACCAGTGGTACGTTGGGAGGAAGCGTGACAACCGTTGAAGGTTTAATTACAAAGATAAGTGAAGGTAATTATTTTCTTGAGTTTAGTTTCTTAACTTGGTATATTGTTCGTTCGAGCAGAGAAGGATATCTGGATATTGCCTAGCAAAAAATTTCCATGTGCGGAAGGTCTTAATGGGCTTTGGAACTCTGCAATTTTGTAGTCACTAGAAGAAGTTGGGTTAATGATATGATTTTTGCACCAAGTTTACGAAAAAAGGAAGATGGAAACATTATTATAAGCATGCTCACAGCTATTTAGTTGGTATGAGTAGCTTTGATAGAATATTAAAGGAAAGGTATTGCCTAAGTTAAACTGGTGCTTAATGAATATAGAACTGGAATCCATTATAAAGACGATAAATATTAAACAAGTATGACTCAAAATGAACATGGTCACTTCTTAGTTCTTACAATATACAAAGTATCAAAGGTGTATAAGTCGGTTGTGCATGAAGGAACTACACGCAGGGCAAAGTGGGTTCTTCATTGTGAACAATTATACACAGAAATTAATTTGACAAATATTATTGGAAGTAAAATATACACCTTGAGTAGAAGGGCACTAGGTTGGCACAAATCCCTGTTGGTATTGGGCTTTAGCGGTACCTTTAGCCGGTGTAGGAGTTGGCAAAGCTACCCTAGCCAAGACTGAATTGAGAATTGTTTCCTATGGCCGAGTCCCAGTGGTTAAAACAAGACTTGAGGAGTTTATTAGATTTATGCTCAAACTATATTAATGGAACATCAACAGAAATGAAAGAAAAAGTGTTCATGGGACTGCAAGTTCATGGTAAATAGTACTTATACATGAGAGATGATGTGACAAGCTAACTAACTCTGTCTAGTCTTCACCACTAACCACTTGACTGAATAACAACCAATTGCCTGATAGAAAAACTACAATTTAGACCATGAGCAATCATATTATACACATGTTGTGATCACTAGGGCTGTAAGTGAGAATTGAAAAATTCTCGGTTTCTCAAGCCGTGTGAGCAATGCATGAGTTGAACTATATTTTACTACCCCACCCCCCCTCCTTGCCCGTGCTCCCACGAGTTGGCAATATGCAAGGATTATATGTTCAACTTGTAAAGACGGTCGACTCTGAAGAGGTTTGCTTAACTCCTTTGTAATGATGTCAACAAGTTGAGACTTGGGAGGCACAAAAGATGGAAGAATTTGCCTTTCTTGACCTATTCTTTACAAAGTGGCAATCAAGTCCAACATGGCGTGATGAACTATGTTGGAAGCTGAGGCGCTATCACAAAAAACCGGTCAATGGAGAGGGGACCAAGAAACACCCCATATTTCAAATTCACCAATATATGTTAATGACTTTTCAAAAGATAAAAAATAGAAAACTTTAACCCAGCATCATTTTTGAATGCTGTGGAAAATAAAAAAATTTACAGATCATCATGAGTTTACGATTAAATTTAGTTTGATCTTAAATGCTAAGGGTTCCTTGTATGCACTTCAACTCTGAATGTCGTGATCATTAGATCCTTACCTTTTCTCTACTGCCAAATACTACACATATGGATGTAGTAGATCAGGGTGTTATTACCCGCTCCAAAAAGTTATGTGATGCTTGCCTTGCTTATAAGACAAAAATTTGATAGCACTGGCTCATGTGCAATTGCGAACTCCAAGAGCGCGGCTCTTGATTCCATGAACCAAAGCCGAAACCCCCATGCACTCTTTGATATCCGCCCACACCTCCCCAATATGGCCGTTGACATCACCTACTTTATACCTCCCACCAAAATTCTTTATCCGTATGCTTGGTGAAGAGTAAATGATCTGCATGACACTAGTTGAAGCATCAACCAACCAGAAAAGAAGTTTATTGAACCATCGTCTATTTGTAGTCATGGAAATTGGGTACCCAGGGGAAACCCAATTGCAGGTAAACATGGACTGGGTAAATTTTCATGGTGAATTCACCCAATTTATATAGGGTATGAGATGGTGTGCCCCTTATCTATTACTGAGGGTATTGGATATCTTGGGTGCCCAATGATTAGATACAAGTTCCAAAACCCTCAAAACCACTATACCAAAAACTAAGTCTAAAATCAAAAGCAGATACATTTATATTGTTTCAAATACATGTGCCGGTGAGGATTCATTTTAATGAAGGTGATGTTGCCCAGCATGTTCATGATACCACATGAGATATATACTAAAATCCCATTAATGGAGTTGGAAGGAAATGGGAGACTTCATTGCACTGCAAGTTGATGAAGTGAAGTTATAATTAGTACAAGAGAGATGATGTGACAGTTAACTCTGTCTGCTGACCTCTTACTAAATAACAGCTAACTGCCTAAAATAAAGATTACATTTCAGACCCTAAACTATCTTACTATTACAAATTTTTTGAGCACGAGGCTTTGTAAGTTAGAATTGAACTATATGTCTCGTTAGAGATCATTTCACTGTATCACATATTCAGATTGATTTAATACCTAAAAGTTGATGTCAGTTAATTGATTTATATGGTTAAATAACAGCTCACAATCATTTCAGTCGGCAAATACCCTTTGTAGATTACTCGAGGTTTGACTGCTTACTATTGCTCTACCCCAAGACATTATAGGGGCCTTGTATAAGGAACTATTTCAAACAAGATACGTAGAAGGTTTCTTGGCATTTTGTGAGATCAATAAGCATTCTATTCTATCTAAAATTTGGAGGTAACAAAATATCAACCTTATCTAATTGTTAAACTCCAATAAATTATCAAGATTTAATCCAATTATAAACATAATGTTTTGGCTTTTGTTCTTCCTACCCCCATTTTTTCATATGTTGCTGGTGCCTGGTATCTTTATATTTTCAAATTGGTTTGTGTATTGCAGCTCTCGAGAGAGTACATGGGTTCACTTTTGGAGATAGTTTGGAGGAAAGCAGAAAAAGCAAGTGGCAAGACTTCAGAGCTAGGCTTACTAAGGTGTCTATTCAAATGGTTGTATAATCAGTTGCACAGATATACATATACATACATATATTATCATACTTTTGAAAAATTGTTGATTTCTTTGGTTTGGGTACATGATGTTTTTAGGTTATCATTATACAAACTAATCGTCACATCATATGCCTACTAACTACTTGCACTATTACTATTCTGCTGCATAATCAATCATCCATGTGCGTCAAAAAAGGTGGATATCAGTATTTCAGTTCATATGGTTATGCGGGACTGAGACTTACAAGTGCATTAAGAAGCTTATAAGAGAGTGTTTAGCCTTTGAAACACAATGTCTACGTGATCCGTGTGTATGCACGTGGTTATAAAATTAGACTTTTTTTTTTTTTTATAATTTTGCCCTCCCTTTATAAGTAACATTGTTCTTTTTGATAAGTTGGTTCATGAACATCCCAAAAAAGGAAGTAGGACAACCATTAGAGAATGGAGGGAGTAATACTTTAGATGGTTGTTCCTGAGTTTGAATGTCAGACTTAAAATTTGCCCATTGAACATGGCAAGCCAATGTGAAATTTTTTAAGAACTTGGTATTTGCTCACTTTTGGATAGGGTTTCTGTGGGGGGAGTATTTAAAAAAGTTATATATGCTTATCTTTCACGTCATTTCATTTGGAAGATAAACACTCTTGTCTACTTAAGTTTGTAATCATACAAATATTTTGATAGAAATTGTGCCTTTCAGTGGACTTTAAGTTGATCTTTATGTTCTCCAGCTTTTGAGTCTCGAAGAACCCTGGACCTTGATTATGGATGATGCCCTGGCAAACTCTTTTGTTGCTCCGGCTTGTGATGATATTAAAGATGACCATCAGTTAACAAGTAAGTCTACTTCCGAATAAAACTTGTAACTTATTCTGGATTTACCATGGTTCTAAAAGGCGAGCTATATAAGGCGTGTCATGTGCCATGGCGCACAAGTTCTTTTGAAAATGTCGTTTGACTTCTTATTTTTTTATTAAAAGCTTGCTTTATTTTTTACTTTTTACGTTGTTATTAACCTTCAATATAACACTTACTGTAAACTCTATATATAGACGCATAATCATTTACGAACCCAATAAATCTTACAAATGTACAAACCAATTTTCATGTGTTGTTTCACATTTGAATATGCATTGTTTATACAGTGTTGTTTCACTTATGAAGCGATCAGGACTGTTTTGTGTGCGGAAAAAGTAGTCCTAAACATTTGACATATGAAACAATACGGTTTAACACTGCATTTCACGCATGTTATTTCATATATGAAACAACACATGAAAACTGGTTGTTAAGTATGTACGAATTACTGGGTTTGTAAAAGAAGGGGACTATATATATATATTTAAGGTAAGGCTCAAATGAGAATGGCAAAAAATGTAGAATAAACGATTCATATGTGAATCATTGGTAAAAGAAACATAAATTTACATGTGCATTCGGTGATTCGTTTAAGGGTTAATGTAAGCAAATATGGATTCAAAGGCTCTTTCGGGTTTACTGGTATTTCACATATGAATAATTTATTCTTACTCTCTCAACCTTTTGCAGTTCTCATTTGAATCTTCCCTTTTCCCGTCTATATATATATATATATATATATAGAGAGAGAGAGAGAGAGAGAGAGAGAGAGAGAAAGAGAGGGAGGGAGTTTCAAATACGAACCATGTCATTGTTACAAACCAATCTCGTCCGCCCGTGTATATGATCAATGATGTGGATTAAATCAATTCCTAAATTTACTCTAACTGCATTTTTAATTAATTTGATAACCGCCTCTAAATTTTAAAATCAAGGGCCAAGATTTGGTTTGTAAGGTTTGTAAAGATGACATGGTTTGTATTTGAAACACTCTATACACACACACACACACACACACACACGTATTCTCACACTATTTAGAACCTTGGGATTTGCAAATCACCAATGTTCACCCGTACTGTTTTTTATATGTGCTTTGCTTGCATTTTATGCTGTGTTTCGAATTTGGGAAGAAAAGAAAAGTGAAGGAAAGAAATGAAAATTTTTATTTGTGTTTTTGAGAAAGAAGTGACGAAGGAAAGATGTAACTTTTACAAATATACCCTTATCATTTGTACATCTGTTTGTAATTGATGGGTATACTCTTTTAATCATTTTGAGAGGAAAGTTTTAAAAGGAAAATCAACATTAATTTCCTTCCCTTTTCCTCCTAACAAAAACTGGAGAACACAGAGGAGACATAAAGCAAAGTGGTATAGTTGAAGGTGAAATGTCCATTTATTCTTATTTTCTCTTAAACCTGTTTTTATTCACCTTGCCTGCACTACATTTGAAGAGAAAAATAGCAAACATCCTTTGGTAAAAAAATTGTTTGTATTTAGACTTGGATTGATGTTTTATGCAGTTGAGGAATATGAGAGGAGTTGGGAACAGAATGAGGAATTGGGTCTGAATGATATGGACACATCTGCAGCTGATGCTGCTTACGACTCGATAGACGCTTCATCATGATATGTCTCCCCGTCTTTATCGAACCCAAAGCATTTTTGTTATTATCTCGTGTAGTGTTTAAAAGTGGACTTAGAAGATGAAAGAACGTATTTGACCAAAAGATATTGATGCAGTTTTGATGGAAGGAACATTTGCTATTGGTTTTTATTTGATATCTGTTTCGACTAATAATTTGTTTTCATCATTTGATTCAGTTTACAGATAACTCTGTCTTCAAGTGCACACAACATTTCAATCGACAATGCACGGGATTTCCTTGTTTCGCAATGTCTTAATCATCTCATCCGTAATCTTCATTTGTTTCTCAACATCTCCAAATGATGCTATTGACGTCTCTGGCTTAATATCGTGATCATGAGTTGAGTTGATCGGGTTGAAGGCATTTGAACAACTCAATACAATGCTTGCAGGTTGAAAAATCACAATCCAACCTAAACAAAAGTGCAACCTAACCCAACCCAACTCAAATCGTAAGGATTGGATGAGTTGATTTTTTGTTACATCAAAATATTCTCTTAACATTAAATAAGTTGGCTCATAATTTCTTTTTTAGTATCAACCATTTAGTACAGTTTATCAAAACTTCTTAAATCTTACAGTATAGGGCATTCAACTAATTTTTATTGGAAAACTATAGAAACTACTATCAATCAATAGAGAGGGGTTAGATTGCAAACTACCCATATCTTGCAAATTATAGAAATTACTGTCAACTAATAGAATAATTTTATTTTATACTTTACTTTTAATGAATAAGGGTATAAATGTCATTTTACTTTATAATGGTTAATCTTGGTAATCTTTTAATTGTTTTTAAATATGGAAAAATAAATATAGTAATTGTTTTTAAATAAACTATAAATCAATTTATTTTAATATATAATTATTATCATTAATATTTTATATTCTTTTATTAATTTAAAAATGCTACATCAATTACAAAGTTTATTTGTAATAATTTATTTCTTATGAAATCACAAGTGGTTATTGATATAATATAGTTGTGATATTTTCCAGATTTTGAGTATATTGTTTTGTTTTCATTCGTAAAAAAATGTTATTAATGAAACCATGTTATATTGTTTTCAAAATGTTTAAAAAAATGAAACTAATTTCATTTTAGTTAGGAGCCATGAAACTACTTTTTGTTAATGAAATAATAATATTCAGTTATTGAAATGTTTTATTAACTGAACCATATTTGGTTTCATTAATAAAACCAATTTTATCTTGGCTATAAATCATGAAACCGATTCCATTTTTGTTAGAAACATGAAACAAATTTAAAAATGAATGAAATATTATTATTCAGTTCTTGAAGTGTTTCATTGACTGAACAATATTTAATTTCATATGTAAAACCGAGTTCATCTTGGTTAGAAACCATGAAACCGATTCCATTTTAGTTAAAAAACATTTCAACAATTTTTACTGTTGAACCAATGTCATTCAATTTTTGGAATTGTGGAGTCCATGAATCCAATTTCAATTATGAAACGAACTTCATTAACGAAAACATGTTATTTAGATTTTTGGAAAATGTTTAATTAACTGAACCATATTTGGTTCAAATTTCATTATACAGACGAACAATGAAACTAATTTCACTGTTGATGTATTCTCATCATGAATCAGACTGGTATGAAGCAAGTTTTGGATTGGTATGAAACATGTTTCTAATTACATCATTCTGTTTTATTAACCAACCCAGTCCCAAATAATATATTTTACCAAGTTGTCTGTAAAAAGATGTTTTTTAGGAACATGATGTCAAATATATCAATGGAAGGAAAGTCAATAAAACAATGATATGCTTTCCTAATATAATATGGCTGAAAGTTAAAATAGTTTGCCAATTTTGCATTTTCTTGATTAAATATTAAACCTTTTATTTTATTTTTTTTTACTTTTTTAATATAACACATTTTAATCATGACTATTGATCAATAAAATGGATAGATGAGATTGGTTTGTAGAGTTTGCACAAAAAGGGGTGGATTGCATTTGATGGCTCCTCTCTCCCTCTATATATATATATCTATATATATATATATATATGTTTGTTAACTGAGAACATATATATATATATATATATATATATATATATGTTCTCAGTTACCAAACATATATACAAAAGAGTGATACAAAGATGGAGAATAGATTGAAAAGATATGTATATGAAGAGGGTACATGATGATGTAATTGTCTAACGTACATACTAATAAATACTCAACAATCATATTAAATTACAGAAATAAAAGAATATCGGGTTGAGTTGAGTTCAAATAAAAATAACTTAATACTTACGATTTAAGTATTTTACAAATCAAGTAGATGATTGTTTCAAATTGAGTTATTTCGTGTTGTATTAGATTGGGCCGGTTAGATTTTTGATCACTCCTAGCCTTAACAATGGTTCATGGAATATACCTCAGAATTCCTTTCTTTTAGTTCGGTAATATTAGTTGGTATGCCAATTTACAGTCTCTACAGATGTTAGGCCTTTCATGAGGGTATCTTGTGCATCACTTAAACTGACCTTGATTTCTATGTCATCTTCTCTTACCAACAATCTTTTTTTTTAAATCCTACTATCAATTCTTTTACCATCTTACATAAATAACGTATTAACGTGGTTGTTGGCATAGAGTTAACCGATGCTTATTCCACAGATACCGTCATTGCTTCTTTTCCGGAAAAAGTACGTAAAAAACATGTTGATTATATCCAAATTTGGAGGCAAGAACAATGCCTTTTTCGAATAAGYCAATTCATTTGGGACCCTGCAGATCCTCGACAAAATAGCCCCATAACTTCGGGAGAAGGGACGCCTCCTCACAAAGGGGGTCGCAGTGACGAGGCCGGACGACTGTTTACCAAAAACAACGCAGGTCTCCGCAAACTATTCAAAATACACAGAAAAAAATGGTTCATTGCTTTTAGCCTTTTTCCCAAACTTGATTGGTTTCAAATATTTACTTTTAGATGACCTTAATGATGCACATTTATACCTCGATGTGAATATTGGGCATTCGGTCAAAAATGACCATCTCTTTCACAACATTAGTTTCGATAATCTTTGTCTACATTTTCATGGCTTTTCTCATCCAAGTCAAGTGATTTTTTCGGGTATGATGTATTTTCACCACGTAATTGTAACACCCTACCTCTATATTAGTTAGATTTCAATGTTTTAAGTCTTAAATACAAACATTATGATTAAATTAAGTGCACTAAAAAGGTTCCAACAATTGTTTAGCATCTTTTAAATCATCATATTTTCAATAGCAAGTAGCTTACAAGGCAAAGTAATAGAAATCAAACATACAGAGATGAAAATGTAAGTCTAGTAAGCATGACAAAGCAAGCTAAGTTATGAGTTGTCAAGGCTAGAAGCATGTGTTGGCAAAATTGATGATGACAAGCAAGAGCTAGAAGCACGACAAATAAAAGCTAGATGAATGATGTGTCAAGATTCTTTTATCTTAAGCATGAGGTGTTAAACTCTCATAAAAAAACAACCATGAGATCAACAAGAACAAGTAATTAATGCATTGAATTCACCTGTAAGTAGTGGTTGAAGTGAAACCATTATTTCCATACTGAAGTAAGAAATCATTCTCAACACATTACCAAGTTTGAAGTAAGAAATCTAAAGAAAAGCTAGGTGCAATCAAAGTGAGTACGTTATGAGATTGATGAGATACATATATGCTATAAAAACGAATTTTATGCATTATGAAGAATTTGATAAGATGTTTTAGCATGTTTGCATTACATGAAATGATGTTATGTTTATATAGCCAAGATATATGTATATGATGGCATGTTATGATATGTTTTACCCATAAGGCATGAAAGTTCTATACATATTATGTATGACCATAAATATCCAACATATGAGATATTACAAGAAGGGACGTCTTGCAAACGGACCTTATGGGGCAAACCTTTATGGACCCCGGAGTTAGAAAACCTTAAGGCAAGTATGGTACACTTACATGTCGCAAGTGAGATCTCAAAAGGGTATATGAAAGTTGTTGCCATAACTATTCACTAAAGCTTAAAACTTGCATCTTTCACGTATGTATCTTAGGGAAAGAGTAAAGACGTATAGCATGAAGTTATTGAGTTATGTTTCTGCTGATGTTTCAACTCTGATGTAATAGTGATTTATGAAAGAAATGAAGTTAAATTTAGTTCTTTAGTAGGATCAAATGAAAGTAACAACACCTGATTTATGACTTAGTGCGTTACAAGTTGGTATCAGAGCATTAGTTAGACTATGTACGTAGACTTAAACTGAGAAGGATAACATTAAGTATTAGGACATTATATTCAAAATAACTAACATGTATCTAAACTCCATCAGATTATTCCGCTAATTTCTTATCCTGGTTGATATAACCATATGGGATGGTGTCTAGAAAAGTTGAACTGAGTGAGTTGTAGACTTCTAAAAGGTCGCGGATTATATTTTCACCAAATAGATCTTGGCTCCCAGTGTTACCGACCTGACTAATTCACATTGGTAGTCAGATGGATTAGTAAAAAAATGTTGATCAGATTAGAATGAAAGAGTTGTGGTGTAAGCGAAATAGATTACAAACTCACATAACCTTAAAACCTTATGTTGATCCTCTCTCTCAGTGATTTGATGATAATCCCTTTTTCCTTTCGATGTATTTCTGTGTCTGTAATTTCAGTTCCAACGATCATACACTGAGCTTGTTCAGT
>NC_037528.1:33260317-33283119 GCF_001531365.2 Cynara cardunculus var. scolymus | reverse complement strand
AAATTTTTTAATTATAATTTAATTTAGGTTTAGTAAGAAAGAAATTTAATTTAGGTTTAATAATATAATTTTTTATAAAGATAATAACTAAGTATTCTCATAGTTATCAATGATTATCCTAATTATATTTTTTATATTTAAAATGAGATATTTATCTAATATTTGATTATGTTTATCTACAGTTAGTTAGACGAATTCAAGTATAGAGCTTTAATAAATTGTACTTATGCATATCCTACTTGTAATCTTGAATTTTAAGTAATATGCATCAATAAACAATACTTTATGTATAAAAAGTTGTTTTTAAGAGTTTTAGTCAAATGCTTTATAATATAATATAAATATATTACTGACAGGTTGACAGGTTGGGCGGGTTGAGTTAGGCTCAACCCAATTTCAACCCTCCTAATTGACGGGGTTAACGATTTGACGGATTTGATTTACGGATTTGATTTACGGGTTGGGGTGGACGGATTTACGTTTTTTTTTTTTTCTTTAAAAACCCTGTTTACATAGATACTAGGGTAGTGCTTTCCCTAAATAATTTGATGTACCCGCAAGGATCCAGGGATTACGTAGACATATTGTTTTAGGTCAACGGTGATCGTCACCAATCCATTAGCGCAGACCGAGGGAAAAAGGGTAAAATGCCGATAGCCGTACAGACGAAGCCAAAAGGAAATTGGGAAGAAAGCAAAACGAAACAGTTGACGATCGGACGTGGGGAGGCGGAGGAGGCTCACGGCCACAACCCACGGACGACGAACTTCAATTTCAACTGCGGACCACCCTAATTGGTATGTTTCCCTTTCTTTTTCTCTTTTACCTATTGATTGGCTCATTCAATTTCAAGTCTTGGGGAGATTTTGAAATTTCTTGCTTTCTGTCTAGTAATAGAACATTTGGTAATCGAAATTTGGAATGGAACGCTGCTGACAAGAATTTGTGATGTTCTTTTTGGGGTTTTGGACTTGTTCGAAACGGAGAAGGAGCTGGTTAATCCTTGTTCAAGTGTCAAAAGGTTAACTTGGTTGGAGGCTTGGAGCTAGTAGCAAGCAGGAATTGCCCTTGTTTAAATTTCATCTGAGGAACTTAATGAAGGAGCATGATATCACCATCATCACTTTGTATAGCTTATTACTACCTATTGGGGCCAGTCCCAGCTATGTGTGTATGTGTATTTGCGACTTTCTGTGAGTTACCCTCGTTTTTGCCCCCATGTAAAAATGTCCCATAGCTTCAAGCTCCACCATTTGAATTGTATTCTTGTCATGACTTTTAACTCCAGATACCCTTCTTCTAAATGTAGTTTCACATGGATACGGAAAAAGCTTGTGTGTCGATCCTTGGCTTGCTTACCAATCGAATACTCCCTTATACCAGATTGCCTTAGCTTTTATCTTTGTTTTTGTCTTGTTTTAATCCACACAAGTGAGAAGGATTATTACTATATCAATTATGATCAAATACGTGGCCCATTGGCCGTATTCTTTATCACACTCATCATATTTGTTTCTTGGCAGTTGCCATCATGTATTCCAGTCGGTTGGTGACCTTAGATACACTCATATTTTCCCATTCTCTCTGGTATTTGTTATGTCAGGTCCTCCACTTTATTGTGCAAGCACAGACAGGAGAGGTAGTGCATTATTCTCATATATGAGAGTTTTTGAAAGTTAGAGCGACGTGAAGATGTCTTGGAGGAGAGCCAAAACTTCTGGATGGGCTGCATTTGACCCTAAGAAGCAACAAAAAGAAGTCATTGATCATGAAACACACAATCACCCATACCCACTTATCTCAAGCAATATTAGTACATGGGATCATTGCCAAAATCGTTCAAGAAATGGTGATCTCGTTGGGAGATCCTTCTCCTCAGTGCTAGCTCACTCGGCAAGTGTTCCAAACATGATGGCCAGCGAAAATAATCATAGCCCTTTATATGTTGCTAATATTCAAAATGTTCCAAGTTTAGTAGCAGTTAGGGATGTTCCACAGGTACATGCTCACACATTATTGGAAAATAGCCAGAGTGAAAGGATGACTGCCAAATATATAGAAAATGATGTCTCTCAAATTTATGAGAAGCTGAAGGACCTTCATCCTTGGGCTAACGAGAACTTAGTAGAGGATATAGTGACAGCTGTAGATAATGATATTGACAAAGCCTCGGATCTACTAAGAGAGATGGCTTCTCCTGGTAGGTTGCTGGAAAAGAAGGAAACAGAGTTTGAGGATAATATGGAGGACGTTTATCTTGATAGTTCTAGGCTAGAAAATACAGATGTACATATAGGAGAGACCACAAACTTTCCAGAATCAGCCCAGGTCTCTCAGAGTAGTCTTGCTATTAAGAATGACGAACCCTCAGATGATCATACTTCTGGGAAGGTGTTCCTTCATGATAATGCACCGCCAGGGCTTATCATGGATAGATTGAATATGGTTCCAGTGGAGCCTGAATGGGAAGATGATGATATGTACCTAATGCATCGAAAAGAGGCAATCAGGGCAATGAGGTATGATTACAATTTTTGAGGGTAGAATTTGTGCAATTTTTTTCTCACTAAGTTAACATGGTTAATGTAACGCCCCAAATCCTAAATCGGGTGCCATTACTTTATAATCAAAACTACTAAGTCTTGAATATGAGCTTGAAATTCAACTTTATTTATAACATAGCTTATAATTACATTAAAGATGAAATACTAGCGGAAACTTAATTCAATAGCTTATAATACAATATAACTTGCTATTGATTTGTAATTACCACTTCATGCAAATCTTCTTCACTCCTTTCTTGAGATACATACATGAGATATATAAGCTAAAAAGCTTAGTGAGTAGTTATGGTTTCATGAATAAACAATTTTCATGATGCTTAACTTTTTGTGAATAGTAATTCACTAAAACTCTTGATCATGTACAAAAATAATCTTTTTATCATGCATAAATATTGTTTTGAGATCTCACTTGAAACATGTTAGTATGCCATATTTGTCTTGAGGTTTGCTAACGCCCGGGTCCATAAAGGCTGCCTGTAAGGTTCGTTTGCAAGACGTCCCTTCTTGTAATACACCGTACATTGGATATTTATGGTCGTACATTGGATATTTATGGTCATACATAACATGTAAAAACTTTCATGCCTTGTGTAACACATACTTGTATCATAACATGTAAACACTTTCATGCCTTGCGTGTGAAACACATACTTGTATCAGAACATATCATCATGCATATCTTGGGTGTATGTAAATGTAGAACATTTTCATGGCAACATGCCAAAATATCTTGTAATGCATAAAATACTTTTATATAGCATGTATGTAGCTCATAAATCTCATAAGTACTCACCTTGATTATGCCTAGCTTTTCCCTTAATTTCTTTCTTCAAGCTTGATTATGTATAAAGAGAGAGATTTCTTATTTTTGGTATGGAGCTAATGGTAACACTTCAACTCCTATTTATAGGTAAATTCATTGCATTAGCTACTTGTTTTTTTTGCTCTCAAACATGTACTCTTATGAGAGTTTTACACCTCCTACTTGAGGATAAGACATCATGCTTCTAGTATTTCCTTGTCATGCTTCTTAGACTTGCCTTGTAATCTAATAGTCTTGCCAACTCATGCTTTTAGCCTTTACAATTCATCACTAACTTACTTAGTCATGCTTACTAGACTTGCTTAGTCATCAAATAGCTTGCCAACACACTTCTAGCCCCTATAATTCATCACCTTAGGTTTGATTTCCCATGCCTTGCCTTGTAAGCTACTTGCCTTGAAAATATGATAATTTATTAGATGCTGCAGCTGCTGGAACCTTTTTAGAGTACTTAAATTGCTCATAATATTTGTATTTAAGGCTTAAAACATTGTAATTTAACAAATATAAAACTAGGGTGTTACAGTTAAGTATACTAAGACCTTGTGAAGGGAATACTATGTTTTATTAGCTCAGACAGTTTGATTCTAAAACTAAGGTGGAAGTTTGTTTAGGATATATATGTGCTTCTATTCTGGGTCTGAGAGGTCATGTTGTACCAATCCTTACAAAAATGTAAAGGAAAGACTATGCATGATGACTTGCCTTCCCAATCCTTACAGAAATGCTTTAGAATGTATCCTCTGGTCTCTATGTCTGTTCAAAATGTATGTCATACGTGTGTGTCCATTTTAGGCAATCTACTAATTTTGTAAAGATATATCATATATGGGCAGGTCGTCAATGGGTGAAATGTATAAGATTTGTATCTTCGAAACAGTTCTTTGGACCCCTTAATTTCTCTATGCCTTTTCTGGGTTTGAGAGCTCATATTGCCTCAAAAAATAAAGAGAAGATGATTAACCTCTTTTCGAATGCTTTAGATTAGAAAGGTCATATGAGGGTATGCATGGAAATGTTCTTGTTTTTGTTGTTCAACGGAAATTGGTTAACATGATAGCTCAAGGGTGGTTGGTTATATGGATTGACGTCATCCTTAATTAGGTTTTGCTCTTGCCTTATCTTTAGTGCACTGGTGATCCTTATGTGGCTTGTAAGGAGTCAACTGTTAGAAGAACTTGTTGATTGTCGATATTGATTGTGATGCTTTAACTAAAGATGGTCAAAATGATAGTCTATTTTGGAAGTCATTTAAATGAAATGTTTGTAATTGGACTTGGTATCTTGGTGTGACATTGAACAAGGAAAATGCCTTTTACAAAAAGACATTTTCATTGTCTCTAAGAAAGGAATTAAAGCCCCAAACTTTTGGAAGCAACAACAATGTGAAGATCTAACCTCTCACTTTGCTGGTGGATTTAAGCATGAAACCTGTCGCCAACGTAGAGGGGTTATAGATGATGTTAACAGTAAGATGGTTGGGTTGGTTGATGATATTAATTTATCAACCAAGTAAAAAAAGCCATATCTTCTCGTCCACAAATCCTAAATTTTGAGCTGATAATTCTTAAATTTATAATCTGGAGCATTACAGTATAATGATGTACCAGTAGTAGATGTCTACAATATATTACCCTGGAAGCATGGGAAGGGGGCAGATATGCTACACTACGATATATTGCTCTGATGTTTTTACAACTATCTTTCTTGAAGCAGTCTTAGAATGAATGTTGGCCTAGATAGAGGAATAAAAACTAGGTCGACCGGAAGGGAGAGGATAGGCGAATCAGTAACTGAAACGAAAGCTGTAGTAAGACAGTCAATTGGGTGTGTGGGTTTGGCTTCTGAAAATTACTAAAATCTGATCGTTGGACATATATGTATACACATGTCAAATAAAGTGGACAGACGAACTAAAAGAGATGCATAGTCGAAGTTTCTAAATTTTACTGAAGTAATCCATCAACGTATTTGCTCATCAAATCATATGGTAATGCCATGTTCTACAACATATACACAACAAACCTAGAAGTATTTAGAGAAACTGAACAAAAAAGCAAGAGAATGTAGAGGGAAGAGGAGACATATAACACACACTACAAGCCAAGGAGATGGGCATGTATGAATAAGAAAATATATGGGTGAGGAGAAAATGTATAAAGCAAAATATCAAAACCCTTACTATTTGGAGAGTGAGTATGGATATTTTATGTTTTCAGACTTAGTTACATAACTTGACCTGATATTTGAAGCATTTCGTTTTTTTTTTTTTTTTTTGCATCTAGAAGCCTTAGAGAATCAGAAATCAAGACGAAAAAAAAAAGCTAGACCCTTTTACAAACAAGCCAATCCTGAAACCTCTCTCTCATGTAACACAAGCAGGTCCTATGGTTGACAGGTTTTTGGTAGTTATGAACCTAAAAATGGATATTCCAGGTTGTACTTCCATAAATAAATTCTATACATTATTTTTCTTCGTTATAGAATCTTAGCTGCAGCAGGGTGTTGTTCTATTTTTTGGTTTATTTGTATCTTCACTGTATTCAACTTTTCATTTACCATGAATGTGTGGTTTCCTGACTCCTGAAGTCATTTATTGGATACCTTCAAGGTTACATCATGTTTTGGTTAACAGGTTAGCCTCTCGGCACTCAAAAGCAGCCACTGAGGCCTATCTAAGAAGAGATCATGCTGCTGTACAAGAATTTTCTGCGAAGGCTCGAGAAGAATGGAGGACTTCTGAAAAACTTAATGCAAAGGCAGCGAAGGAAATTCTAGCCATCAGGAACTGTAAAAATGATGATTGGAAATTGGACTTGCATGGGCTTCATGCCGCAGAAGCAGTGCAAGTTTTGCTAGAGCACTTACTGAAGATAGAGTCTCAAGTATCAGGGACTCGTTCTAAAAAACCTGATAAAACCAATCTCAACGTTTTCTCTACACAGGCCGCATCTCTCAAGTCTGTCAATCCAAAAACAGAGAAGTTAGATGCACAACAAGCATCAAGGCCAAGATTGTTAGAGGTCATTACAGGTGATAAACGCACAATCTTATGCACATCACTATTGATTGTGCTATGTATAGAGTGCTAATTTAATATGCTGCATTTTGATGATTGAAACAAATTAGGGTCTGCCAATGCCGTATTATGTTATTACCAAGAATCATACACGTATTGTATGATGAGGCTTGGAGCCAAATCAAACTATTTATGTACTAGGGAAACAATCTATTTGTAACATAATTAGAGATGATATCCTGATTCCTGATATAGCGTCTAACACTAATAAGAACATAAATCAATCATGTTCAACTCTCTAAGCAGAAGAAAACCAAAACTTTTAGGACATATTATCTGATTATCATGGTCTGTTTCAGTTTGTTTTTATTTGCAAAGAAACAGTAAAAAAGATCCCAATAAGCTTTCTAGTACCATTGTCTCTCCTGACATATGTCAAATGGGTAAAAGAACCTTAAATAAAAATGTTCATGAATGAAAAAGAAGGGAAACAACTAAAATCACTTTAAAGAGGGAAGGAAGGAGAGAAGCTTTTCCTCATATTATGGTTTAACTTTATGATCTATTATCTTTTCTTATGCCACAACCTTGAATGGAATATGAGCTTCTGATTTTCCTTGTAGATCATGAAGGATCTTGAATATAATGGCAATGAGTAATTGCATATTTGTATTATGTGACCTGTATTAGTGATTGGTTGTAGTTTTTTTAACCCACAACTTAGAATGGAACATGAAGCTTTTGGTATACCCTCCATTAGCAGTTGTCATGGTGATGAAGCAACCACAACATGAGGTGGTTTCAGGAGGTGTTGGTAGTTTGTATCGTAGACATTATAGGTATTGCATTCATGCTCTGAGGGTGCTTGCTCCACAATTACCTTTTCCAATATTTTCATCCGACTTATGGCTATTTATGTAAACCCCTTTTTGGTTTTTGATTTTTAGTTTAAGTAGATTCAATATATGATAATGGCAATAGAGAAGGTATATTAGGGTGCACTGTTAGTGATGTCCTAGGACAAAAATGAGTCGGTTATCTTTAAAAAGGCTGGCAATCCTCTGGATTTAAGCCTTTTCAAAAATGATGCAAGTATCATGTTCTTTTTTTTTTGTTTCCTGCAATTGCATTATTTGTTTATGAATTCTTGATCCTAGGAGATGTGACATGAAGGAGCTTGGGCATGAAGAAGTGGGTTGTTTCTTTATTCTATTAGGTTTTGAGTTACTTACAAAATTAAATATGAATTTGTGATGATACTGAATAATTGATTTAGGTTTTATTAATATATCTTTATACTTGTACATTTGTATGCTTACTAAAATGGGGTTAATGGAGATGATGAGAAGGGAGGACCATTGTAGTTGCTGCCCATGATACTCTAGGAGTGATGTCAAAGAGGTTCAATCGAAGGTTAGGTTGACGAGGTTCAATCGATGGTTACAGTGACGAGGTTCAATGGATGGTCACAGTAATGAGGTTCAATTGAAGGTTAGGGTAAGCGTAAGTATTTGTTTTAAGGATCTCTTAGCATGTATAGGGCTGTCAGGGAGAGGAGTAGGGTACAAGTCTTGTATAAAGAAGCAAAACAAGAAGCCAAAAAGGTAGTGGCTAAGGCAAAGGATAAGGCTTATGTGGACATGTATAGGTGCTTGGATCCCAAGGGGGGATAGAAATTTACAAACTGGCATAGGCTAGGGATTAAAGGTGTCGGGACATAGGAAGTGTAAGGTATATCAAAGATGAGAACAGGACATTAGAGAGAGATGGTTACTTTAAGCGGATGTTTAATGAGTCTAGCGAGAGGGAGGGGGAGGGGGAGAGCATTGTAGGTCTGCTATTGATTTGCAACTGTAGTTTTTGCCGATGTATTACCAAGGGTGAAGTTAAAAGATGCGAGGACGATGTGTAAGGGCAAGGCCGTAGAGGCTGGCCTGATTCCCTTTGAGGCATGGCAGTCCTTAGGGGAGTTGGGCATACATTGGTTGACAAAACTCTTTAATGTCATTTTTAGAACAGTTTGATTGCCTGAAGATGTGGAGATTTAGTGTGATAGTGCCGCTATATAAGAACAAAGGAGATGTGCAGAATTGTGATAATTATGGAAGTATTAAGGTTGTGAGTCATACCATGAAACTTTAGGAGAGAGCGATTGAGGTTAGGGTTCGGCGCGTGAGTCGCAGGTTACGGAAAACCAATTCTAGTTCATGCAGGGAGGTCTTCAATTGAAGCGATCCACCTTCTTAGAAGGCTAATGGAAAATATAGAGAACCTAGCAGAGATCTACATATGGTGTTCATAAATCTAGAGAAGGCGTACAATAGTGTACCGCATTGTAGGATTTAGAAGAGCTTGGAGGTTAGATTGTCCCATGGATGCATGCTAGGGAAATCCAAGATATGTACGTTAGGATGATGACTTGTGTTAGGCATGCTTTTAAAACTCGGTTAAGGCGTAGCCTTGAGGCGAGGTGGCAAAAACCGAGCTTGGGGTGCCGCCTCTCACAGCTTCAATTGATCGTACACTTTGAATTGGTGAGGCGGTGAGGCATAGAGGGCGTACACATCTGATATGTGATGTGGGTGGCCCTTTTTATATTCAATACAAAGACCAAAAAGTCAAAAAGAACAGCTGCCACTTGCTCTCTCTCAAAACTTCACTTCTGCCTAACAAACACCCATACATACATATGTATAATCTGTATATATATACACATAAAGAACAGCTGCCACTTGCTCTCTTTCAAAGCCATTTACTTCTCCCTCACTCACACTGTGCGGTTAATTGTGGTGCTATAGCGGTTAGCGGTCCTAGAGGAAATAATGGTTACGCTAATAGCAGCGCTAATCACCGCAATTGGGCTGCAAATTTGATTTGCAATGGCGGTGTGAAAACTGCAATCGAGAGTTGGCTTGCAGTTGGCCTTTTAAAGGGTTTAGAGAAGTTGGTTTAGGGACTGTGAGCGAGGGAGCTGATTTTGATTTGCAATATTGGTGTATAAACTCGCTATTCCTCTCTCATCTCTTCTATTTTAGTCTACTAATATGCATCTTTTCTTCACAACAACATTGTTTTCCACCATCCATTGCTTGTCATCTCTTCTATTCACGTGTTCTTATGTTCATCTTCAAAATATATATTATGTTATGCATACACTCATACATTTATATATAATTGTGACTATTACATGAACCGCTATTTGTGGACCACCATAACACTGCTTTACCATCACAATAACCGCTATACCAAATCATGGTTCTGACCGCTATTTGGGAGTTTGACCACTGTAATAGCATAGCTCACGTTGCGCGCGTGCGCGCACACACACACATAATGTATAATTACACACACACACACACAAAGACTAAAGAGCCAAACGTAAAAAAGAACGGTTGTCTTGTGCTCTATCTCAAGACGATTCACTTCTCTCTTGTGTGGATGTATATATATCTTAAAATATTTTTTTAACATGCTACATTCAAGCATCCAAGTATTTTATTTAAACCTATGAGTATATTATATTTTTATTTGTTAGTATATCATTTTGTATAAATATATATGTTCTTTGTTAGTGTATACATATATATGTATGATATATTTTTTAGCATATATATTTTGTGCATGTATATTCCGTGATTATTGTTCAGTATGTTTCTGCCTCAAGGTGTAAGCCTTGCCTCGCAAAGGTTAAACGCCTCGCCTCACGATTCCGTACTGTAAAACTTTCTGTTAGATCCCAAGTTGGTGAGACTGAGTATTATCTAGTAGAAATAGGTTTGCATTAGAGATCAACACTAAGCCCATGTCTTTTTGCCGTAATCTTGGATGAGCTTACGCATTATGCCGTTACAGCTATGGCTGGCAATAGGTTAGGGTAAACTCGTTACCCGTAATGTTTCGATGGTATGGATAAAGAAAATGTTATCCATTTATTTTATTCGTTACTCGTTTACCTGAAATTTTAGTGGATAAATGTTAAACTTAGATTTTGTATTCAAGTTGAGGGACTAAAACTGTAAATACCCTTGGGGTATAAATAGTTTGAGTTAGTTGTTTTGTTTTAATCTTCCTAATCACTTTGTACTTATTGTAGTTCAGATTCTCTTTCAATAATATAGTTTACGTTTTGATGGCATATTGAATTCATAGTTTTCTTACATAAATCTTAATATATACTTGAATCTTGGATAAAGCATGATGATCAGGACGATCTTCATCAACATGAGGGGGAGAAGAGACAAACAGTTATTGAGGCTATTGTTGCTAGTGGTGAGGGTATGAAACTAAACAAGATGATTTCAGGTTTCTGGTTTCTGGTGAGAATGTCAATAGAAATGAAAGGCAAACAGTTCAAATTGTATTGGTTGATGAAACAGATCTAAGGGTTGAAAAGCCTGAGGATGCTGCAGCTAGGGAAGCTGAGTTGAAGATGGTAAATGATATGTTTACAGATATTATTTACAATGATTCAGATGCTGATGAGCCTGAGGTGGATAAGGCAGAAGAAGCTGTATTGAGAATAAAGGATGAGGTAGAAGATCTGATATCTTTTTCAGACAAAGACTTTGTTGAATTTGGTGAATTTAATGCTGCTGATGTTGTATCTATGCCTGAACCATCTATCAAAGTGCAACAGGCTGAGCCGGTACAAGCATTTGAACCTCCGGTAGTACAACAACGACCTGAATCTTCAAATGTACGAAAGACTACCGTAGTGAAACAAACTGAACAAATTGCAAGATGGGAACAGACGAAGATATTAGGTGGCGTTTGGTTCGCAGAATGTTTTTTGATGGAATGGAATCCATTAAAGGAATTTGACTTTGAAGGAATTGGAATGGAATGTTGTCAAGTTTGACCACTTGTTTGGTTGACAGACATTGGAATGGAATATGTTAAGGAATTTGAATTAAGAGTTGCTTTCTTAGAAGATGATAGAAATTTATGTGAGACAGTTGAAAGAATTGGATCCGGCTAAAGTTTTGGGGATTACAAAGTTCAATCAGGATCACATCAGAGAATACATTTACATGTTGAAAGCTCAGTGTCCGTTAAGAAAGTATGTGAACACTAAGAAGAAAATAGTGACAGTTAACGGAGATTTCAGCAAAGAAGTTTTACTATCTGTTTGGTTCACAGAATGTAGCTTTGGAATTGGAATGAGATATTGGTAAATGACCAAAATGCCCTTTTTTGAATTTTTTTCAAACTAAAAGTACTTTAATAGAATAATTATTTAATATGTAAAACAATATAAAATACACAACCCAAATATAACCACAAGCCAAATGATGTTACTAAATCAACGATGGTCGGCGATGGTTCAGATCGGTGGTGGTCAACGGTGGTTCAGATCGGTGGTGGTCTGCGGTGGTTCAGATGACGGAGGTCGGCAGTGGTTCAGATCGACGGTGGTTCGCGGTGGTTTAGATCGGCGATGGCGGTGGTGGTTAAGATTTATGGTTCAAATCATTGGTGGTCGGCGGTGTCCGACGATGATTCAGATCGGTGGTAGTCACCGGTAGTCGACATTGGTTCAAATCGGTGGTGGTCCATGGTGCTTCAAGCGGCGGTGGTCGAATGTGGTTCAGTTCGGGGGTGGTTTAGATCGGTGATGGTCGGTGGTGGTTTAGATCTGCGGTGACCGGTGGTGATTCAGATCAGTAGTAGTTGGCGATGGTTTAGATCAATGGTGGTCTGTGGTGGTTCAGATGGTGATGGTCGATAGTGGTTTAGACCAGTGGTGGTCCATGGTGGTTCAAATCAAGGGTGGATCAGATCGGCGGTGGCCGACGATGGTTCAGATCAACGGTGGTTCAAATCGATGGTGGTCGGTGGTGGTTCAGATCGATGGTAGTCGGCAATACCGCAATAGTCGTATTGGGTTTTATGAGATTAGGGTATATTGTGTTAAGAGCATCTTTGGTATTATTAAAATAGAAAATTTCATTCCATCAAAATACCATGTAGTTGCTAAGGAATGTTAAATTCCTTTATTTGTGGAATTTGTAGGATTTTGAAAATTCATTCCGTGAAAAAGAACGAATGGAATTTGGTTAATGGAATTCAAAATTCCAATTCCATCAGATTCCTTCTGAATTTGCGAACCAAACGCCACCTTATAATCTATATTATCCAACTCTCAAAGTTATCAGACAGGATGGAAAAGAATGGTAATTTTCTGAAGCAAACTTTTCTAATCTTGAGCTGGAAGATTTAGAGTTCTTGTATCATGAGATGAGGAGGAGAACTATTAGACCACAAGATGTGACTTTGGCATTGAATGTTGTAAAGCTGTTTGTGCATCGACAAGCAAAATATTCTTTGATTACTGATTTTCAGATTGGGATAGAAAGTAATCAGAAAAGAATCGACTTTCTTCAACCTAACCAAAGTTTGCCAGAGATTGACAATTTCCCAACTTATGTGATTCTTGAAGATCCAGAGTTCGGAATTATTTATCAGAATGCCAAGTCGAAGAAATGTTTTCTGAGATTTGCAGAGATTGAAAAGTATTCTGACGGTACTCTAAAGCTTATCCGACAGAAGTTAAATCTAAAGCTTGATGTAGATGATAAAGCTAAGGAAAAGATGGATAAGAGAGACAAGGACCTGATTGTTAGAGCACTTGATGCTATTCAAGACACATTGAATTTCCGGAATAATATTGAAACTCACCTTGGACTGCGGAAGAGAAGAAGTTGGGCTTGAATCAAGAGGGGGAGAATGTTAGACTTAGATTTCGCATTCAAGTTGAGGGACTAAAAATATAAATACCTTCGGGGTATAAATAGTTTGAGTTAGTTATTTTGTTTTAATCTTCCTAATCACTTTGTACGTATTGTAATTCAGATTCTCTCTGAATAATACTGTTTACACTTTGATGGCATATTGCATTCATAGTTTTCTTACATAAATCTTGATATATACTTGAATCTTGGGATAACATTAAGGTATGGATAAATGGTTTTTCGTTATCCATTATGTTTGTATAATTATATTATATATAAAGTTATATATATATATATATATATACACACACACACATAAATATATTAAGTTAGATATTAATGTTTTTATAATGCTATCATATATATGTCGTATATTAATGTTAATTTAGTTCTACTTTTTATATTTATCGAGTAAAAAAGTTCATTATTTAAATGAGAAACACAAGGTAGGAAAAATAAATACAACAAAAAGTGTTATTTTGCAATTTTTATATTGTTTCTAAAACATTATATTATGATTATATTTAGAATAATATTATAATGTTTACTATAACAAATTAGATATAAAATAATTAGTATATTTATGAATTTATGTTTTACATTCATGCTTGAGGTCTAACCATATTATTTATAGTTCAAAATGAAATTTTGTATTACCATTTATCCATCATCCGGTTAGTTACCCCTATTTTAATGGTAGGTAGGATATGGACAATAGGTTTATGAGATGGATAATTACCCGTTTCGTTACCCGCTATTTTAAATGAATTGGATAACGGAATAACCCTTATTCTACCCGTTGCCAGCCCTAGTTACAACGGGTCGAAATATGAAATCACGATTTCGTGATCTAAAATAGCAGTTATCGAGATGGTAAAGCGGTGGTATAGCGGTCCAAAAATAGCGGTTCATATAATAGTTAGAATTATACATATGCATACATGACTCAACATATTTTATGTATTCAATAAAAAATATATAAGGATAATGATGTACAAGTCCAAATAAAAACAATGAACAATGTGAATGCGTTTATTCAAATCAAGAGGTCAAAGTAATGGTGTTCAAATCCAAAAAAATAAGAATAATGGTGCCCTCGTCCAAAAGATAAGAATAATGAAGCCTTGATATTGTTGGATTAAAATAAAACCAATGCAAGTCCTAAGCAGAAGCCCACAAAATTTCTTTTATAACACCAGAACTGCCTATCTACAAATAGCGGTTATGCGGCTGCTTTTTTTTGTTTTGTTTAAAATGCGGTCATTTAACGGTCAATAGCGCCGCTAATTGCGGGACCGCTATTTGACCACTGCTATTTGTTCCATGACCGCTAACCGCGATAGCCCCGCTATTGCACCGCTATGGCTGTGCGATTAACAGCATAACTTACACGAGACATGGAGGATAGTGATCCTGGTGCATGTATTTGATGATGATATTGCACCCATAGCAAAGTCTAAGGGTGAGATAAACACTAAGTTAGCGAGGTGGAGGGGAGCTTTAGAAATGGCAGGTTTGTGCATTAGTCAGTCCAAGTCAGAGTACACGTGGTGTAGTTTTAGCGAGGAACGCTTTGATGAGGGTGTAGAAGTAAGCATTGGGAACCAGATATTTTTAAGTATCTAGGCTCAATGATTCTAGGGAGTGAGATTGCAGACGACGTTACACACTGCATAAAGGAAGGATGGTTGAAGTGGAGTGGCTAGGGGAGTGTTGTGTGATTAAAGGGTATCATTAAAACTAAAGGGGAAATTCTATAGGGTAGCCATAAGACCAACTATGTCGTATGGTTCTGAGTGTTAAGCTGTTAAGAAGGCTCAAGTGAAGAAATTGGAAGCTGCGGAGCTGAGGATGTTGAGATGGATGTGTGGTGGACCATGCTAGATAGGACTCCGAACAACAATTTTCTGTTGGAACTAAGGGTTTGGGCATGTTAGTAGGAGTCAGGTGTCAATATCCGTCAAGAGAGTGGAGAGTTGACGGTTGAGGGGGTGAGGAGGAGGAGTAGGCCTAGGAGAACGTCGGGTGACCAGCTGAAGATGGACATGGCAGTTTTAGGCATTTCTGAGAACATGAACTCTTGATAGGAGTTCTTTGAAGCATAGGACTAGAGTGGCCGATTTTCAGTAGGATCTGGAAGAGGGTGAAGTCAAGGGTATTGAGAGGAGGGTGGATATGAGTTGAATAGGCTATCATTGAGGATTGCTAATTGAACATGCTGACAACAGTTGTAGTTTAACACTGATAGGTCACAAACATAGTTGCCAAGTATAGGCTTTTTGTTATCCTTTTGTATATTTCAACTTTTTTGAATCAAAACTTCTTCAACATTTCTCCAAGTCTTTGAAATGTAAATATCAAGAGAATGACATGGGGCTTAAATGCTAATATTATAACAGTTAAGGTTAAGAACATAAAAAGTTAAGGTACCTTATATGTACTATAACGCCTTGTTAAAAGAATTCTTTTTTGGCATTTATCTACTCGGGTTTATCCTATTATAGATATGCTTTTATTAGGACATGAACTTTGGGACAGAGTTGGATGTTAATTTAACGACACCAAGTGAATTGAAAATTTTGTGCTGGTTTTGGAAAGTTACAAAGCAGTGATTGATGACTGTACTTGTGATTTTGCAGGGAAAGGTAGTCACAGCCGAGGAGAAGCTGCGCTCCCGGTAGCAATAAAAAACTTCCTCAGTGAAAAAGGGTGCGCTTTCTTCATCTCTTGATATACTTTAGGAGGTTATAAAATCCCCGTAATATCGTTTTTCTTGTTTATTAGTATGTTAGTTATGTGGCTGAAAGTATATATTGAATGACAGGTATTATTACTATGAGGCAAGGATTGGGGTTATAACGGTGCAACCTAAATTCCGTCAACTATCAACTGCTCTATCCAAGAGATAGTAGCCTCAGCGACTCGATGGGATACTTATCAACTTTAGGATGTGTTTAAATTTTATGATTTTCTGATTAAATTGTTAAAATATAGTAAGTTATAATACACACCAAAATAATCAGTGCAAGTAATTCATATTCATGTAAAGTAGCAGGGATGACATTAGAAAGTCAAATCCTCGCTCATGGATTACATCTACATCTGTGGAACTCCTTGGTTGCAAACCTGGCAATATATCTTCATCTCAATTTATGTATAGTATTATAATGACCACTTTCACAAGCATAACTTGTTTAGCAGTACTACTCAGGTTTACAAAGTGCTTATCAAGCTACAGGTGATGATAATAAAGATTCACTCTTTTGGATTAATAATAGGAATGGTTACAGGGAGAGTATTGTTTTGAATCTTTGAAATCTGTAACTTGTGTCTTTTTCCTTTTTAATGCCATCTATTGACTATTCACAAATGAATCATGGCATGCTTCCCTTAGTAGCATGCTTTCCAAGATGATTTCTGGTTTTCATACAATCAACCTTTTGATTATGAATGAATACTCTTGAAAATGTTGCATAAAATATGTCAAGAGTTAGGTTTGTCAACACTTGCACAACAAATGATATTAAGGACATAAAAGATGCTACACGGCCGTTTATCCGGTAAGCGTTTACTGATTCGAGTTAACACTCTTAACTTAAAGTATCGAGTAAGAGTGCTGTCCATCAAAATGGTGTTGTATGCAACAAGCGCTTATTGGATAAGACTTTCAATCTCTATCATCGCTCTTACAGAGTAAAATTATCGGTCCTTGTCATATTCATCGCATAAGGTAAATGACCTAGTAAACGCTTACCAGGTAGGCATTTAATAAACGGCCGCTAATTGTAACATGAATATAATCTCATTGGACATCAATGAGCATCAACCTACATAGCCGATGCCTCCCGTAAAGCTTGATGTGTCTTAAAGGGAAGATTCTCGGCCGTTATCATGTTCATCCGCCAAGGTAAATGACCTGGTAAGCGCTTACCCGGTAGGCATTTTATAACAGTCCCTAAATGTAACATGGATATAATCTCGTCCAATGGCAATGAGCATCAACCTACATAGTCGATGCCTACCATAAGCTTGATGCGTCTTAAAGGATAGTTTAAGCGGTAAGATATGAGTTAGTTTTCCAGTGATCACAATTTTTGTCTCCTAAATGATGGTATTCACCAAAATTACGTTAATTAAACGCGATTGGTTACAAGTTTTCAACTTAACCTAAACTTGAAACATCAAAGAATTAATTGTTGTGAGGTTGATTTGTTTTATAAATTTGCTAGCTTATATGGCAACACAAAAGTGATTCCATCTCTCTCTCTCTCTCTCTCTCTCTCTCTCTCTATCTCTCTCAGGAAGTTGGCAAATTTACACCCTTGGATCAACAACCGAAGCATTGTTAAGCTCTAACACGGAATGTCTATGATACCTAATATACTTGCTGAGCGGTGAGCCACTAAAGACCAATTCCAAAGAGTATCGGCGTAGAATTTTGATGAGATCAATTCATCATCCTTTTATGGTACTTGTCATCTACAAAAATAAAATCAAACAATCCATGGAACTTTACCTGCAAATCAAATATAAATATCAAAATAACTTTTTATTTGGGAATAATTAGAAATTTACATTGGTGGTCACGCAAAGTAGTAAATCGTGAAACAAACAGGGTCGAAGCAGTAGGCACCGGTGAGAAAGAGGATCATAGAGAGTCGGTGGTGGTGGACCAACAAGACGTTGTTCTTCGGTAACAAAGTTGTATTGTGGCGGTCAATTGTTGTTTGATGGAATTGTTGATTTAGATTTAGGTTTAATTTTAGAATTTTGATTTTATATACAAATTTTTGTATTCTTTAATTTCTTCATGTTCTTAACATTCAATGCTCATGAATTTCTCTTTTCATTTTTAAAATGCTCACATTATCGGAAAAATATGAAAGGAAAATACCTCATATGATTGGCTACTAGCTAGTAAGTAGTAAGTGAGAGCATTGTTTCGTATTTGACTATTGATGGAGTTATTAGTTTTTAAATTATTTTTTCTCAATGAAAAAAAAATATATATATATATATAATTAAACTTTCATTTTTTAAATGGAAAAATTAAACTTCTCGTTTGATTGATTAAGTCTTCGAATATTTTTTTAGCAAATAGACTATTACATTTTCAAAAATTCGTTACTTACATCCTTTTAACCTAAAAAATATTACATTAATCAATTTGTAAAAGTTTAATGATTTATTTATTCATTTATTAAAATAATTAGAGTCTTGATTATTCAAAATGTGAAAATTTAATAGTTTTTTATTTAAAAAAATAATTGAGGGATTAAATCATTTAAAATAAAAAGTTTAATGATTTTTTTATTTAAAAATTAGTTTAAAGATTAAACTATTATTCTTATCGGGTTTTTTTTTTAACTTTTCCCTATCATTTACTTAAAAAAGTATAATGATTATTTTGATATAAAAATACAAATTATGTTAAGATAAAGACAAAATACGTGAAACAACAACTTACTTTTACAAATTTCTTTGTTATATCATTCTACTTTCAGTTTTCCTTATTACAACAATGTATTTTTAAAATATTTTTTAGTAGGGCATCATACTCTCAAAAATTTACTCGTTATAGCATTGAGTAACTTTTTAAATTAAATTTACCCATTGTAACAGTTTTCTTTGTCATTTCATCGTCCACGTAAGCTGTCCACATATACGATAGTGTTGACATGACATTTCTTATTATGACATTGTACTTTCAAAATAATTTTATTATAACATTACCAATTTCTATTACACTATTGTATTTTTAATTTTAATACTTTTATCATTTAAACATTGTAAATTCAATCAAATATGTTTACTAAAAATTATAATATCAGAAATTAAACATGTTTACAAAATATCAAATGTACCTCTCCCCTTGTTCCCCTTATCCATCTCCTCCTCCTCCTTCTCCTCTGCATTTGCAACAATGGCCGCCATCGGCGCCCTGCTAAGAACAACCTTTCTCATCGTTAAACCTAACTGCAAAATCCCAATCACCTTTTCCCTATTTCAATCCCAAGCCGAACAAACTCCCCACCACCAAAACCGCCGGCATTATCAATTTACTTGGAAATTCTCCTCTTCACAACCATCTCACCGGAAATTGACCCTTATAAAATATTAAAGTGATTGATTAAGCATCAAAGTATTTGAATTTTTTAAGATTAAGTCGTTGATTAAAAATCATTGTACCAACAACCTAATTATTTTCGACTTGGTAACATGATTATTTCTTTCACCATAATCAAGTTTTTGGAAATTTTTTATTTTTTCTAATATATAAGTGAAACATGTATTTGTACGATAATTAAACCCTTGAAAGGTGTTTTAATAAAACAAAATTGAGAAAACCTACAAACAAAAGTCAATGTCATATAAATGTAGAAATAATATGATAAACATTAACCAAAAAAAATACCTTTTTACGTAACAAATTTATATTATTTTAATGATTTGAGATTTAGAATATGAAGAATTAATTATTTTAAAAGTACAATTTTGTAATAGAAATTGATGATGTTATAATAAAGTAGTTTTGAAAGTACAATGTTATAATAAGAAATGTCATGTGAGCACTATTGTACATGTAGACAGCCCACATGTACGATGAGGTGGCAAAAAACCCTGATATAATGAGTAAATTTAATTTAAAATGTTACCAAATATTATAATTTTCAAAAAAGATGCTTTAATAAAAAATATTTTAAAAATATATTATTGTAATAAGAAAAATTAAAAATAAAATATCAGAATAAAAAACTATTTAATTTATTTTAGCCTCTGATAAAATGTTAGAATTTGTAAAAAGTTTGGTAAATGGTGATTGGACCAATTTGGAAAACGGGCCCAAAAAATAGTAGGATTCGGAGTGGAATTGGAATTGGAATTGGAATATGTCTTTAAAACCTATGCACGGCAAAGAACCGCCACCACTCCTCCGGCGATGGCCAGCACCCGGCGAATGAGAGCATTCAAACGGTGGATGAAATGCCAATCAATTGAATACAGCGACGCACTCGACCTCGTCATACAACAAGAAGACCTACAAATATGGGTGAAGGCATTGTGTGATTTACATGATGGCGACCTGATTGCCACCATCCCCAAACACAGTTGCCTGACCGTCAAGTCCTCCGCCGCTTGCCCACTCATCCAAGATTTCTGTCTTGAAGGTTATATGGCACTTTCCGTCGCTCTCATGTACGAGAAAAGCTTGGGCCAACGCTCCCCTTGGTTTGGTTACCTCCAGCTCTTGCCTGACTGCAACCCTGAGGTGCCCTTGCTTTGGTCTATCGATGAAATCGACCAACTCCTACTCGGCACAGAGCTTCATAAGGTTAGGTTTTACTGAATTTGACACTCAAACACGCAATTTATATGAATTCTCGCTTTTATTTCCGACCAACATTCCTTTAACTTGCCGACTTGTTTCTAACATTTAATGTAGCTTCCACCTGTTTGTAGAAATTCTTAGGGTTTACTTGAATTTGATATTGATCAGGAACCCATTTGTGCATTTGAAATCACTAATAGATCCATCTTGCCACTCCGACAGCTCACCTCAGTTTTTAATCACTTGGTATATGTATAGACAGACGGTTAAAGAAGACAAAGCTCTTGTGTACAAGGACTGGAAAGCATGTATTGTGCCTTTTGTGGAGTCAGCTCCTATAAAACTTGATCCTAATGACTTTGGAGTCGAACAGTACTTTGCTGCAAAGAGTTTGATCTCTTCCCGTTCCTTTCAGATAGATGAACATTATGGATTTGGGATGGTTCCTTTGGCAGACCTGTAAGTTGTATCTTCTGCATTCTGTAACATGGAGCATGAAGTTTCATTTGTCTAATGCAATAAACATTTATTTCTCACTTCTTGTACATGTGCACACAAATAACCACCTCACAGCAAAGTTTTGATATCCAACTTGTGAATGGTTGCACGCTCGTAAGGCAAACACCATTTATCTCGCCCGTGATAGTTGTGGAAATGGTATGGTATGGGTGGCGTCATACCCTTTTTGCAGAAGTGCAGAAATTATAGATAATATAGTTTGTGTTAGATGCTAACTGGACTTTTGGGTGTTTGGAGGATAAGAATATGCCAATAATTTACGTGCCTTTTTAGTCCATGATACTTCCTGATTGATGTTCCTGGTTTTTTTACCATGTCCCCAGATTTAATCACAAGACAGATGCTGAGGATGTACACTTCACCTCTGTATCTTCTCATTCCGAATCCGACGATGATACTGATGAAAACATGGAAAATCAGGTTGACAACGATCTTGATGGAGATCTTTTGCGTCAAAATGAATCAGACATTGCCTCACCAAAACGTTCTTTTAGTGCTGATGGTGCATGTTCCCCAACCACTGAAATTTTGGAAATGATTTTGGTGAGGGATGTTAAAGCTGGAGCTGAGGTTAGCAACTTCCTCGTACTCGGAATTGGTAATTGAAAACGATTTGTGAATTGGCTAACCTTAAGCATTATTATCCATCTAGTGCTAGGGCTTAGTTTAACATTTCCTGTGAACTACTATTATGTGTGTTCTACCCTTTGGGGTAGAGGTCACGTATGCATACATCACATCCCACAAACCCTACTTTCAAGTGGGATATACCAGGTTTGTTTGGTTTACTATCTGCAGTCTATGTGGAATGGTGCCTCTACATTTGTGGCAGCCTGATGTCTGTTCACATTTCAGGTCTTCAACACATATGGATCTATGGGTAATGCTGCCTTGCTCCATAGATACGGATTTACCGAACCAGATAACCCATATGATATTGTGAATATCGATCTAGAGTTAGTACTCCAATGGAGTTCATCTCAATTTTCATCTCGGTACACTAGGAGTCGTCTTTCTTTATGGAGAAGATTATATCATCCTGAATTGTCAAGCCTGCAGACGGAATACTTTGAAATATCTTATGATGGTGAACCAGAAGTTGAGTTGCTTAAGTTGATATTCATAATGTTGCTACCCGAAAAGACGTACAATGAGTTTTATCTTGCGGTATCAACTGCCCAGAATTCTGATAAGTCAATAACAGTTATATCTAACAAGGAAAGAATCATATTGGGCGAGGTCAGTGAATGGAACAAGAAAGTCTTGCTGACAGAAGGGGTGCGAGGTGCTTTGTTGTCACTGGCAGATAGTAGGGAAATATGTTATGGGTTGAGGTCGATGGAGGAAGATGTGGAAGCACTTGAGAAGTGTCCTGTGAGGGAGAAAAAGTTGCATCATTCTCTGGTGCTGCGCATCAGTGAGAGAAGGATACTGGAGAAGCTTAGGACTTATGCGTCTGCAAAGAAATAATGTAGGAAAGAGATGACAGACTCCTGTACTAACAACAGTGGTTTGCTAAGCCTTTGTGCATCCCGATTTGATCATATTTAGAATTTGTCAATTGTTGATTCGGGTATTCTCAATACAGAAGTTGATTCCATTGAATTGAAGTCATCAATTTTAAAGTTATCTATACTATATTATAAAGCATTTGACTAAAACTCTTAAAAACTCTTAAACTCTTAAAACTCTTAAACTCTTAAAAACTYTTAAACCCGTTCATTCCTATCCGATTTCATCACATATCTGAATTCGTGTAACTAACTGCAAATAAACACAATCAAATACAGGATAAACATCTCATTTTAAATATAAA
>NC_037528.1:33252325-33258267 GCF_001531365.2 Cynara cardunculus var. scolymus | reverse complement strand
CATATTATAATATCGACTGAGATAAAGAAGAAAATGAAATATTAAAATCATGATGTATCTCGCTGCATTGCACGAGTACGCTTCTAGTTCTATCTAATTGGAATATTAATTGCACATTATTAATATTAAATCCGGATTAAACCTAAATTCTAAAAGGGCCTGTATGTCTAACCATAACCAACTCATTAAAATTATTTGTTGGGCCGACCTCAATTCACGAGCCTGCATTTGCAATCTGCAATGCATAAAGGTTTTCTGCCCTATCTTGTTTTTCTTTTCAACCCTACCGTCGGTGATTGTAGACTCCCGTCTGATCCTAACAAAAGAGTTGTTGCTCTATTCTCTTATATCTTAGAATTCGTACAAATAATTGTCGGGTGACACCGCGGCTTGGGTCGCGTGTGGAACCGCACCGCCCTATGTGTGTCACCACCAACCAAATATCTCCTCAATCAATCAAGAGACCCCAAGGCCCTCTTGACATTTAATATGTCTTGAGCCCAACTAGATGATTAGGCAATTTGATAGGAGATAGAGGCTTGGTAATATAAGACACTTTGTTTTGGAATTTGGTCTATGTGGGACAAAACCAAATACCCAACAATACCCCACATTTGAATAGAAAATAAGCTAACTCAAGGTTCTTATTGTTCTATATTGATGAAACAAACATGACATGCTACGAAAAAGGTGTCTTTGTGACTTGAACCGTTTGTTGTGAATATTCATCCGACCTACTTTGTGGGATCTCCAATGTTGCTAGGTTAGGTTTCTGTTGAGTAATAACTCATTGAATTGGCTTTAAGCCCATTCCCCTTGATGTATAAGAAACTTGCTCTCTACCTAGGCCTTTTGTCAAAGGATCTGCGATATTTTCCTTTGACTTTACATAGTCGATGGATATGATTCTATTCTTAAGCAAGTCTCTAATCGTCTTGTGGCGACGTCTAATGTGTCTAGATTTGTCGTTATAAATTTGACTTTTTGCTCTTGTGAGTGCAGCCATACTATCACAATGTATGCATACGGCAGTGACAGGTTTTGGCCACAAGGGAATTCCTTCTAGGAAGCTTTTAAGCCATTCTACTTCTTCAGCAGTCTTATCCAAGGCTACGAATTCTGCTTCCATGGTAGACCGTGTGTTACTGGTTTGCTTTGATGATTTCCAAGATATGGCTGCCCCACCAAGTGTAAATACATAGCCACTTATGGATTTGCTTTCATAATGAGTGGAAATCCAATTCACATCATAGTATCCTTCTAATACGGGAGGGTACTTCGTATAATGTAACTCATAAGTCATTGTGTATTTTAGATAACGAAACACTCTTATCAATGCATACCAATGATCTTTACTCGGGTTGTGTGAGTATCGGCTTAATCTGCTCACACTGTATGACAAATCCGGTCTTGTACAATTCATTATGTACATCAGGCTCCCAAGGACTTGAGTGTATTCCAGTTGAGAGACACTATCTCCTTGATTCTTCTTTAGTTGGCTAGAAGGATCGAAAGGAGTTACTACCGGTCTATCGTCATAGTGACCAAATTTCCTCAATACTTTCTCAATATAATGTGATTGAGTAAGTATGTAATTGTTTGAATCCCTTTGGATCTTTATACCAAGTATCACGTCTGCTACTCCCATATCTTTCATATCAAATGAGGAGGGCAACATCCATTTGGTTTTATTGATCACATTTAAGTTTGTCCCCATGATTAGCATATCGTCTCCATATAGGCATATTATAACACATGCATTCTTGCATTGTTTCACATAGACACATGTTGATCCTCTCTCTCAGTGATTTGATGATAATCCATTTTCACTTGTACGTTGTATTTATGTTTCTGTCTTTTCAGTTCCACCCATTATCACTGAGTCTGTTCAGTGATTGCTGAACAACTTGTATTGTAATTCAATCAGAGACATCGATACTTCAAGAAGACAACACTCACACCAAAGAACCTTCAGCCAAAGTTGAAGACTGAAACTGAAGATTAGAGACTGGCGAGTACGTGATCTGAAGCGGTACTCAGTGATTACAAGCCTGTCTACATATGTGTGAAGACTGCTCAAGCCTCAGCGAATACTGAAGAGACCTCTAGGTTATTCCAACATTCAACGATCAAAGGAAGCTTGCTAAGCCGATTGTTGTTGTCTTGTCCTTATGCACACAAAGGACAAACCCATACCATTTCTAATTGTTAGTACGGTACGGAGCCGACTAGTTGACTAATTACCCACCAACTTTAGGTAAAGATGTCTGCTCATGAATAGGCTTTTTGTACTATTCACTGTAGCAAAGGACAAGCCTTCCTCTTAAGGTTGACAACCACTCTAACCCTACCATATTGCATTAAATGAACATTTAACGCATTGGGTATAAATAGAAGTGTTTATTCTTCATGCAGAGTGAACGCACAACACACTCTCTTAACCTAATTCTTACTTTGAGCATTCTAGAGCTTAAGTAAAAAAACTTTTCTTTATAGCATTTCTTTTCTCATTTGCTAAGATTCTGTGTGTAACCAATGATTGTTTGGATAGGTTTTCTTACCTTATCTTTCCGCAAATAGTCTTATAAAATTTGTATTGATCTCCTTTTATCAATATACATTTTAAATTTGAAAATACTGTGTTTGTATTCATCTCCCCCCTCCCCCCTTCTACAAACTGTTATACATATCTTATAGACCCTCAAGGAACCAACAAGACTGTAGTTGTTGTGTTGGCTCACAACGATATATTATGGGAAAATCCATATATTATTATTGCATGGTTGTTTATTTTGCGTTCACATTTATTTTAGCTTATTATTATTGCTATAATATTTGTAAACGTTTTTAACAATTTAAAAATAACAAAATAAATTCAAAATCAGTTATAAAATATAATATTTTAAATTGATATGATTATCAAAACACACCAGTTTTTGGATAAACTTTTAAAACAAAGATTTTTATAAAATCAAACATTTTAAGAGGATAGAATGTTTTCTAAGATAAAACATTTCACAAATGTAAACTGAGCGCCATCCATTTAAAGTATTTGTCAAGACTTATAAATTACAGCATGGACAAAGCCAGCCAAACATGTCGGATGATTATAGTGTAGGAGAAAGCGCCAGAATAACGAGATTTACGTGAACAGAGCATTGGTCATTCGCTTAAATAGTCGTATTTTGGACGACTGATCCCAAGTAAAATCTAAATCAAGAATTTAGGAGGGATCACAATACATTAGTATGGTTAGTTTACTTGAGAGTTTCATAGAGATCGTGGTCGCGAATATCTAAACCAAGAGTTTATTGATCATCTTAGAGATCGTGCGATAGTATCCCAACTATCTCCTCCAGAAACACCTCAGCATAACGGTGTGTCCAAAAGGAGAAATAGAACTCTGTTAGACATGGTTCGTTCTATGATGAGTCGTACCACTCTGCCTAAGAGTTTTCGGGGATATGCCTTAGAAACAGCTGCTCGAATACTGAATAATGCTCCAACCAAAAAGACCAATAATACCCCATATGAATTATGGATTGGGAAGATCCCAAAGTTATCTTATATGAGAATATGGGGTTGTGATGCTTATGTTAAGCAAGAAGCTTCTAAAAAGCTTGATCCAAGGTCTGAAAAGTGCATCTTCGTGGGATATCCAAAAGAGACAATTGGATATTACTTCTACAAACCCAGCGAGAACAAAATATTTGTTGCACGACGTGGTAAATTTTTAGAAAATGATTTTCTAACAAGAACCACTACGGGGGACAAACTAGAACTTGAAGAAATTCAAAAACCACAAAATGAGACTATGGTTGACACTGACCATCAACAAGATGTTGAAACTCAACTGCTTGAAGAAAATAATGAGATACAAATAATTCGAAGATCAGGTAGGAACCGTCAAGAGCCTGAGAGATATGGTTATCTCATTGGTAGTGATGATCCAGTTCATAATGAACCTGTAACCTACCAGGAAGCCTTATCAGGTTTGGAATCCGATAAATGGCATGATGCCATGCTGAAATACAATCCATGTCAGATAACCAAGTTTGAAACTTGGTAGATGCACCTGCCAACTGCAAAGTTGTCAGGTGTAAACAGGTATTCAAAAAGAAAACACACATGGATGGAATTGTACATATCTATAAAGCTAGATTGGTAGCAAAAGGTTTCACTCAGACTCAAGGAGTAGATTATGATGAGATTTTTTTTCTAGTAGCTATGATTAAATCCATTAGGATTCTTCTGGCCATAGCTGCGTATAGTGATGGCTAAACCGGCCCGGGACTGTCAGAGGACCGGAACCAGGACCGGTTATGGGACCGACGGTTACAATTAGTTACGCATTTTGACCATTTTATGGGACCGGGACCGGGACCGAGACCGGTTATGGGACTGGTTAAGGACCGGCCCGACCCGATTTATATAGCCTTTTTTTTAAAGTAGCCGTTAGGTGACCATTAGAAGCCGTTTATTTTTGTTTTTTCCCCCAAACACTATAAATATGTATCAAGTTTGGGAGTCTAACATATCAACTTTCTCTCTTCTTAAAAAACGCAAAAAACGTTCACAATTCTCGGTTTCTCGCTATATTTTGTGAATTCGACTCATATTAATTTCTCGTTTCTACTTCATAATTTGCATTTCTTTCTCTCTGTCTTACAAAATGGCTAGTGAACAACACGATGCATCAAACGAACAAGTTGTCCAGGTTCTCGCCGAACACGGACGAAAGTCCGAGATTTGAAATCACTACAACTTGGTGGTTCTCACGAACGAAAAAAGAAAGACGCAATGCAAAATGTGTCAAGCTCTCTTTACGACGGAAGGAAATTTTACCTTAAGAAGGCACACCGAAAAAACGTGCCCGGGGTTGAGGTTGAGGGGCTATTCAAGCCAACCAATACTTGACACTCAAGGTCAAATATGGTAGTATGATGCCGAGTTGAGCCAACAAATGACAACACAATGTGTCATTCAAGTAGGGTTGCCTTTCGGACATTTCGACAACCCTCACGTTACGAAGTTGATTCAAAAGACGCTACAACCACGATACAAGCCGGTAAGTCGTCAAACCCTTAGACATGATGCAATAAAAATGTGGAAAATGTGTCGTGCCGAAATGCAACAAATGTTTTCCGTTTTGCCTAACAATATATCTTTAACGTGTGATGCATGGAGTGTACCATACGGATTGCCGGTTTCATATATATGACTAATTTAATGAACGAGGTTTTAAATGAATCAAGTAAAAAAAGTCGATATGATAACGATTTGGGTGGACTAAATATGTATGTGCATACTAACTTTATGGATGCATACCCCGCAAATGATGAAGGTTGCGGGTGCATTGGTTAATCCAAAAGACATAACCAAAAATTCATGATGTCCGTACCTTGTCCTGAAAGCAGTCTTAGGAATGTCTTCATTTCTTACTTTTAGTTTATGGTATCCAGACCGTAGATCAATCTTAGAAAAGTAGCTTGCACCTACTAACTCATCAAACAGATCGTCTATCATGGGTAATGGATATTTATTTTTGATCATTAATTTGTTGCGTTCTCGGTAATCTATGCACATTCGCATAGATCCATCTTTCTTCTTGACAAACAGAACTGGGGCTCCCCAAGGTGATGTATTGGGTCTGATAAAGCCTTTATCGAGCAGATCTTCTAATTGTGTGACTAACTCTTTCAGCTCTGGTGGGGCTAATCTGTATGGTGCTTTGGCTACAAGCATTACCCCGGGTAAGAGGTCAATTCTGAATTCTATATCTCTATCTGGTGGAAGACCAGACAAATCCTCCGGGAATACCTCTGGAAAATCACTGACCACTGGAATCAATCTCTGCTCTTCTTTTTCCCTTTGGGCATTGATTACTGTTGGTCCCAAAAGGGTCTACAAGAATACTAAACAGTTTGTAGAAGGGGGGGGGG
>NC_037528.1:33248670-33252225 GCF_001531365.2 Cynara cardunculus var. scolymus | reverse complement strand
TTAGTATTCTTGTAGACCCTTTGGGACCAACATTAAGCTCCTCGCAAAGCCAAGCACGTATCAGGTAGCTGCTGCTCCAATGCTGTAGCATCAGGCTGTTTATCAAAAAATTCTCCATTAGGTTCTTTCTTTGAGTCCCAACAAGTCAACCACAATATTTAGCTCCATGATAATAAAGGTATAAAGAAATTAATCAGAATGACTAAAACTGGGAATGAAAGTAAACTAATTTTAACTAATAAGACGTAAAATGAGTGCATTATATGTTGAATTCTCAACACATATCATTGTCACTTGAGCCAAAACCCGAACTAAGCATCCTTATCTTTCCATTTATCTACAATCCTATTTCCTGGAAAAAGGTTATTCAAAAATGGATAAGCTACAATGCTTAGTGAGACTATACAAAAGTACATGGTTATAATGTATTATATTTAAATATAATAACCGAAAAATGAAACGGAATCTCGAAATGAAAGTTGTTATAACATCGAAGACCAACAAATAGACATTATGACATACAAACATCTATCACATGGATCAAGTATCATATCATGTAAACTTATCATGAATCAAACATAAATGTCAAGAATAGTGCACCACTTCCACCTACATCTACTGTGTACGTGCAGAATAATACTCACACTCGTTTCCTGCCATTCTAGATACGTGAGTACAATGAACCGGTATGTCGCACCCACCCTCTGTCTCCCTGGGATACATGAACATACACCACTTTCCAGCATACCACACGAGGTAATAACTATATTCATGGTTTACCAAGAGATCAACAAAAAGTCATGGATCTAGACTCGACCAATATTGTGGAACGATCATACGAATACAAACCAGAATCAAAGGGACTCACTCATGTTACACCTTACCACAACATGAAACAAAACTAATACAAACAGAAAATGCATACATATATAAGTACACATAAATGCGGAATAGAAAGAAAGGGTTGTATTTTCTTTTTGGGCACAGGTTTTGGCGGTAAAAAAATATATAAATGGACACAAGTAGGGTTTTATGTAACATACACAGACATGTCTATTTCACCGAGCCAATAGGGCCGTTATGCTCATTACTAAACTTGTCGAAGAGATTAAATATAACCAAGGTGATGGTGTGCAGTATCGGTTAGCCATAGACATTCAAGCATTTCTCTTCTGCATGTTGTGATTCCCAAAATCATACAAACATGATTAAGATCTTCAAGAAATAAGATGAAGAGAGAGTAGATCATCAAAAGTCTCTTGATTGATTGAGAGAGAAATTACAAGGCTAATTTCATATTACAATTGCTAATTACTTGCTTAATGACAATTACTAAGGAAATTACTATTTATACTAAGAAAGGAATAAAACTACACTATTACAAAACATGTAAAATATGGAGAACTTGAATACAACAATAACGCGCACACTCAAACCCAACATGCTCCCCCTTTGGATTCAAGTTCAGACTCTTGAAAATTTTTCTTTCTAAGTCCAAGAATTTTCTCTAACCTCCTTAGAGCGATCCTGTACTGAATCTTCTCCTCGAGCAGATTTATGGCATTGATCAACAGATATCTTTCTATAGAACTCATTCTCTCTGACTCTGCAGCTCTGTCGTTGTTCACCCTTTTCAAGTCAAGCGCTCGTATTACCAGCCTTATTGTACCATCTGAATACTTGTTTAACTCGCTGAATCTCATAAATTTCTTCACTTGAAGCTGAGCAAAGTATATGACTCCAAAATCTGGCTTTTCAAGAATCATGTAGACTGGATAAACATCAATATCTTCTAAGTCTTGATCAGGTCTTTTCAGGTTGATGATTATTTTGGTTGTCTTCAAGACCCATCTGAACATCTATAACCATAGCCAGCTTTACATGACATCACATATATCTTTTAATAGCATCAAGAGCAACCAGAGCTCCCTCTTTCCTGTTAGTCATGTTTCTGATCTCAAAGTACATATACTCTAAATCTTCCAAATATAAGCTTGAGAAATCAGCTTCACTGAATCTCCAGATTTGTCCATCTTGTCTAGTCACAGTGAAGACCGGATACCAGATTCTCAGAAGTCTTTGAGCATCGATCTGTTTGATTGTGACAACCCGATGTTTGGTACGAACTTCACTAATAGGCAGGCGCTTAGTTTTCAAAAAGTGTTTGTACTCTATACGATAATCTTTGGTTTCCCGGTAAATACTAAGGATTTTATCACCGCTCAAAGCCTTACGGTGACAGAGAAAAATTCCAAAGTAGATGTCTTCCAAGTACGGCTCTCGGATCCTTTCTCTATCATATCCTGGAAAATTCGCTCGAATGTGAAATGGTACATAATTCTTTGTGAAAATTTTTGTAGGATCAACAGGTTCTCTATGAGCAGAGATGTCTGATACACCAGTTACATCTGTAGTGGAGGATTCTGGAATAGTCTGACGGTCATCTTGAATAGGAAAAACTGTATCTTCATCATTTATGTTGTCTTCAAAGTCAAAGTATAGCCCAGTTGACTCGTCAATATTATCAATGTCCTCTCCAAAATCTTACTCTCCACCAAGCACAGTAGAAAATACATCATTGAAACCTACATTGGTAGACAATTCCAATAACAACCTTGTCCCTACTGTGGAGTCCGCTGGCTTTTCAACCGTTGGCTCGATCATAGGACTTGTCTCCATTTCTTCTTCATCTTCTATAATAATAGCCTCAATTATTCTTTCTCGAACAGACTACGGGGCAGAAGCTTCAGCAATCACATCTTGAGCAGCTGGCTCACTTTCAACCCTTGCAGCTTGTTCAGACGTCTCAACCACTCTCTGTCTCTTCCTCTCCCCCTCATGATGATCTGGATCATCCGGATCATCATGCCTTCTTTTATGAGAGGTGGCCTGAGATCTGCACGTCTCTTCTAAAGTAGACACCCGTTCAATAAGGGCATCCATTGAACTTTTAAGATCTTGGGTTTTGGATGTGATTAACTTGCTAACTTTTGTGAAGCTAGAAGTAACCACATCTTGAAAGGCCAAAAACTCTGAGGCTCTAAATAAAGGGTTAACATCCAATTGTTGTCTTAAGAGCCCAACCAAGTCTGCATCTTCACCGTCAGGATTTTGAGATGCCATCAATTTTGCGTACAGCAGCAATTTTAGTTCATCCACCGTTTGCTCTTGTACTGACAGCTCAGGTACAGGCGATGGTGATGGCGCAGACGGTTGCTCTTACATGACTTCTTCTTTCCCCTTCAGAAGTCTTTTCAGACTTGCGATCTGTGCATCCATATTTTCTTGAACAGCCTTTAGGACGCCGTCCAAATACTCCCGTGACACAAAGTCTGGTAAGCTAACACCTAGATCACTTAGATTACCAGTTGAAACAATAGTTGAATAAACTGTTGTGCCTACGTTCAATGTTGGCATGATGGAAGCATTGGTAGGACTTCTGACCTGTCCTTGTGAAATGTCATATGACACCACTATGGTTGTTCCAGCAAGTTCACTAAGAACTGCACTTGGAGCAACAGATGCTCTAGACTCGTGTGTACCTATGTGTATCGG
>NC_037528.1:33242658-33248335 GCF_001531365.2 Cynara cardunculus var. scolymus | reverse complement strand
GTGTTTCGGCTAGATAAGGAGCATGATATTCTTTTTGTGCTCCACTCACACCCTCACCATGTTCTTCTTCGTCCCTTTCACACATTCTCTCAACATTTTCAACTGTATCTCCCTCATCTTCAACACCTACTAGAATACGATCATATTCATCAAATTGAGCTCCATATTCTTCAACATCAAACGAAAATGAATGTAGACTTGGAAAAGTCTGTTGAGCAGGAATTCCTGGAAATATGTCGTTAATATCATTTACCAATGTTCCGACTGGAATATTCTGTGAAAGAATGGTTTGAGCATTATTGTCAGCACCATCATCATCATTATTGTCGTCATCCCCATCATGATCACCAAGAGCTGCCTGATTATCAGTTTCAGTATCTTTCGAATTAGAAGAAGTTGTGGAAGTTGAAGTACTATTAGTTGAAGTACTTTGCTGATAGATGCTCCCCCCTCCGGTTCACCCTTCTCTATTACATTTTCTCTCAGCACCACTGCCCTATTCAGGTAACCCCTGTTCTTGAACTCTCTCATCTATATCTAACCTTTCTCGCTCAGCTGAGGCATTGGGTGATCCCTGGGTATGTTCAACCAGTTCTGGTTGAACTATAGGATCTATAACTATCCTATAGTCTTGAGCAGTCTGATCAGCTATGGCAAAAAGCTTTGGTGGTATTTCCATAATAGAATCTAAGTCATCAACCTCTGTATGCTGCCGAATTCTAGACATGATGAGTGTCGGCCCTTTTTCAGCATTAGATCTGGCCGGAATGTCTACATTCGCATTCATCATCGCCTTTATGATTAGTTGTAGAAATCTCTGGAAGGGCACAAATTTTCTTGCTTTAGAAGGAAATCGTTTTGCGTTCACAAGCTCCAGTAGTTCATTCCAGATGACTAAGGCATAGTCATAATTGCACGAGAAGACTATCCCGTGAAAGAATTTTAGGAAAGAAGTACTGCAAGTATCTATCCCCGCAGTCTTGGACGCCAGACATCTATTCAAGATGGAGAATAACATATGTCAGATAGATGGTAGAAAACATCTTTTGAACTATGTCGGATTAGTTAACTCTGTCGAGTATCCCAACCTTTTGATGTCTTGACACAATTGGTTATCTGATACAAATTCTTCATATCCAGTAGAACCTGGTCTGGAAAGTCGAAGAATCCTTCTTAAACGTTTTAATGTCAGACGGCTGACATATTCGTCTACTGCTCCTTCAAAATAAAGTGTGTCGTCGTCTTTTACCAGTGTAAGTGTACTCCAAAATTGTTGTAAGTACACCATTGGGACTGTTGAATTGGCTAACAAGGAGTAAGCTAGAAAGTGTCCTCTCAATATTTCTGGGATTATCTGGTATTCAGCAGGCATATCAAAGTTAAAGGCATGGTTATTTGGTTTTATTTTGAGATATTTGAATTAGGGAAAAAGTGTTTCAGAGGGAATGGGTTGATTTGATGGGTTTGGGATATTATCAGATCTGACCGAAGGAATATGAGATTCCTCGTCAGATTGATGTTGAACATTCGCCATTTACCTATAAACAATTTAAAATATTAGAACTCATATTATTCAAAAAATTCAATCAACTGAAAGGAAAAAAAATAATTAAGACTAAAAAAAATTAACCCAAAAAAAAATTGAATAATAAAAAAATACTAAAAAAAATTTGTAAAATAAAAAATCTATACTATAAAAAATTAACTAAAAAAAAATTAAAACAAAAACCAAACATAAAAAAATTAACGCAAAAGAAATCTAAAAAAATTAACTAAAAAAATTAAGCTAAAATAAAAAAATAACCGGACTCCAAATCCGGTGAACAAAGAAAAAAAATTCTAAGTCAAGAAATCTTAATCCGGACAACATCAACCGGATTAAGGTTGATCGGAGTTTTCTCCGGTCACCTTCTTCGGTGAGAAGTCCAGTTAAAACCAATAAAATTTCTAAAAATCAAAATGAAACAGAAATAACCAAAAACAATCCTAAAAAAATCCAAAAAGAAACAACGATATTCTGAGAATAGCCTGATTTTTATTATTCAACAAATTGGTTCGAATCAGATTCAAAGATTTTCGATTCAGTCCAATAGTCCAAAAAATTGTTCATCAAGTCCATCGTAAAGGTATAAACAGTTGTCGACAAGATCAAACAATCATAAACCTTGAGTAGAAAAAGGATGAAATAGAGTAGAGATTCAAAGAACTTTGAGTGATTAACTAGCTTGAACAGCCGGAGACGAAGATGAATAGTAATAGGAGTAAAAAGTGAAAAGTAAAAATGAGTCGATTATTTATAGTCAAAGTCAAAAACCGTTCAAATTCTAAACCGCTCAAGAGTTGTCCGGATTAGAATAAATCGGTCAAGAGGTGTCCGATTTATGGATTAAGAATCAACTAAGTGTTTATCCGGACAATAAATCACTCAAGACATAGACGATTTAGAAAAATATCGGTCAAGACTTGTCCGGTTTAAGACTAAATCGCTCAAGGTTCAAACGATTAAAGAATAAATCGCTCAAGATTCAAATGATTAAAGAATAAATCGCTCAAGGTTCAAACGATTAAAGAATAAATCGCTCAACGAAGAAGACATAATCGCTCAAAAGAAAGATTAAATCGCTCATGAAATGAACGATTTAAGGACTTGAAAGAATAAAAGAGTCAAGCGATTTAAGAATCCGGTCAAATAAAACAAGCGATTTAATAATCCGCTCAATCCCTTTTGGAGCATATCTAACCTTATCCAGATAAGAGTTTATCATATAGTTTTTTGTCCGAATTAGTCTAAATCGGCCGAGTGTTGTCCGGATTTGTAATAAATCGGACAAGTGTTGTCCGGATTAGACTAAATCGACCAAACACTTATATTTCTAAACACTACATCTTTCAAAAATTAGATAATACTCAAAATACCTGTAAGAAAAATATAAACTGTTAGTTCAATACAGATAAAATTCACTCCCCCTTAATCAGATATTCAAAACAGATATAATTTCACACTCCCCCTCAAATATAGATTCCCACGATCAAGAAATTTAAAATCAGATAGAACAATTGAAACACTAACTTGTATTTATGAAATACAGATTTTTGACTGAATGAATTTGAATTAAATACAATTCAATGAGTTGAACTGTTTTTAATAAAAATTCAAATTTTCAAATTTAACATACCTAACTTGGATACAAGAAAGCTGAAGCGTTTTTCATCTAAAGCTTTCGTAAATAAGTCAGATAATTGAAATTCTGTGTTTACAAAATACTGTTCAATGGTTCCTTTTTTTACATGATCTTTAATAAAATGATACCGGATATCTATATGCTTGGTTTTATTGTGTTGAACAAGATTACATGAAATTGCAATAGCACTTTTGGAATCACAGTAAATTGGAATTTTATTAAAATAGAACCCGTAGTCTCTGAGCTATGTCTGCATCCATAGCACTTGAGAACAGCAGCTTGCAGCAGCTACATATTCTGCTTCGGCAGTGGAAATGGAAACGCAATTCTGTTTCTTTGATGCCCAACTAACTAACTTGTCTCCCAAAAACTGTAGATGTCTTGTTGTACTTTTCCTGTCCAACATACAGCCTGCAAGTCTGCATCTGAATAAGCTGTCAGTTCAAAACTAGTATCCTTGGGATACCAGAGTCCAAGATTAGCAGTCCCTTTAAGATATCGAAAAATGCGCTTAACGGCATTGAGATGGGACTCCTTTGGATTAGACTGATATCTGGCACAAAGATGTGTTGAAAACATTATATCAGTTCTACAAGACGTCAAATACATCAAACAACCTATCATGCCTCGGTATGTTTTCTGATCAACAGCTTTTTCAGAAGGATCAACATGGATTTTCGTTCCATAAGCCATAGGTGTTTTGATAGATGAACATTTTTCCATATTAAATTTCTTCAGAATATCTAAAATATATTTTGTTTGACAAATAAAGATACCCGAAGATAATTATTTTACTTGAAGACCTAAAAAGAAGTTCATCTCACCCATCATACTCATTTTAAAATGGGAAACCATCAAGGCAGAAAAGTTTTTACAGTATTTGGGGTTTGTGGATCCAAATATTATGTCGTCTACATAAATTTGTATCAAAATAATATTAGACTTCTCCATTTTAATAAAGAGGGTTGTGTCAATATTACCTTTCGAGAAGCCTGACTTTACCAGAAACTCTGATAAGATGTCATACTAGGCTCTCGGAGCTTGTTTAAGGTCGTAAAGAGCTCGATCAAGGATGTAGACATGATTCGTCTTTGACTTATCAACAAAACCCTTCGATTGTGAGACATAGACTTCCTCTTTGAGAAGTCCATATAAAAATGATGTCTTGACGTCCATCTTTTACACCGTGAAGCTCTTGTATGCCGCGTACGCCAAAAACATTTGTATTGCTTCAATCCTTGCAACCGGGGCAAAAGTTTCGTCGTAATCAATGCTTCTTGTTGATTATATCCTTTAGCGACAAGTCGGGCCTTATTTTTGACCACAACACCATCTTCGTCCTTTTTATTTTTGAATACCCATTTAGTACCGATAATCGTCTTGTTGTTGGGACGTGGTACCAATCTCCAGACTTTCAGTGCTTCGAACTGGTTCAACTTTTCTTGCATTGCTAATATCCAATCCGGATCAGTTAAGGCTTCGAAATCCTTAGTCGGCTCAATAGTACTCAAGAACGTGGAATAAAGACACTCATTAGCCGTCGCAGACCGTGTACGAATAGGTCCGGGCTGCCGAAAACGTATGTGAAATACCAATGGATTCTAGGAATGAACCGAGTGAGTTGTTCTTGAATTCAGTTCCGTTGTTAGATCTGATTTTCTGAACTTGAAGTTGCAAATTATTCTAAATTGTCTTCAAGAATGAAATAATCGTTTCGGCAGCTTCATCCTTTGATAGCAGAAAATGAACCCAGGTATATCTGGAATAGTCATCTACTATAACCAGCACATACTTTTTTCCATTGATACTTTGGACTCTCATTGGACCGCAAAGATCCATATGAAGTAAGTGTAAAGGACGTTTGGTATTGAACTCTGTCTTCAGCTTGTGTGAAGCTTTCTTCATTTTGCTCATCTCGCATGCACCACATACATGGTCTTTATGAAACTTYAGKTCTGGGATGCCTTTAACCAAGTTGTCACATACCAACTTGTTAAGATACTTAAAATTCAGATGTGAAAGTCGCCGATGCCATAGTAAATTATGCTTTAAGGATGTCTTGGATATCAAGTAGACATCAGTATCTACTTGTGTATTAGAAAGGTCAATTGTGTAGAGATTTGATCTTCTGATTCCAGCTAAGAGCTCCTTACTATCAGTAGTTCGGATGCTGCATTGGTTAGCTTTAAAACAGACTTCTAGATTTTTATCACAGAATTGACCTATGCTAAACAAATTATGTCCAAGTCCAAACGACACTTTCTTAATAGATAAATTCCTAGAAATTACATCACCGTATCCAAGGATATGTGCGTATTGATTGTTTCCAAACCTTACCGTACCTCCAAAAGATTCAACATAGTTAGCTAAGAATTCTTTTCTACCGGTCATGTGCTTAGAACATCCGGAGTCTAAGAACCACACATGTCGATTAACCTGCAAAAGTGAATCAATTGGGTTTTGGTACCCATTTTAGTTTTGGACCTTTAAGCTCA
>NC_037528.1:33239218-33242620 GCF_001531365.2 Cynara cardunculus var. scolymus | reverse complement strand
CAAAAAATATATTGAGAATTATATAAGGTCGGGGCAGAATGTAAAGCTTTTTCTAAATATTTAGGATTTTCAAACCCCAACCCTTCCCGAGGATTAAAATATCTTGCTTCAGATGGTTTGATCAGTTTGTCCTCTTTTGTATAAAATTTCTTATTTAGCCTTCAGAGTTTTATTTAATTGAATTATTTGAGAATCAAGTTTACTTATTCTAACAATCTGTTCTCCATTAGTTAATTCTAATGATTTATATTTTTCCTTCAAATCAGATAATTCGGAATGTAAAGCATTTGATTTTTCCTTAGACAATTTAGACTCAGATTGTAAAGACTTAGCCCAATTCAAGTTTCCAGCATTTTCAATATATACTTTGGTATATCTTTCTTTTAGCGTTTTTAATTGATCTTCAAAATTATTTGAACGCAATTTTTCTTATTTTAACTCTTGCTGGAAAGTTTGAATTTGGAGTATCATCTTATTCATCTGTTTGATGCATGATTGATGTATTACTTCATTCTCCTTATAACTCTCGATGTTCTTTTCCAGCTCAGCAATCTTAGCTCTCAACTCCTTTATGATATCTGCCATTAGAGAAAAAAATAGATCAGTTATAGGATCTATGCAGTGAAATCAGATAAAAGAAACAAGAACAGTTTAAGCTCAAAAAGAATAGAAAAACACAAAAATTGATGAGAATTAGGAAAATCAACGAAAAACTGTCAAATACCAGTAAAACAGTCACAACTGTTGAAAAACAGTTAAAGACAGTTAAAACTAATGAAAAACAGTTTACGTGACGCAGAACAATTCAAAGATTCTCAAACAGATAAAAACACACACAAACAGAAATGATCCAAAAAAATAAAATCTAGACAAAGACTAAAAACAACGAACAATTAGAAATCTAAAAATAAAACGGTCCAAGTCCAAAACAATTGACCAAGACCAAATTCTGATTCTAGCCCAAACCAAATAGCCAACAACAGTAGCAACTCTTCACAATACAGATGTGAAACTTAAAAAAAATTGTTCTATATTCTCTCGAAATGCTATCCAAAAGTCCACTTGATGTAGATAAACCTTCACAATCCAATCAACCCTCCCTTTATGAACTCGCAACAAAATGAGCCAAGAGCCAACAGGCTTCAAATCCTCATTCCACACTTGATCCTCCTTTCCAAATGAATCTTAGATGTACCTGTCACAAAAACAGTTGAACTATCAAATCACAACCACAGTTAGGCTGTTAGCTTGAACTATTTAAACTCTCTTTCTCTTGGAATGCAAGGGGTGCTGCTTTATCTGATAGTACCCTCAACTCTGAAAAATTGAATGCCACGAGTCCTCAAAATAGTGGAGATCTTATAGTAAAAAGATATACACGGGGTATCTTGATCGAGAACACACAGCTGCTGTCAATTGTCAAAATCAGATGACTAAGCTGTCAACTGTTTACTAATGTCTAGATCAAAATCAAAACAGCAACTAAATATGTTCAAAACAGAACCTTGCTGTACAAACACACCACAATTAATATACACAAATCAACAGCAAGAATCTCAAAGTCAATGTAATTCCTATTCTCTTCTCAGTGTGATGAGACAAGAAACAAATTCAATGAACAAACATTCTAAACTACTCAACAAACAGATTATAACCAGTGTAAAATATGCTCACTAAGTAGTCTCTAAATTCACACAAATTTTACTTGTTTCTGTTCCAGTCCTCAAATTCACAAACACAGATAATGCACAAAGTTAAAACAATGTACCTATGTAGCTGTGTAGCTGCTGCTGTTTCAGTGCACAAAATCTTAAAAAAACAGCAAGAAAATTCAACCAAGACAGTTTACAAAACCTGTTGTATAAACAAAAATTGATGAACAGAGTCTAGGCATTAGTATGATATAATAGTAAGCATGTTTGAAAAACAACAGACACCTTCTTATATCAAGCAACAAATCTGTGTAGGGTTTGTGCAATAAAGAACAAACACAGATAAGCAATTCACAACCTAAACCTGCTGTAGTTCCTCACAAGCTGTCAAATGTTGCTGTCATTGCCAAGATTTACCAACATATTCAAATGAGAGGAATTACAGTCAAGTCAATTTCAGCTTCAAACAAAGACCAACAAATGTATCAATCTTGCAAAGAACCTGTTAAATTCCGATCAAGGCTTCTCAAAATAGCCTAAATGGGTCACGATGAAGAACACATGAATGATCTGTGCGATTTAGAATTCAGATAGTGAAATGGATTGAACAATTGAATATGCGGTCAATGAGATTGAGCAATAAGATGAGCGATTTAATAAACCGGACAGAGCACTTCGATGCACAAAATTTCTAAGTACTAAACTGTTCACAAGTCCGCTTAAGGTTAAACCTAAACCGGTCAAGGGTTAATCTAATCCGGTCACTAATCCGTTCACGAGGTAATCGGTTTAGGTATAAACCGCTCAAAGATCAACCCTAAACCTGAGATTGGACTTACCTGTAATCTGTGCGAATCCGCTGAAATGGTGTGCGGTTTAGCTTAAACCGCTCAAGGCTTCTATGAATCCGCTCAAGTATCTCGATCAAGCTGTGTGCGGTTTAACCTCAGACTCGAATCCAATTGATGCAATGAATCAACCGGTGAACAATACGGTTGCTTATCCGCTCAAAGAATCTACGATTTAGCTCCTCATCCGCTTAAGCTTTGTACATCTCCTTCGATTTAGAAACAAGAACAAGGAAGCTGAGTTTTGATCGGTTTAGCCTGTTGGGCCAACCTAAACCGGATGGGCCTTTTGAATATGGATCAATTGAACGGTTTAACAACTAAAAAAATTAAAAATCAGATCAAAAACAATCAGAAACACAAAAACAAAAAAAAAATTAAAAATGGATCAAAAACACTAGTTTTAAAAAAAATTAAGAACACGAAAACTTTTTAAAAACACAAAATTCGATCAAAACTTGAAAAAGAATGATCAGATCAAGAAATCGCGTGAATAACAAAGATTCACAACTTTAAAACGCACACTTTGATCATGATTTTAACATGAAAACACAAAAATTTTAAACAAAATCGGATCAAACTCTAAAGAACACGAAGAACTAAAAAAAATCCAGAAAATAAAATCTTCAAAAATCTTCAAATCTGTTGATCTTTTCTTCTGATTTCTTGCATTTCTGCTCTGATAGCAATTGTGTGTCCCACAATTCACTGATCAAACTTCAATCTTCATAACAATGGCAGAATCTCAAATATGAACATTCAAGAACACTAAGATAGTTGAGAGGAAAAGTCAATCATCAAAGCTCTGGTCAAACCTCTTATTACGTATAGAATCTTACAAATGAGCTCTCTACTTCAATTACAAAGAACACTCCCTATTTATATGGTCAAACTACTAAACA
>NC_037528.1:33231424-33238889 GCF_001531365.2 Cynara cardunculus var. scolymus | reverse complement strand
TTTGAATAACTGTGAAAATAATCTGTTGAAAGTGCAGAGTCTTGATTATTGTAACTTTCATTAAGATTTGTATAATCAAATGGAACTTGCATTTTATCTTTTCTTTGATGATTGTAATCTTCTCGTTGTTCGACCTCATCAGAAGATTTTGTAAATTTTACCGAAAACTCGGGACCGCAATCAAGATATTCAAATTTGTATAAGGTCGGGGAATAATATAAAGTTTTTCCTAAAAAAATCGGATTTTCATACCCCAAACCTTCCCGAGGGTTAAAGAATCTCGCTTCAGATTGTTTGTTTAGAAAAATGGTTTGATCAGTTTATCCTCGTTTATATAAAACTTCCTCTTTAGACTTCAGTTTTTCATTTAATTGAATTATTTGATGTTCAAGTTTACTTATTTTAATAATTTATTCTTCATTAACTAATTCTAATGATTTATAATTTTCYTTTAAGTCAGATAATTYGRCTTTTAAGATATTGGATTTTTCATCAAATAATTTGGACTCAGATAACAAAGATTTAGCCCAGTCCAAGTTTCCAGCATTTTCATTAAACAATGTAATATATTTTCTTTTTTGCGTTTTTAACTCTTTTTCAAAACTGTTTGAACGCATTTTTTCTGATTTTAATTCATGCTGCAAAGATTGGAGTTTGAGCATCATCTTATGCATCTGTTTAATGCATGATTGCTCCAATACCTCTTCATTCATTTCAGCACTWTGTTCTTCTTCTTCATCTGAAGAACAGTTATCTGATTTAGCCATCAAGCACACGTGAGCAACAGCTTCAGTTTATTCCTCTTCATCAGTCAGATTTAACCAGTGATCATCCTCTGCCATAAGCGCTTCCCCGACATCTCTTTATTTAGAGAGAAGAAATTTATTCTTGTAGTAGTCGGTATTTCGAGTTACCGGCTTCCTACAATTTACAGCAAAGTGGCCTATTTTGCCACAGTTATAACATTTGGTGTTTTCATCAGCCACGCCTTTGCCAAATTTCTTCTTTTCTTCCGGCTTCTTCTCATACTTTTTCTCAAACCTCTTTTTTCATATTTCTTCTTCTCGCCAAATTTGACTTTGTATTCATATTTTGAACCCGACAAGAATCTTTGGTTGTTCGAGTGTGGCCGTTTCGGGAACTTCTTCTGGAATGCTTTAGTGAGCATTGCCATGGCATGTCTAATTTCTGACATTTCAGAGTCTGAATCTGAACTGTTACTTTCTTTCTTTTTCAGATCCACTTGATTGGCTAACTTTCTTCACTTGCTTTCCAGCTCTGCTCTTTACTTTCTTCTCTTTCTTCTCAGATACAAAAGCCAAAGGATCAGCAACTTCCTTCTTCTTTAAATTTCGGATCTCCAAAACATCTTCCTCATTCTGCTTCAGAGTTTCATAGATTTCATGAACATCAATATCAGATAATGAATCTGATATGATTAGCAAACGGTTTCCACTCTAGTTGAAGATTGTTGAGCAATTTAACATTTATCTCTATTACAGTTTTAGATATTCCGTTCTTTGTCAGATCATTAAGCAGTCTGGTAAGCCTATCATAAACATCATCAAGACTCTCACTATCTTTAGCCTTGAATTTTTCATATGCTGATATACAGTTAGTGATTTTCAACTGAGTTCCAACTTTAGAACCCATCATCATCTTTTCAATTTGAAGCCGCATGCTGTGACCAGATGCTTTATGACTGTCAATGCTAGTGTAGATGTCATTGGTCAGTGCTCGCATCATGTAGGACTTGCAAAACACATCAGCATAGGCTCTTGCTCTTTCTTGAGCTGAATATCGAAATTTTTCTTTAATAACAGTCTGAGCAAGTACGCCTTGTTTTGGAATAGCAGGTATCTCTCTGTAGTATATAACAGGGCCTTCCATCAGAGATTCCATAATCAGATCTCCTTCCTTCATTCTCTCTATGAATTTCAGAAATCTATCTCTTTGTTGATTATAGTCTCCACGAAATAGCACTCGTGGCTTGGTATCAATACCAATAGCCATTGCTTCCCTTGAACTCATTTTATCAGTTTGTATGATATAGGATCAACTGCAGTTCAAAGTTTGTATTAAAGGATTAGTATACAAAAATATATATGATAAATCTCAAATATGAATATGCACTCATTCAAGCTTATCCGGATTAGGAATCCGGTCAAGCTCATCCGGATTAGAAGTCCGGACAACAGATTATTCAACAAACAAAGTTACCTGGATTAGAAGTCCGGACAACAAATCGCACACTTATCAACACTTAGCCAAAAAAAATAGACAATTAAGCAAACATTATACGGATAATGCAAAATCAATACGGATAAGGCACAAAAATCAATTTTGATTAAAAATCTCAAATCGGAAGTTTTCAACACTTAATCAAAATTCCAAAATGAAAACCGGATGCAAAAAGTCAACAAGTCAACTAGTCAAGGTCAACTAAGTCAACTAGTCAAAATACGTATAAGTCCGCTTAAAATCAATTTGATTAAAAAATCAAGGAATTAAATCGATCACAAAACAAAGTCAAAATCTATTCACAAATCCGTCCAAAAAAGTCAAAGTCAAAGTACGATAATTCAAAAGATTCAATCAAAGAATAAATCGCTCAACCTTAACCTGGTAAATCGCACAACATACAAACCTGTTAAGCGGATTTCCTTAATCGCTCAAATATCCGCACAAAGCACAAACGACWTACCAAGCGATATATTTAAATCGCTCAACTATCCGCACAAAGCACAAACGACTTACCAAGCGATTTATTTAAATCGCTCAACTATCCGCACAAGGGTCRAACGATTTACCTCTTAAACCGATCACGACTTGACCGGTTTATTCTAATCCGATCAAATCCAATTCACACAGAAAATTTACAAGTATAAACCGTACAAGCTTTAAGCRATAAACAGACTAAATCGACTAAGAGTTAATCGGACTAAAACTCAACCAAAAACACAAATTTCACACTTTTTACCAAAAAAATTGGATCAAAACATGAAAATTTATGAATTTTGAAGAACATTCAACAATATTTGAAAAACTCAAAAATCGATCAAATCAGGTTCAAAACTTGTTTAAAATCAAAAATATTGAGAATCAAACTTGTTCAAAATCAGATTGTGAATCTAGCGATGCAGATAATATCGATTAACAATCAAAATTCAACCCAAAAGATGATCAAAAACAGATCTTGGACGAAGAACAGATATGAACAGATGAAGATTCAGATCGAAAATCCTCTAAATTTCGTGCAAATTCGTGCAAATTTGTTTAATCCTCTAATCAAAAACTGCTGCAGTCTTCTCTGATACCAATTGTGATTCCCAAAATCATACAAACATGATTAAGATCTTCAAGAAATAAGATGAAGAGAGAGTAGATCACCAAAAGTCTCTTGATTGATTGAGAGAGAAATTACAAGGCTAATTTCAGATTACAATTGTTAATTACTTGCTTAATGACAATTACAAAGGAAATTACTATTTATACTAAGAAAGGAATAAAACTACACTATTACAAAACATGTAAAATATGGAGAATTTGAATACAACAATAACGCGCATACTCGAACCCAACATATGTCCATGGAGTTTTGAAAAATCCAAACATCTCAGAGATAGATGGAGCCTTTACTTCATATGATTAATGTTATTGATAACTTGTATAATTCACATTCTTCGGCTTAGTTCGTTTTTCTGTTCTATCCAATTTGATCATTGATTGGGAATAAGTACCAGCCAAAAATATCTTTTAATGCCCAAAATTGCCAACCGTCAAGGTGAAGTCAGGACCTAAAAGATCGAATGGTTCAGCCTCAATGGGAAAATAAAATGGGCACCTAACAACTTGACCTAATTTTAAATGCGGTCCTTTTTGCTTAATAATACGTTACAGAAAACTCTACTTGAATCCATTTTATTTTTTTTACCGCTAAAACCCGTGCTCAAAATATTAGAGGCTTTCATATAATCCTTTCCAGAGAATTAGATGGTCTTCCTGAACATGCCTTTTATTTGGTAGGTAACATCGATGGTGTTGTAGCTAACACGTTAAGTATCCAGCCTGGGGCGGGAGGTTCCATTTTTCTCTTAATGGGAGTTATCGGTGTCGGTTTATGATTTGGTTAGACAATGTGTGGTTGGTAAACAAGGATATGTTCGAAGCAAGATGTTTTTTTAATTAGATCACGAATTACAAGGATAAACTGAATACATAATATAGAAGAATTGTTGTGAATCAATTCCAAGTGGATTTGGAATTATCTTTCATTCCAAGGTCTAAATTGTATCCAGCGCTTCATATTCAATTGAGATACCTGAAGAAGGTATTCGTTGGTTCTCGCCTTCATACATTTCATATGTAACTATGGGTTCTATGTTGGATTTGAATCCAACTCGTGAACTTAGCCGATACAAAGCTAGTGGGGCCTGTAGCTCAGAAGATTAGAGCACGTGGCTATAACCCAAGATTCCAGACTTCTTTGAAATGAGAGACTGCTTCACACCCAAAAATAAGGGAGCTACGTCTGAGTTAAACTTGGAAGTAGTAGTAAGTCTCATAATCTAATAATAAAGTAAAACATATGAAACAATCCATCAATGAGAAGTTAATTGCACCTTAGGATGGCATAGCCTTAAAATTAAGGGCAGAACAATTCATCCTTCCCGAACGCAACATACAACTCTTATTCAATAGGTAATGTTGCACCAATACCCAACCAAAGGGCCACTAGGACTCCTTACAAGTGTTGTTTCTATCTACTATTATCTAAAAATAAGACACGATACATAAAATGGGTCAACCGAATGTCTCGATCCAACTCCGTAGTCCAAGTATATATGGAACTCCAAAAAATTCCAATTATACCTTTATACTCTCTGGAGTATACACATTCAATTCTATATGTATATGATTACACTATCTCATTATATTCCATTCCTTAGTTAACTAATTCTATCATAATTCCCCTGTACAGCCCCCTATTCTATCATATTTTATCCATCTTAAACTCAGAAGTACATTCTGGCTTATAAACAAGAAATAAAGTAGACATTTTTATCTTTCAAATACCATTAATTTCATCTCCATTGGATTTTTCTTTGATTTTATATGAATTTTCTAAAACAGAACAAAAACATTGACTTTTATGTTTCAAAAATGGCTATTTTTAACAATCTTGTACCCAAATCATTTCCATTTGAAACCAAATTCAGATTTCTAACTCAAAATATCACAAACTTTATAAAAATAACAAAACTCAAGCCTTATTCATCAAAATCATCATTTTAGAGCATGATTGAAAAGTCATGCAACATTATTTTAGTTAATCCTTGAAAATAATCCATCTTTTTGACCAAATAACAAGTAGTCTCATCATATTTCAACAAAATAATTTTATCATTCATTCTTTAGCTTAAACCCTAGTTGCATGAATCCAAATACATCAAGAAAAATCAAAATACCAACTTTTGTACCTTCAAATCTTCGAAATCTTTAAAATTTCTCTTCAATTTCTCCAGGATTTTGCTAGATTTTAGCTTTAGGTGTGTGAATTCAAACACACTTTGGTCTAGAAACTTAGAAGTAAAAATGATGTGAAAAGATATAATTTTCTCCACTTTATTGCACAAACTCATTTTGCCGGCTGGGTTGACATGTAAAAAGATTCATAACTTTTTCGCTCACGTGTTCGTAACAAGATAATTTATTTCTTTTAACAAATATATTCCAGAAAATGTGTTGGACTAAAATAGTCCTGAATATTATGAAAGTTTAATTAAAAATAATTTGGGCTAAGGATGGAAAGTTCAGAGATCTACACTACTAAATCGGTTAAGTCTGGAAGAGCAACTAGAGCCTCTGGTTCAAAAGACTAGAGCCTCTGGTCCACTAGAATTCAGGACCAGAGCTCCTCTGGATGACCAGAGCTCCTCTGGACACTAAGTATTTTGGTTCTGGACATTAAGTCCTAAGGACCAGATCCCCTCTGAATGGCCAGAACCTCTGGTTCTAAAGACCAGAGCTTCTGAACATTAGAATGGAAGATTAAGAGATCTGAACTGTGCTAAATCGACTTAGTCTGAGTCTGAAAGAGAAACCAGAGCCTTTGGTTATAAAGACCATAACCTCTGGTTCACAAGTATTCAAGACTAGAGCTCATCTGGATGACCATAATACTTCTGGTTGAACTATACTCTGAAAGACATTCATCAGATCTCTGGAAAAGAAGACTTTAGAGTTTTACAAGTCTTAAGAGACATTCTTCAAATCTCTGAAAAAGAAGACTTCAGAGTTTTACAAGAGAACCCGACGAGCACTAAGTGTCTAATCTGAAGACAAAGTCTAAAGACCTCTCATTCAGAGTTATCCTAACTCTGAACGAGAGGATGATGTTGCTGACTCTATGACAACCTATGTAACCCTTTATATTTCTTAAGTATTTTGCTACAAGTTCTCTATAGAGCATAATAATAATAATAAATAATCTACCTTATTAAACACATAATACACATTAGAACACATCTAGAGGCATTTGCCAAGCATATTAAAAAAAAGTGTATGTTACACATGGCTTAAATATGTGTCTGAATTCTATGTTACCTACTTATCACACTCATAAGTGTCTTATGTTAGCCTTATTGCATAAAGGATGACTCAGCTCTAATATATTGGTATATTTCTTGACCTTAGATGGCTACTCACTATCTTTCTCACATATCACATCCTTTGGTTATAATCTAAAATCCTTATCCATAACACAATCCTCTACTAGTTTACCAAAATTGTCATGAATTGAGAGAACATTTTTCTTATTATTTACTACTACTATATCTTACCTTCCACCTCGATATTCAACCTTGGACTTACTTTAGCTTTGGCCTATATAAATACTTGGTTGAATGGCTAGATTCATGACATCCTCAATTTTGAATGTTGTTCACCGTTCTTTCTAGACATTCGTGATAATAAAAATGACAACATATGCGTGTTCTAAACATCTTTTATGTCATAGTCGTATAATATCTTTAATAATAAGTCTGAATAGAATCATTTATTTTCTATCATATTGGCTTCTAACATAGTCTTCTGGTATTATGTATCAAAATATGGCTACCATGATATGGACAATACTGAGTACAATTGAGAATAACCCACTAAATTAGCTAATCATGATCATCATGATCATTAATTATCATCCCACATACGACATAACTAGGTGATATTTAATCACCATTTTTTGATATATTGAAGGAAATCTTTACTAAAATATTTCATCAAAGTATAAACTCTGAGTGAAGTATTCCATCAAAGTATAAATTCTTAGGTCATAAGGTGTTGGTCCCAAAGTGTCTACAAGAATACTAAACAGTTTATAGAAGGGGGGGATGAATACAAACACAATTTTCAAATTTAAAATATATATTGATAAAGAAGATCAATACAGATTTTACAAGATTGT
>NC_037528.1:33229673-33231324 GCF_001531365.2 Cynara cardunculus var. scolymus | reverse complement strand
ATTTATGGAAGACTCACATACCTGACTGTCAGAGTTGGAGGAATCTGCGTTGGACTTGGCCATTAGACAGATGAGTGCCTTATCTTCGTCATCTGATGTAGAGTCGGACACCCAATTTTCCTTTTCGGCCATCAAGCTTCGCTCTTTTGAATTATACTTGTATTTGTTCTTGTAGTAGTCAGCGTCCTTGATCAGGCGTCCTTTGCATTCCTTGGATAAATGACCAATTTTTCCGCATCTGTAGCCGCGAAGGTCGTTTTTCCTTTCTTCCTTGTCCTCTCTTCTTTATTTCCTTTCTTCTCTTCTGTCATCCCTTTCTTCTCTTTGGCCTCTTCTGTCGTTCCTCTAATAGAATTTTGATGGCTTTCTATCATACGAATTCTGAAACTTTTCCCTTCTAAACTCCTTTTGCTCAAAAGGTTTTCTGATGAACTTCTTCTGAAATTGTTTTGTAATCAGGGCCAATGATTTGGCGAAAGCGTTAATTTCATCATCTGAATAAGAGGTTTCCTCTTCAGATTCTGATTCAACCAGTAATGCTTTCTTGCCTTTCTTCTTGTGTTCCTTGGCAGGTGTCCTTGATTTGTCAACTTCATCGGCAGCCAAAGCAAGAGGTCCTCCGATGGATACCTTTTTCTTCATTATGTCACTTTCTTGAGCTGCCAGAGTTCCATATACATCATGAAGAGACCAGACATCTAAGTCCTGATTAGCTTGCAAGGACATAGATAACTGAGTCCATTCATCGCCTAGACTCTTTAGGAATAAAACATTGTTGTCTTCATTGGTTCTCATAATATCGTTTCTTCGACATTGATTTATCAATGTGTTGAAACGGTCATAGGTCTTTTGTATGGGTTCATCAGGGAGGGCTTTGAAGTTGGTGTAATCGTTGAGACACTGAGCTCTACGATTTTTCTTCGTCTTTGCTCCTCCTTCCAGTTGACTAGCTAATTCGTCCCATAGTTCTTTCGCAGTGGAGCAAGTGTCGAGGGATTGAAAAATTTCATTAGGCAGGGCCATTATTAGCAATCGCTTGGCCTTTCGATCGGTCTCGACTCTTTCTTTGTCATCATCGTCCCAGTTTCTTTCTTCTTTCATCATATAGTWGGCTGGAATTTCGGCTGTGGTGTTTGTTGCCGGAACTCTTGGGACGAGAGTTTGAGGAATGTAAGGACCCTTCTGTATGGATCGTAGAAGGTTCCTGTCCATCCCTTCCACAAAATGTACCATCCTGATCTTCCATTGAGGATATTCCTCACGTTGAAGAGTTGGAGGTTTTGTGAGAGAACCAACATAATAAGCGGAGTTCCAGTTGGCCATTGAAGATTTGGAGAAGAAGAGATGTAGTTTAATGAGAGAGGATTAAAAAGGTTTGAGAGATTTTAGATGATCGTTTTGATTGGTAATTCAATCAATTRGCTCTGATACCAATTGTTGATCCCAGATCTCTCAAATAACARTAATAATTTAGTTATGAATAACCAAATTATGCTGTTTTAATAAAGAAAGTAAATAAAACTCAAAAATAGATTATGAATAAGAAAGAACAGTTTTTGAGTTTCAAAGGTTTTACTGAATAATAAACCGTGAATACAGAGTAAAAACCTTATGCACGTATATGCGTGTATGTGTGCGTGCGTTTATGCGT
>NC_037528.1:33206432-33229153 GCF_001531365.2 Cynara cardunculus var. scolymus | reverse complement strand
CATAACTCATGTAACATATACTTCATACATAAGAAATACATATTTGTACACCACATTGGTCCCTTAGTACAAGAATCTATCAGTACAAAATACATGGTCCAAAAATTCAAAACATAATTCTTGCATTAAACTAGATTCGTCTAACAAAACTATACATGCCATCAATAAATCTTCATGCGTTAAGCATATAGGGAAATTATTACATTGTTCCATTCCCTTTACCCTCAGCACTTCCTGCAATACATATTTAAATCACAAAACGAGGATTAGACTGAAAGGTCTAGTGAGTTACCCTATTAATGTCATTGCAGGGTGAAAATCACCAAAACTTTTAAATAAAACAACTTTTCATATGTATCACAAATATATGAACAAGTAGAAGCATAATGTCAATACCTTTCACTTTTCAAGCCATTAATCTTTGCATGTAAACAAAATATCAAACAAGACAAGTTTACATTGATCAATTAACAGAATGCCACTTTTAAACCTCTTGAATCAAATAAGGTTAAATCAAAGTTTCAGGCCAAACATGTTATCTCCCCTTCTATAACATCCAGACTACAATTTCCATTAAGAACCTTGATTCTAAATCTTTAAGTTACAAAAAAATAAAGATTCCAAATCACGGTAATATAAAAGGATATAATAGTAAGAGTTATATTACGAAATACACACACACAAATGCCTCCCTTATATCCAAATGTACACCTCTCCTTGATATGCTACCCTTATCCCATGGTACACCTCTCCTTGATATGCCACCCTTATCCCTTGGTACACCTCTCCTTGATATGCCACCCTTATTCCCTCATCAAAAAGTTTCATAAAATAGACCGCAGTCGATGGAATTATTATCACTTCCAAAATTCTTTATCAAAATTCCCATCTTCTTTGTTAAAAGAATCAAAATAACATGCCTAAACATAATCCGGTCAAATCTTGTCCGGAAAACAAATCCGAACAACACTCCACATGGTTGTCTGATTTAACATTTGTCTTAATCCCAAACCTTGTCCGGATAACAAATCCGGACAACACTTTACAAAATCATCCAATTTAACCCTTCACATGTTATGTCCGATTTAAAATAAACGGCCACCATTTAGTCGTATTCCTACTTCTCCATTTAAAATGCTAAATATAAACTTAACATTCATAACTCGCTCAACAATTGTCCGGTTTAAGGCAAACCGCTTATGCCTTGACTGGTTTAGGGCTTAATTCGCCCAACCCTTGTCCGGTTTAAGACTTAAACCGCTTATGCCTTGACCGGTTTAGGTCTAATCCGGACAACACTCGCCTAGTGGTTTATTTATAAATTGCTCATGCTTTATCCTATTTAGAGCTTAAATCGCCCAACCCTTGTCTGGTTTATGGCTAAATCGCCTGACTCTTGGCCGGTTTAAGCCTATTTCGGATAACACTTCAAAGTTTAACTTTTAAATCAAGAGTAAAGTTTCTACTATCAATTATACAACTATGAAGCGTTTGAAAGCAGTATAAACCACTCACTTTAAAATTCTTTTGAAATTAGTTTGAATTTACTTTGCTCCAAAAAGAATCTGGTCAAATCTCCTTTCTCTTAAATCGGTCAGTGAGGGTCTCAAAAATAGTAGGAAGTTACAATGGAGGCTCAACCTCCCTTTTATACTTTCCAAATAAGGTAAGGCGGCTATCACAGCCTTCTCTCATGCATGCATTCACACTACCATCAAATAACCACACACATATATATATACACTCATGCACATATGCACATACATGCATGCATATCACACACATATATATAATCTCATTCATGCATCTACATTATGCATATTTTCAATTACTAGCATGATCAAATGTATCAATTTATCATGCTGTCACGTAATCATATATAACAAATAATGACATATTCATTACCTCAAGTGACAACCAAGATCTGGTTATCACATCATCCACTCCTCAAAAGAATTCTGTTCCAGAATTCCTTTAATTAAAGAGCCATGGGTACTCTGATCTCATTTTGGACTACAATTCCCATGTTGTTTCTGGTTCTTTGTGAAACTTCCACTGAACTTTAACCAGACTGATCTTTTTGTTTCTCAATACCCTGATCTTTTGGTGAATTACAGCTTCTGATGTTTCCACAAAGTTCAGCTTACTGTCTAATTTAACCTCTGGCATTGGTATAGCTAGACTTGGATCGGCTAAACATTTCCGCAGATTCGATACATGGAAAGTATTGTGAATCAGACTTAGTTCTTCTGGTAGCTCTAATTGATATGCCACTGGCCCAATTCGCTTACATATTCTTAATGGCCCAACATACCTTAAACTGAGCTTACCCTTCTTTCCGAATCTGATGACACCCTTCCACGGCGAAACTTTCAACATCACAAAATCACCTACACAAAATTCAATCGGCTTTCGACGATTATCAGCATAGCTTTTCTGGCGATCTTGTGCTGTTTGGATTCTTTCACGGATCTGTTCGATCTTCTCAGAAGTTTCTTGGACAATTTCAGGACCCGTCAGCTATCTTTCACCCACCTCGTTCCAACATAACGGCGTTCCGCATTTACGTCCATATAACACTTCATACGGTGCCGCTTGGATGCTAGAATAGTAACTATTGTTATATGCAAACTCTATCAATGGCAAGTGATCTTCCCACGATCCCCGAAGTCAATAATACAACTTCTCAACATGTCTTCGAGAGTCTGGATAGTTCTTTCACTCTGCCCGTCAGTTTGCAGATGATAAGCTGTTCTTAGTCAGATTTCAGACCCCAAAGCTTTCTGCAATCCTTCCCAGAACTTTGAAGTAAACCGACTATCTCTATCAGAGATAATAGAAAATGGAACACCGTGTCTGGTTATAATTTCTTTGATATAAATCTGTGCTAGCTTTTCTAGAGAGTACTTCTCTCTTATTGGCAGAAAATGCGCATATTTAGACAGACGATCAACAATTACCCAAATCGCGTCTTACTCTTTTGAAGTTCGAGGCAACTTCATGACGAAATCCATTGTAATGTGATCCCATTTCCATACAGGTATCTCCGAAGATTGAAGGCTTCCATACGGCTTCTGATGTTCAATATTAACCTGTAGATATGTCAGACACGGTTCCACATATTTAGCTATGTCCTTTTTCAACCCGGGCCACCAATAAAAAGGTTTCAAATCTCTATACATCTTATTGGTACCTAGATGAATAGAGTATTGGGACTTATGACTTTCATTTAATATAGTGTTCCGGATATCTCCAAAACACGGTACCCAGATTCACCCTTGAAAGCACATTAGTCCTTCGTCATTCAGTTCCAAGGTTGAAATCATCTTACCCAAGCTTTCTGTTTTAACAAATTCTTCTTTCATAGCTTCTTGTTGACATCTCTGAATTTCTTTACGAATGTCAGGAACCAAATTCATTCTCATTGCCACAGCTTTAACAGTTCCGCTCTTTTCTTTCCTTCTCAAAGCATTAGCTACCACGTTGACTTTTCCTGGGTGGTAGAGGATTTCACAATCATAATCATTTACAAGTTCAATCCACCGATGCTGTCGCATATTCATTTCTTTCTGACTGAACAAATGTTGCAAACTCTTATGATCAGTATAAATCTGACATTTTGTTCCCAGAAGATAATGTCTCTAGATTTTCAAAGCAAACACCACTGCAGTTAATTCCATATCATGGGTTAGATATTGTTTCTCATGATCTTTTAATTGCCTTGACGCATAAGAAATTATTTTTCCTCTCTGCATTAGAACACATCCTAACCCCAACTTTGAAGCATCGCTGTAAACCACAAAGTCTTCAGATCCATATCGTAGAGTCAATACCGGTGCACTACAAAGATGATTCTTTAATAATTGAAAAGCTTCTTGATGTTCTCCTTCCTACTGGAATTTAATGTTCTTCCGAGTCAATTTAGTTAATGGCACGACTATCTTGGAAAATTCCTTAATAAACTTACGGTAATAGCCAGCCAATCCCAAAAAGCTTCGGACTTCAGAAGGAGATTTTGGAGCTTCCCATCTTGTAACTGCTTCTATTTTAGCTGGATCCACCATTACCCCAGCTTCGGATATGACATGACACAAAAATTGTACTTCTCTTAACTAGAACTCACATTTGGATAACTTTGCGTACAACTTTTCTTTTTATAGTAATTCCAGAATTAGACGAAGATGTTCTGTGTGTTCTTCTTCGGTCTTAGAGTATATATAAGAATATCATCGATAAATACAATAATGATTTTATCAAGATATTCCTTACATACCTTATTCATTAAATCCATAAAGGCGAGGGCGCATTAGTTAAGCCAAATGGCATAACTAAGAATTCGTGATGCCCGTACCTAGTTCTGAAAGTTGTTATAGCAATGTCTTCCTTTCTGACCTTAGGCTGATGATACCCTGACCTTAAGTCAATTTTGGAGAAATAACTTGCCCCCACCAACTGATCAAATAAATCATCAATCCTTGGTAAAGGATATTTGTTCTTGATCGTCAATTTGTTCAATTCACGATAGTCTATACACATTCGCATAGACCCATCTTTCTTTTTGACGAATAAGACCGGAGCACCCCATGGTGAAGTGTTGGGTCTAATAAATCCCTTATCAGTCAAATCTTTCAACTGTGCAACCAATTCTTTCAACTCAGATGGAGTTAACCGATACGGTGCCTTTGCTACTGGTGCAGCCCCTGGTACGAGATCAATTCGGAATTCAATTACTCGATCCGGCGGTAATCCAGATAAGTCCTCTGGAAAGACTTCTGGATATTCATTAACAATCGGAATCGATTTTTCCTTTTTTTTCTCTTTCTTCATATCAATTACGTACGCTAAACATCTCTGACACTTCTTTCGAATACTTTTCTGGGCTTTCATTATGGTCAAAATACTAGTATGGTGATTCTGACGATCACCATAAATAACAATTGTTCCTTGATCTAACAGAGTAAGTCTAATCATTTTCTGATTGCAAACAATACTAGCCTGATACTTTGCCAACCAGTCCATACCCACCACTACATCGAATTCTTTCATTGGCATAGGGAATAACCGAATCGGTAGTTCATAACCCTCAATAACAATAATACAGTTATTGAACACACTAGTAACAGTTTCCTGACTATTAACAATATCGCCTACTAATTCGTCATCAAATAACACAAAATTCAAACATGCAATTTGAGCGAATAATAGGGATAAAAACGAAAAGTTTGTACCAGAGTCAAATAACACTTTAGAATGTATTAAATTTAGAAGGAAGGTACCTGTTACTACATCTGGTGACGCTTCTGCCTCGTTCTTTGTTATTTGGAAGGACCGTCCCCGCGCCCCTCTTTGCCCTCCTCTGTTTACTGTAGGTCTTCCTCGAGTACCCAACGCGTTACTCCACATTGTTAACTGCAGAGTTCTTAACAATGGACAATTCGGTCGAATATGATCCAGGGAATTGCAATTAAAACATCTTCGATTAGCGGGGCAACTTCTGGACAGATGGCCTGCTTCACCACACTTATAACATTTTCTTGGGTCTATCTTACATTCACCCTGATGTACCTGTCGGCATTGTGTGCAAACTTTCTCACCGACCTTCTGCTCGGGTTTGTTATTTTGAAGTCCAAGATTCATACAAAAATAATAAGATCTTCAATAACAAGATGAATAGGATAGTAGAAAGAATAGATCATCAAATGTTACTGATTTGATTGAGCAAGAGAAATTACAGCTCTAATCTTGATTACAATCTGGTAATGACTTGGTAATGACAATTACAAGGAAAATACTATTTATACTAAGGAAATAGTAACGCTACACTATTACAAAGCAAATATACTAAGGAGAAACTTGAATACAACATTAAAGCTCTTACTCAATCCCAACATTCTCCCCCTTTGGATTCAAGTTTGGACTCTTGTAAATTTCGTCTTTCGAAGTCCAAGAATTTTCTCTAATCTTCTCAGAGCGTTCCTGTATTGAATTTTCTTCTCGAGCAAATTTATCGCATTGATCAACAAATATCTTTCTTTGGAACTTATCCTTTCTAATTCAGCAACTCTGTCATTGTTTACCCTTTTCAAGTCAAGCGCCCTTCTCACCAATCTTATCGTACCATCAGAATATTTGTTCAACTCACTAAATCTCATGAATTTCTTCACTTGAAGTTGAGCAAAGTATATGACCCCAAACTCTGGCTTTTCAAGAATCATATAGACTGGATAAGCTTCAATATCTTCTAATTCTTGATTTGGTCTTTTCAGATTGATGATCAGTTGATTGTCTTCATGGGCCATTTTAACATCAATGACCATAGCCAACTTTACATGACAACGCATAAATCTCTTGATAGCTTCAAGAGCAATCAGTTCTCCTTCCTTCCTGTTTGTCATGTTTCTAATTTCTAAGTACATATATTCAAGATCTTCCAAGTATAAGCTTGAAAACTCAGCTTCGTTGAATCTCCAGATCTGACCATCCTGTCTAGTAATTGTAAATATAGGATACCAGATTCTTAGAAGCTTTTGAGCATCAATTTGTTTGATCGTGACGACCTGATGCTTGGTACGCACTTCACTTATCGGTAGACGCTTGGCTTTCAAAAGGTGTTTGTATTCAATGCGGTAATCTTTGGTATGACGATGAATGCCAAGAACTTTATCACCGCTCAGAGCTTTTCGATGTCGGATGAAAATTCCAAAGTAGATATCTTCTAAATATGGCTCTCGGATTCTTTCTCTATCATAACCAGGAAAGTTCGCTCTGATATGAAATGGCACATAATTCTTTGTGAAGATTTCAGTAGGATCAACAGGTTCACTTGGAGCAGGGATGTCTGATACATCGTTGAAACCTACATTGGCAGACAAGTCGAATAACATCCTTGTTCCTACTGTGGAGTCCGCTGGCTTTTCAACCATTGGCGCGATCGTAGGACTTGTCTCCATTTCTTCATCTTCAAATCACAATGGCCTCAATTACTCTTTCCCGAACAGATTCTGGGGCATAAGTTTCAGCAATAACGTCTTGAGTTGATGGCTTCTCTCCAACCCTTGCAGCTTGCTCTGATGTCTCGGCCAATCTCCGTCTCTGTATTATTCCCGGGAGAGTTTTTCTCAATTGAAAGTGTACTTCTAACCTCTTGGAGTTTATTGAAAAGATCTTTATTAGCTTTACTCCAATACTTCAAATCCTTATCATAATCTTTTCTTACAGAGCTGAGAGTGTTCTCGAGTTTTTCAATTTTATACTCAAATTCCTTCTCGATTCTTTCACATTCTTTTTTATGATATTTCTTTAAATCTTTGATACATTCCAGATTAGAGTGATTCTCATAGTACTGTTTTATGAATTTATCTTTATAATCCACTATGTTCTTTTCCAGCTCAACAATCCTCTCTCTCAACTTTTTGTCCTCTCTTTCATATGAAACTGTCATTTTAAAAATAAACTGATCAGTTATAGGATATATGTAGTGAAATCAGTAAAAGAAATCAGGAACAATTAAGCTCAAAAAGAAAAACAGAAAAATACTAAAAACTGATGAGAATTTAGAAAAACGACGAAGAACTGTAAAAAATCAGTAAAAATAGTCAAAACTGTTGAAAACAGTTAAAAACTGCTCAAAACAGTTAAAGACAGTTAAAACTGATGAAAAACAGTTAAAGACAGTTAAAAATGATGAAAAACAGTTTACGCGACGGAAAATAGTTCAAAACTTTCTCAACCAGTTAAAAACACAAAAACCAAAACAGATAAACGAAATGATCCAAAATTAAAATGAAAGAAGTTCAAAAACAAAACAAAAACAGTTACAAAGTTATAACTAAAAGATAGTCCAAGAACACAGTTCGAGAATATATGACCCAATTACAAACTAATTAAAAGCCGTAACAAAATCCCTTAATATGATTAAACCAAATGAAATTCTTGGTCAATTCAAATGATTGCTATTGAAAGGAGTTCTTTGCTGATAAGCCTGAGGAAGAGTGCAAAACACTTCCAGGTAGAGTTGCAATACTATCAAAAGCTTCGGTATCGGAATTTGTTTTACACCAAATGAACAGCTGTGCTAGCAATAATCTGGACGAAACCTCAAACTGTCAAGCTAGAGTCTATCTTATCCGCTCACTGCATTAAGAAAGCTACTCACTGCATTAAGAAAGCTACTCACTGCATGATCATAAACAACTCAAAACTCAGTCTTTAAAAAGATCAAAATGCTATTTAAAGAAATACTCAATATGCTGCTAAAAGAAAATAGCACACTTCACACTTCACACAAGATATATAGATATAACACTCACTGCTTAACAGATCACAAAATAGTCAACCATTGCTCAAGCAGCTTACCAGAAATAAACCAATAAACCACTCAAAAGAAACTGTAAATTGCGTGATCCTTATCCTCTGAATCAAAGCAAACAGCAGTTTGACAGATGCTGCAAGTGAATCAGCTTCTTATGCAGCAGCTATGTCCAATCAAAATCAATCTCCTCTATCTAGCTAATGCAATTTAAGCCAAAACAGTTACAAAAACTGAATTAAAGCAGAAACAAGCAGCTGTTCTAGAAAAAAATTGAATCCCAAAAGCTAGACACTACTCGTGCTATATTAAGGCAAACTCAGCTTAAACCTGCTGTACATTGCTAAACCACCTCACTGCACAAACTGTTAAACCAAAGAAATCTGCAGTATTCACAGATGCTCTACTTCACAACCTTCTGCATTGAAGTTCAACAGCCAAAGCATAACTCTGATGAAGTTGTCTTCTCTTGATGACCCTGAAGGGTTTTACTTTAAACTCTTAAACAACTTCTTTTCATTCCTTTTCTTATCTACTAAAAACAAACAGCAGCAGATTGCCTGTTATGACAGAACCTGCAGAAACAATACGTATAGAATGAGTAATTTTGAAATGTGTAAAGATGAAGCAAAAATTCTGCTATTTATGCTCCAACAAAAACAATAAGATCTTATCAAAGTTCTGCTTCCAAGGCATTGACACAACAAACAGCAGCATTGAATGAAATTGCTAGCCTTGAGCTCTCCTGGAAAACCAGTAAATTGCTAGCCTTGAGCAATGAACAAAGCTTAATACAGCTGCAGTTGAATGAAATTCCAACTCTGCAAATGATCGAGGCACAACTATATACAACCCTTTAGTCAAGTGAATATCAATCCAAAATCAGCTGCGACAGTTACTAAATACAGGACCACCACCAGCAAGTATTGTCATCACAGCAGCAGCATTTAGCAATTCCTCTTTCACTTCACTGTAATGGTAATTCCTATACTGTTCAATCTGGTTCTAGATCATCTCTCTAGCCATCCACATCCCCTGAACCAGAATCAGGGTATAAACCAGCTCCAATTGAATGATGATTTAAAAGATATCGAATAAGAAAGATGGTCTGTGATATATACAGTACTTCAAATCCAATCAAAAATCATTGTTCTGTAATCGAGCAAACTGGCCAAAATCGTATAAATTGAGCAATGAGATTCTCAATCGATGAAAGGTTGCTGTTCGATTTAAATTGAAATCAAAATCCGGTCAAGAAGCAATGAACTAATTAGACACTGAGCGATTTACCTTGAAACACAGACAAGCTACCGATTTGGGATTGAGCGATTAAGAATCCGTTCACTTATTCGGTCAAAAGTTGTGCGAATCCGGACACTTATCTGCTCAAGGGTTGATCGAATCCGGTCACTAATCCGCTGAAATGTTGTGCGATATAACCTAAATCGCTCAAGAATACCTGAATCCGGTCAAGAGTTTGTGAGAATCCGGAACCTTATCCGGTCAGGACTTCTGCGATTTAAATCCTTGTCCGCTYAGATTTTGATCAATTTAGACTTGTCCGCTCAAGGCTTCTATGATTTAAACCTTAATCCGCTCAAACTGTGTTCGATTTACCTGTTGATCTCTGTATACGATTTAGACAATCACTCAAACTGACTGCGATGACCTACCTGATTGTGCGATGTAAAACTAAACGATTTAAACCAATTGGGCCTAATCTGGATGGGCCTTGGGCTGAGCGATATAGTGAGCGATTTAACACAAATTTATTCAATCCAAAAATCAAAATCAGATCAAAACCTATCAAAAACACAAAAACACAAAAACAAAAAAATTTAATAAAAAAATGGATCAAAAACACCGGAAATTTAAAAAAATTAAGAACACGAAAAATTAAAAAAAAAAACAAAATTCATCAAAAACATGAAAAACAAAGATTAAAACACAAATCTTTGTGTATAACAAAGATTCACGAAGAGAGAACACACACTTTGATCCTAAAATTAACACCAAAACACTAACAATTAAAAAAAATGGATCAAAATCAAAGAAAAATGAAGAACTTGAAGAAAAAAATAAAGAACACATAAATTCCAGAAAAAAAATCTTCAAAAACACTGATTTCTTCTCTTGATTTCTTGCACACTCTGCTTTGATACCAATTGATAGTCCCTTCTTTAATGATCAATCTTCATAAAGCTCCATAACAATGGCAGATCTGATGAATCTTCAAGAACATTCATAAGATGATATTTGAGAGAGAAAGTCAACAAAGAATACTTGGTCAAACCCTTTATTACGTATATCAGATTTACAATAAAGCTCTCTCTCAAAGGTTACAAAGACTTACCCTATTTACAGGGTCAAACTTCTAAACATAGTCAAAGTCAAACCTGTCTAAGAAAAGTCAAACACGATGACTTTTACAATTATAGACAATATTTAATTTTCAAGACGAATACAATTTAATACTGATTTTCAATCCTAACAGTTATCATATCTTACAATTTTCGGCCTTCGAAAATTTGATGAAGGTCCTTCCCACTTTGTTTTCTCTACAACTTTTCCTTCTGGCTGCCGATTCTTATTTCGTTCGGTCACTTCAGCCGCATCTACCATTAGTGAAAAGGTATTGGGGTTCATGGCAATTACAAACTCTCTAATTGAAGGTTCCAAACCCCAAATGTACCTTTCTATCTTCCTGGATTCTGTTGAAACATAATGTTCGGCAAATCGAGAATATTCAATAAATTTTTCAGTATACTCCCGAACTGTTCCATTATCCTATTCCAGTTTAAGAAAATCTTCCTCCATTTGTCTAACTGCCTTCTTAGGACAAAACTGGTTCTTGAATCGGTCTACAAATTTTGTCCAAGACAATGTTTGTAAAACATCCGTTCTGGTCGATGATTCAACTTCCCACCAGAACAAAGCATTTGATTTTCAAGACTGAAACAGCAAATCGCACTTTATCTGTTTCTGGAAACCTAATGCTGTTGAACACAGATTCCATCTCCTTGATCCAGCACATTGCTTTCACTGGATCTCTTTCTCCAGAAAATGTTGGTGGCTTGCATGCCAAAAACATTTTAATATCTCCCTCCTTGTTATGAGTAACCGGTACCGAATGATGAACTTCTACTCTTTCTGTTTCTACCCTGGCTGGTACTCTCATGATAGAAGTCAGAGTTTCCCGTAATTTCCCCATTCTTCTGCCAACATATCCCTGGTTACATATTCAAGGTATGGCACCGATCTCTCCTGAGCATTCCTAGAATGGGATTCTTCAGGTTTAGAATAAATTTCAGTACGACCCTTTCCTTGAGACTAACTTCCTCCTCTGCATCATCCCCTTGGTCTTCCCTGACCTCTAATTCCAGATGTACCAGTCGGAAGATTAACAGGTGATTCTTCCCTTTCTTCAGATTTTGGACGAGCCGTTCTTTCAGATCTTCTAGTTCGGCTAGACATCTGCAGATTTTAGTGTTAATAATCACGTATTCACATTCCCAAATATAATGAAGTATTTAAGTTCAGATGTGTACCTATAAATTCATAATTACACTGGCCAGATGTAATTAAAATTTATCTTACACACTGTTCTTTCAACCCATCATATTTATTTTCAATGGTACTAACTATGTCCGGGACCTTTAACATGCAATAAAACAATTTAAGTCTAGGTATCATGCTGTTGAATACCTAAATCCCTTAAACTCAGGCTCTGATACCACTTTCTGTAATGCCCTATTCCACATAACTCATGTAACATATACTTCATACATAAGAAATACATATTTGTACACCACATTGGTCCCTTAGTACAAGAATCTATCAGTACAAAATACATTGTCCAAAAATCCAAAACATAATTCTTGCATTAAACCAGATTCATCTAACAAAACTTTACATGCCGTCAATAAATCTTCATGCCGTTAAGCATATAGGGAAATTATTACATTTTTCCCTTCCCTTTACCCTCAGCACTTCCTGTAATACATATTTAAATCACAAAACGAGGATTAGACCAAAAGGTCTACTGAGTCACCCTATTAATGTCATTGCAGGGTGAAAATCACCAAAACTTTTAAACAAAACAACTTTTCATATATATCACAAATATATAAACAAGTAGAAGCATAATGTCAATACCTTTCACTTTTCAAGCCATTAATCTGCATGTAAACAAAATATCAAACAAGACAAGTTTACATTGATCAATTAACATAATGCCACTTTTAAACCTCTTGAATCAAATAAGGTTAAATCAAAGTTTTAGTCCAAACCTGTTATCTCCTCTTCTATAACATCCAGACTACAATTTCCATTAAGAACCCTGATTCTAAATCTTTAAGTCACAAAGAAATAAAGATTCCAAATCACGGTAATCTTAAAGGATATAATAGTAAGAGTTATATTACGAAATACACACACACAAATGCCTCCCTTATATCCCATGGTACACCTCTCCTTGATATGCCACCCTAATCCCATGGTACACCTCTCCTTGATATGCCGCCCTCATTCTCTCATCAAAAAGTTTCATAAAACAATTCCATATATAATAGACCGCAGTCGATGGAATTATTATCAGTTCCAAAATTCTTTATCAAAATTCCCATCTTCTTAGTTAAGAGAATCAAAATAACATGCCTAAACATAATCTGGTCAAATCTTGTCCGGATAACAAATCCTGACAACACTCCACATGGTTGTCAGATTTAACATTTGTCTTAATTGCAAACCTTGTCCGAATAACAAATCCGGACAACACTATACAAAATCATCTGATTTAACCCTTCACATGTTATGTCCGATTTAAAATAAGTCGGCCACCATTTAGTCGTGTTCCTACTTCTCCGTTTAAAATGTTAAATATAACTTAACATTCATAACTCGCTCAACACTTGTGTTAGACCCCATAAGTATTATGCATGAATTAATGAAGACAAACAAGTGATGAAGAACCAGAAGGCCGATGGAAGACTTCAAGAAAAAATGACCAAGTCTGAAGAACAAAAAGAGAGTCGATGAACTGACCCGAGATGCGATGGAAAGTGCATCTTCATAACCCCTCTGGAGACTAACACTTGGATTTTCCCTCACGAGTTCAACCAGAAGCAAGTAATGAAGATATGAAGATAAGGTTTAATTCATACCCCATGGAAGACAGCTGGAGATGACCAATCAACAGCTGGATTCTACAAAGTTTTTCTTGTTTTAATGTTTATCCATGTTTTAGATAAGCTTTATCTATTAGTAGAAGATTAGCTAAATAGTCTCTCTAGATAGTTATCTTCTTAGCTAGTTTACTAGTACAAATAGGTGGTTAGGCCTATTGTAAAAAAAGACACTTTTCTACGTTTTTCACAATCATTAGAATAAAGTGAAATCTTTGGCACTCAAGTTTATCCTTTGAGTGTTCATACATTGTTCTTGAGTGTTCATCATTTTATACATCCAAACACTATAATTTGGTTATTTATAACTTAATTATTAGTGTTATTGAGAGATCTGAGATCAACAATTGGTATCAGAGCCAATTGATTTTTTTTCCAATCAAGCGATCATCCAAAATCTCTCAATTCACGTTTTTCACAAAATATCTTCTCTACAAACGTAAATTTCTCTCTTCCAAATCTTAAATGGCCAACTGGAACTCCGCTTACAGTGTTGGTTCCCTCACTAAACCTCCAACTCTTCAGAGAGAAGAGTATCCACAATAGAGGATTCGTATTGTAAATTTTTTGGAAGGGATGGGCAGAAATCTTCTGCGATCTGTCATGGAAGGTCCCGATGTTCCACAGACTCTTGTTCCAAGAGTCCCAGGAACAAATACCACAACAGAAATTTCTGCCTATTACATGCCCAAGGATGAGAAGAATTGGGATGAAGACGACATAGAGCGGGTGGAAACTGACAAAATGGCCAAAAGACTGATAATTACGGCCATTCCCAATGAAATCTTCCAATCCCTTGATGCATGTTCCACAACCAAGGAACTATGGGATGAGCTGGCGAGCCAATTGGAAGGAGGGGTAAAAACAAAGAAAAATTGTAGAGTCCAATGTCTCAACGAATACACAAACTTCGAAGCTCTTCCTGATGAACCGATTCAAAAGACATATGATCGTTTCAACACATTGATTAATCAATGTCGTCGAAACGATATATCCAGAACAAAGGAAGAAAACAATGTTTTGTTCCTTAAAAGTCTCGGCGATGAATGTACACAGCTATCGATGTCCCTTCAAGCAAATCAGGACTTAGACAGCTGGTCACTTCATGATGTATACTGAACGCTTGTTGCACAAGAGAACGATATCATGTAGAAGAAAGTGCCCATCGGTGGACCCTGGCTCTTGCAGCTGAAGAAAAGGATGTTTCAAGGACCTCCACCAGAGACCACAAGAAGAAAGGAAAGAAAGCACTGGTGGTAGAATCAGATTCTGAGGATGAAACATCTGAATCAGATGATAATATCAAATCCTTTGCCAAGTCTCTGGCCTTGATCACAAAGAAGTTCCAGAAAAAGTTCATCAAAAAGCCTTATGAACGAAGAGAATTCAAGAGGAAAAGGTACCAGCCATCCTATAAAAGGAAACCATCGAAGTTCTATCATAGGGAAGACAGAAGAGATTGAAGAGAAGAGAGAGAAGACAGAAGAGAAGATAGAAGAGAGGAGAAGCAAGAAGACAGAGACGGAAGGAAAAATGACCGCTGCTGCTTTAGGCGCGGAAAAATCGGTCATTTTTCCAAAGAATTCAGAGGATGACTAGTAAAGAATGCTGATTATTACAAGAATAAATATAAGTACAATACTAAAGAGCGAAGCCTAATGGCTGAGAAAGAAAATTGGGTGTCTGATTCTTCATCCGATGAAGAAGATAAAGCACTCATATGTCTGATGGCCACGTCCAATGTAGAATCCGCCTCTAACTCTGATGATCAGGTATGTTAGTCTACTTCCAATGAAACCAACTCTGCTTCATCTGAGCTAGAGTTAAGGGTAATAAAGCTTTCAGAGGACTTCTTGAAACTGAAAGAAAAATTAAATGTTGAAAAATCTGAAAGACTAAAAGCGGAAAAAGAAGTCAGTTTCTACAAAAGAGAGACTGATCTTCTAACCGAAAAAAAGCCGAACCCGCTAAGGAAAAGACTCGCATCGCCACTCTCAAAAAATCAAAGGAAGAAAAACTTCTGGAATTAAACAAGCGAATAACTAAAGACCTAGAAAAGAAAACTAAGGCCTTAAAAGAATCCGAGGCAGAGAGACTTAACTCAGTAGGTCTCAAAGATTTCTTTCAAAAAGAAAGGGAGGTTCTTCACCAGAAATTTCAAACCAATGAACTTCTGATGAAGAAATACAGGGATGCCCAAAATGTTTATGAAAAGTTAAACGGTCAAACGGACACTCAAGAGATTGGATTCAATGAATTAGACTCATTCATCGAATCAAAGAAATCCACCCTTGAATCCACTTTCAAACTTGGATGCATTCAAAAACCCGACTTTTTCCCGAAACCAAAAGCAAATTTTAAAAGAGTTAAAGTCGATGGAAAAACTGTCGTTTTAAGACAGGATTTTGAAAACATGGTGTACGAGAGCAGTACATGTAAGAATACTGATGAAAGGAACGACGCCTCCAAATCAGAAACCGATGGAAACCCTATGGTTAAATCAGAGTCTCTGATTGTCAATCCCACTTCATCAGCAAGTATTGTTGATGAAAAGGAGAATCCTAATGAGGAACCGTCAGCTGATGAAACGATAAACCATCCAAGTAACATTGGAAGTTCATCTAAGTCAGAAACTGTTAGACCCCATAATTCATAAATGTAAAAATAATGAAGAGCAATAAGTGATGAAGAACCAGAAGACCGATGAAGACGTTAAGGCAGAATTGACTAAGTCTGGAGAACAACCAGAGGATCGATGAATCAACCAGAGATGCGATGGAAAGAGCATCTTCATCACCCCTCTGGTTAACAACACTTAGATTTTTCTTCAGCAGTTCAACCAGAGGCATGCGATGAAGATATAAAGATAAGGTTGAATTAACATCCCATGGAAGACAGCTGGAGATAACAAATTGACAGTTGGATTTTAAATTTATCTTCATTTATAGTTTATCCATACTTAGATAAACATTATCTTTCCTAGAAGATTGGCTAGGTAGTTTTACTAGATAGTTATCTTCTTATCACTAGTATAAATAGGTAGCTAGACCTATTGTAAAATAAGATTTTTGAAGTGAGTTTTTACGTATCTTTAATGCTCAAGTATATTATATATACATTCTTTGTTCTTGAGTATTCTTCATCCGCACTACTTATTTAGGTTATTCATAATCTATTTGTTAGTATTATTGAGAGATCTGGGATCAACAATCGGTATCAGAGCCAACTGATTGTATCTGAATCAAAACGATCACTAAAATCTCTCATTTCATCATCTCTCCATAAAACTCATTCCTCTCTCTTCTTATCTCCAATGGTCAACTGGAATTCTGCGTATAGTTTTGGCTCCCTCACCAAGCCTCCAACTCTTCAACGAGAATAGTACCCACAATGGAGAATAAGGATGGTAAACTTCTTGGAAGGGATGGACAGAAACCTCCTGCGATCTGTAATGGAGGGTCCTTACGTTCCACAGACTCTTGTCCCAAGAGTCCCAGGAACAAATATCTCAGTAGAAATTCCTGCTTATTATATGCCCAAGGATGAAAAAAACTGGGATGAAGACGATATTAAGCGTTTGGAAATTGACAAGAAGGCCAAGTGACTAATCATCATGGCCATTCCCAATGAAAATTTTCAATCCCTTGATGCATGTTCCACAACAAAAGAATTGTGGGATGCATTTGCGAGCCAATTGGAAGGAGGAGCTAAAATAAAGAAGAATCGTAGAGCACAATGTCTCAACGAATACACCAACTTTAAAGCTTTTCTTGATGAACCAATTCAGAAGACTTATGATCGTTCCAACACATTGATTAATCAATGTCGTCGAAATGATATCTCCAGAACAAAGGAAGAAAACAATGTTTTGTTCCTAAAAAGTCTTGGCGATGAATGGAYTCAGTTGTCAATGTCCCTTCAAGCTAATCAAGACCTAGACGGCTGGTCACTTCATGACGTATACGGAACGCTTGCAGCACAAGAGAACGACATAAGGAATAAGAAAGTATCCATTGGTGGACCTCTGGCTCTTGCTGTTGATGAAAAGGAAGTATCAAGGACCTCCATCAGAGATCACAAGAAGAAAGGAAAGAAAGAAATGGTGGTAGAATTGGAATCTGAAGACGAGTCATCTGAATTGATGATGATATCAAAGCCTTTGCTAAGTCTCTGGCCTTGATTACAAGACAGTTCCAAAAGAAGTTCATCAAGAGACCCTATGAACGAAGAGACTTCAAGAAGGAGAAGCACCAGTCATACCATGAAAAGAAACCATCGAAATTCTATCAGAGGGAAGACAGAAGAGAAGAAAGAGAAGAGAGAGAGAGGACAGAAGGGAGGACAAGAAAGAAGATAGAAACGGAAGGAAAAATGACCTTCGCTGCTTCATATGCGGGAAAATATGTCATTTTTCAAAAGAGTGCAGAGGACGATTGGTAAAGGATGCCGATTATTACAAAAATAAGTACAAGTACAATCCAAGAGAGCGAAGCCTGATGGCTGAGAAAGAAAATTGGGTATCCGACTCTTCATCCGATGAAGAAGATAAAGCACTCATCTGTATGATGGCCACTGCAGAATCCACCTCCGACTCTGATTATCAGGTATGTGTGTCTACTTCCAATAAAACCAACTCTGCTCCATCTGAGCTAGAGTTAAGGGTGATAAAACTTTAAGAGGATTTCTTTAAATTAAAGGATTTCTACAAAAGAGAGACTGATTTTCTAACCGAAGAAAAAGCCGAACTTGCTAAGGAAAAGAATCGCATCACCACACTTAAGAAATCAGAGGAAGAAAAACTTCTGGAACTAAACAAACGAATATCTAAGGACTTAGAAAAGAAAACTAAGGCCTTAAAAGAATCTGAGGCAGAGAGACTGAACTCAGTTGCTCTTAAAGATTTCTTTCAAAAGGAAAGGGAGATCCTTCATCAGAAGCTTCAAACCAATGAACTTCTGATGAAGAAATACAAGGATGCCCAAGATGTGTATGAAAAGTTAAATGGTCAAACGGATACTCAAAGGAATCAAAGAAATCCACCCTCGAATCCACTTTCAAACTTGGATGCATTCAAAAACCCGACTTTATCCCGAAACCAAAAGCAAATTTTAAAAGTGTTAAAGTCGATGAAAAAACTGTCGTTTTAAGACAGCATTTTGAAAATGTGGTGTACGAGAGCAATACATGTAAGAATTCTAATGAAAGGAATGACACCTCCAAATCAGAGACCGATGGAAACTCCATGGTCAAACCAGAGTCTCTGGTTGTCAATTTCACTTCATCATCAAGTACTGTTGATGAAAAGGAGAATCCTAATGAGGAATCATTAGCTGATGAGTCGATGAACCATCCGAGTAAAAATGAAAGTTCATCTAAGTCAGAATCGATTGAACATCAAACAGATCACACTGAAGCATCAACCTCTGAACCACACCTCCCACAAACATCCATGCTAATTTTGATTTCGAGAAATCAGCGAGAGACTTTCTCGATTTCGAATCAGAAGAAGAGATAATCTGTGAATCACCAAAGATCATTGAGACTAAGAAGCCTCAAAACTTCAAACCCCCAATGAAATATGGTATTCCTCCATCGATGAAATCTTCGGACAAAGGAAAGGGAAAGGTGAGAAATAGCAAATCTGCCAAAGATAACTCTCAAGGCCCTAGTACATCCTTCAAGTTCATTAAGTTTACTCGTGAACAAAAACAGAAGTGGCCTACCGCTGGGAAAACTAACCACCATTTTTTCCCTACCTCAGCTAAAGAAAAGCAGCACTTCCTCAGGAGGAAAAAAGTAAAGACCAAAACCACAAATAAAAAGTCCACACTAGATAGGAAGTTTGTAGAAACAACCGATGCTAGGACATGGTCTTCATTCCCTGCATTTACTTCTTCGTTTCCATCGAATAAAAAGAACGTTAGAAAAATATATCCAAAGCATCATAACTGTCAATATTTAACTCTTTTACAAAATCTGAGGAATCACATGTTGAGACATCACTTCAAATTCTCCAAACACGTCTATCGCTATAAAATTAACATCAATAAAAACATGAAATAGCCCAAGTCTAAGGGGAAGGGAAATGCAAATCAACCCAAGCCTGCAAAGGCTAAGGAAAATGACAAGAGAAAAGTATCCAATACTAACAAACGAGGACCCATTATGAAATAGGTACCTAAAACCCCTTAATTTGTCTTGCAGGACTAGCATGTGCAACCATGGTACATGGATTCAGGTTGCTCCAGGCACATCACTGGTGATAAAAGTCACTTGTCCTTCTTCAACGAAAAATCTGGAGGCTCTGTGACTTTTGGAGACAACAACAAGGGTACAATCAAGGGATATGGCACTCTCATCAAAGGAAACATCTCCATTAGCAAAGTGGCTTATGTTGAAGGTTTGAAGCACAACTTAAGCATAAGCTAGTTCTGCGACAAGGGTCTTGAAGTCAGATTCTGCAAAGGTTTTTGCATCATAGAAACAAAGCCCGGTCAAACAATCATCATGGCAAAGAGAGAAGGAAATCTCTATCTTCTAGATTTTGAATCCTCTATGGGACAAGACACCCTCTGTCTTGTGTCTCATAAGAGCAATGAAAATTGGCTATGGCATCAAAAGTTCTCACATCTCAACTTTGATGCACTACGAAAACTAGCCACACAGAAGTTGGTCAAGGGAATTCCGGATCTTAAATTTGAAAAAGATCATCTATGCTCAGCCTGTGAGATGGGAAAACTAAGACGGGCCTCACATAAAACCAAGTCAGAAATCTCTTGCACCAAGCCCTTGGACATGGTACATATAGATCTCTATGGACCAATATCAACTCAAAGCCTCTCTGGAAAGAAGTACATGTTAGTACTGGTTGATGAATACTCCAGATACACCTGCGTTGAATTTGTAAACAAGAAATCAGATATTCCTAATCTACTCATTGGAGTAATAAAAAGCCTCCAAGTCCTTCTACAATGAAAATCTAATAAAGGTTAGAAGCGACAATGGAACTGAATTCAAAAAGATGAACACCTCATCAGTGAAGGCATTACACAAAACTTCTCAGCAGCTAGAACTCCACAACAGAATGGAGTGGTGGAACGAAGGAACATAACCCTCATGGAAGCAGCAAGGACCATGCTTGCTTCATCGGAGTTACTCATCACATTCTGGGCTGAAGCTATTTCCACTGCCTGCTTCACCCAGAACAGATCTATCATCAACAAGAGGCACCAGAAAACACCCTATGAGCTTATCAACCAAAGAAGACCAAATGTCAAATATTTTCATGTCTTTGGGTGAAAATGCTTTGTACTCAACGATAGGGAATATCTTGGTAAGTTCGACAAGAAAGCAGATGAAGGGATATTTCTGGGCTATTCTCAAACTGCCAAGGTCAACAGAGTCTGCATCAAAAGGACAAGAATTTTCATCGAAAGCATCAATGTGTCCTTTGATGATTCCACACCAATGACTTTTGAACACAACAGTTCAGGACTCGGACTACAACAGAGAGCCTCTGATTCATCACTTGGAAAACCCAATGAATCAGAGTTAGCTCATTTATTTGAAGATATCTTTGAAGAAGAAGTCATATCTGGACAGGCACCACTTACTAAACTTTCTTCCAGAAACGATGAAAAACATGAAAACTCCAATGCTAAAGCTACAACTCTCACTGAAACTCATGTTACTTCACCTTCTACTTCTTCTGTGTCTTCAGACCATGAACCAGAACTAGAGCACCACTCTGAAGATGATCTATTCGAGGGGGGAACAAGCAGTCCCATCAATCAATGAAGAACTGCATCTTGTTGCGCCAGAACCCCAATCAAGCACCAAATGGACAAAAGATCACCCACACCACCAAATCATTGGTGATCCAACATCTGGTGTCAAGACGAGATCTGCCACTGCCAATGAATGCCTTTTCGCCAACTTTCTGAGCATGATAGAACCAAAGAAAATTTCAGAAGCCCTACAAGACCCAAACTGGATACACGCGATGCAAGAAGAATTACTCCATTTTGAAAGAAACAAAGTATGGTCCCTTATGCCTCTACCCAAAAGGAAGATGGCCATAAGAACCAAATGGGTCTTCCGAAACAAGAAGCACGAAGATGGCATATTCATAAGGAACAAAGCCAGGCTTGTTTCCATGGGCTACTTCTAGGAAGAAGGGATTGATTACGATGAGACATTTGCTCCCGTCGCAAAACTTGAAGCCATCAGGATATTCATAGCCTACGCAACTCACAAAGGCTTTAAGGTCTATGAGATGGATGTCAAGTCTGCCTTCCTCAATGGCACACCTCAAGAAGAAGTATACGTGCAGCAGCCCCCTGGGTTTGAAGATCCAAAACATCCAGAATATGTCTCATTTCTGGACAAAGCCCTCTATTGGCTGAAGCAAGCACCAGGGCCTGGTATGAAACTCTATCAAGCTTTCTCATCAACAATGGCTTCGAAAAAGGTACAATCGATACAACCCTCTAGTACAAATATATGTGGACGACATCATATTTGGCTCTACAAATGCAAAATATTGCGAAAAGTTCTCAGATATGATGAAACGCAAATTTGAGATGGGTATGATGGGAGAACTAAGTTTCTTTCTTGGTCTTCAAATAAAACAAACTTCAGAAGGAATTTTCATCAATCAGTCCAAGTATCTGATTGACCTTTTGAAGAAATACTCTCTCTCAAATTCATCATCGATGAGAACTCCTATGGCTATAGGAGCCAAATTATTTGCTGATCCATCAGGCAAATATGTGGACGTCACAACCTACAGAGGCATGATTGGATCACTCATGTACCTGACTGCAAGTAGACCAGACATCATGTTTGCTACATGCCTTTGTGCAAGGTATCAACTGTAATATTCTGGTTGTTATATATATATATATATATATATGTACGGTTATGTATATATATGTGTAATATATATATATATATATATATGTGGTAATTGTAAGCCCCGAGTTTTAAAAACGCATTCTCGTTAACTTACCCAAATTGTACGGTACTTAAATAACGGTCGATAATTGTTGAAGGGTTAAAACCGTCAAATTACTAAACTTATTATAATTATAATATAATATAATATATATATATATATATATATATGAGAGTTAAAAAAATGAATGATGAATCGTTGCTTCTTCGTCTAACTCTTCACCGCCTCTCATCTCTCTCTTTAAAGTTTTTCTTTCTCTCTAAGATATCTCTCA
>NC_037528.1:33185065-33206366 GCF_001531365.2 Cynara cardunculus var. scolymus | reverse complement strand
TTAAAAGATCATGAAAGACAGTATCCTACTCATGATATGGAGTTAGCGGCAGTWGTGTTTGCKTTGAARATATGGAGACATTATTTGTATGGAACGAAGTGCCAAATCTTCACAGATCATAAGAGCTTGCAACATCTGTTCCATCAGAAAGATCAGAATATGCGTCAGAGAAGATGGTTGGAATTGGTATGTGATTATGATTGTGAAATTTTGTATCATCCAGGAAARGCAAATGTAGTAGCTGATGCGTTAAGTCGACAAGAGAAAAGTGGAACTATCAAAGCTACAGTTTTACGAGCTGAGTTATTACCCAGTATTCAAGAAAAATTACGAGAATTTCAACATGGGGCAATGAAGGAGGATAAGATCAAACAGGAAAGATTGGGTGGATTAATACCTGATTTGGTGAGAGATGACACAGAATTTTGGAAGTTCCAGAACAGAATTTGGGTACCATGTTACTGAAATCTTAGAAAGCGTATTTTGGATGAGGCTCATAAGTCACGTTTTGCAATACATCCAGGTACAAATAAAATGTATTGGGATTTGAAGCAACAATATTGGTGGCTAGGTATGAAGAAAGATGTTGCTAAACATGTTGAGCAATGCCTGACATGTCTTCAGGTAAAGATTGAACACCAGCGTCCTTATGGTAAGTTACAATCTTTAGAAATTCCGGTTTGTAAGTGGGATCATATTACTATGGATTTCATAACCAAATTACCGAGAACGTCAAAAGGGTATGACGCAATATGGGTGATAGTAGATTGGTTATCTAAATATGCACACTTCTTACCTATGAAAGAGTCATATTCGATGGAGAGATTAGCAAAATTATATATTGATGAGGTAGTGACACGACATGGTGTTCCTTTGTCGATTGTTTCTGATAGAGATAGTCGTTTCACATCCATGTTTTGGAAGAGTTTTCAAAGAGAAATGGGTTCGCATATTAAGCTAAGTACGGCTTATCACCCTCAGACTGATGGACAAAGGGAACGAACTATCCAAATGTTAGAAGATATGTTGAGAGCATGTATCATTGATTTCGGAGGATCATGGGATAGTCATTTGGCATTGGTTGAATTTGCGTACAACAATAGCTATCATTCAAGTATCCAGGCAGCACCTTTTGAGGTTCTGTATGGGCGAAAATATAGAACTCCTTTGTGCTGGAATGAAATAGGTGAGAAACAGTTAGCCGGACCTGAGTTAGTTCAGCAAACTGCAGATAAAATTGGAGTATTACGAGAACGGATGAAAGCGGCACAAGATAGACAAAGAAGTTATGCAGATAAACATCGGAAGCCGATTGAGTTTCAAATAGGTGATAAAGTAATGTTGAAAGTATCACCTTGGAAAGGAATGGTACGTTTTGGAAAAAGAGGGAAGTTAAGTCCAAGATATGTTAGACCATTTCCTATTATTGGAAGAGTTGGTGAAGTGGCCCATAAATTAGAACTTCCTTTGGAATTAAGTGGAATTCATGACACGTTTCATGTGTCCAATTTGAGGAAGTATCTAATAAGTCCAGATGTGGCAGTACCATTACCTAGGATTAAGGTAGATGAGAAATTATGCTTTGAAGAAACCCCTAAACAGATTACTGACTATAAGGTGAAGAAATTACGAAACAAAGAGATTGGATTAGTAAAGGTTCAGTGGCGTTATCATAAAGGACCAGATGTCACCTGGGAATCAGAATCGGAAATGCGGATGAAATATCCCTACCTTTTCGCTTAAGTAAAATTCCGGGACGAAATTCTTTTAAGGAGGGAATATTATAATATTCTGGTTGTTATATATATACATATTTATATATGTACAGTTATGTATATATATGTGTAATATATATATATATATATGTGGTAATTTAAAATTTTCTTTTATTTTAAATGAGAAAGGGGAGGTCGGCTAGAGAGCCGCCCACCATTTTGAAGTAGTATATATAGATTTTGTTTGAGAAGAAAAGGTACATACACATTCCATATTTAGAAAGTTATTCTCTGAAGAATCAGAAGGATTGCACAGGAAGAGGATTTCACAAGCCTTGATACTCAATTTCTAAAGGTGAGTGTATTAAGAGMTTTGGATATGAATTGCTTACATACAGTTTGATAAGCATTTGGAACTGATTATTATGAATTTGGCTTCATTTTATGTAAGTTCTTGATTAAACCGTTTAAGTGTTGTCCGGATTGAAATCCGGATAATTAAACCGCCCATGCCTTGTCCGGGGTAGCTTATAAACCGGCCAAGGGGTGTCCGGTATACTCTAAACCGGTCAAAGGATGTGTGATGTATTGTCCGGTATACTCTAAACCGGTTAAAGGTTGTGTGATGTATTGTCTGGTATACTCTAAACCGGTCAAAGGTTGTGCGGTGTATSRTCYGGTTTATTTGAAACCGGATAATGTTATAAGTGATGTATTGTCCGGACTTGTTATCCAGACAAAGATGTTAATAAAATTTCAAGTGTTATTTGACCGGACTTGTAACCCGGACAAGATTGACCGGACAAGATTGACCGGACTTTAAGTCCGGATAAAGAGTTAGTTTTTGAAATGTTTTTGAGATGAAATGGCGGTGTAACCGCAAGAGAGATTAAATGGCGGTGTAACCGTGAGAGAGATGAAATGGCGGTGTAATCGCGAGAGAGATGTAATGGCGGTGTAACCGCGAGAGAGATGTAATGGCGGTGTAACTGCGAGAAACATAAATATGCTTATGTTTCAGAACAAGTTTGATTCTGAACTGATTGTTTGGAACGTATATTATTTGTATGAGATTTATACACTCACTAGACTTTTGGGTCTAACGCTCAGTTGTTGGACTAACCTGTTTTGCAAGTCAGCGTACTTTGCAAGATAGGGGCAAAGGAAAAGTTTAAGCGATGATAATAGATTGTTCATATATGTATTAAAGATACTTTTGTTAGTCCATGTTTTGTAATAATACTGTTTTTTGTATTATGAGTACGAATGATGTGAATTTTATGTATATGGGATTATGAGGGTTGTTACAGTTGGTATCAGAGCCTTAGTTTAACGGATCTGGGTATTTGCGAAATACTTAGACTTAAACTAGAGGTGTGGAAAGTTATGATAATAGGTTTCACTGGGTCTATGAACATGGGAATATGTTATAGCTGAACCTATTATGAGAAAGATAGATTATATATGACTGATATAATCTGAGTTATGAGTAGACATGAGGATAAATGTGTAATTATGTTGTGATTATGAGAATAATCATGTGTGTTTAAATGTGACATAAAAGGTTACATACTGAGAAATGGCAGATAATCCCAATCAATCGGGAAGGACCTCAACTAGTAATGAAAGAGGTCGAGGAAGAAGAAATGTTATACAAGGAGAGGATCCAGAAAATGTAATAGAAACATGAAGTCATAGCAAAGGACGAGGAAGAGGTAGAGGTACTAGACAGGAACAGGAATTGTCGGCCCAAGAAAGTTCAATGTCTAGCCGTGGTCGAGGAAGAGCAAGGGGTGGACAAAATGTTTCTGACCCCGAGTATATTACTCAAGATATGTTGGCAGCAAAGCTGGGAAAATTTCAGGAGAGTTTGGTAAATTTGTTAAGGCGTACAAACCAAACTAGTCCAAATGTGGTAAGCAATTCTGATCAGGAGGAAGCTGGAGCTAGTACACCGGTAACTGGTACATCTGTACCCATCACTTCATCCTCGGTGCAAAAAGGGAGGAGATATCAAGATGTTTCTTGCTTGTAAACCACCTAAGTTTTCTGGTGAGCATGATCCTGTTAAAGCTGTGTGTTGGCTTAAGGAGATAGAGCTGAGTCTGCAAATCAGTAAAAGTGCAGAAGAAGATAAAGTTATGTTTGCTGTATCTTGTTTGATATCAAGTGCTTTGTACTGGTGGGAAGTTTTGTCTAGTTCGGACCCGAATATTCTGAAAACTATGATTTGGGAAGAATTTGTGGTAAAGTTTAAGATGCAGTATTGTCCTGAAGCTGAAGTTAGAAAATTGGAAGATGATTTCCTTCGTCTTGAGCAAGGAAACATGTCAGTCCGCCAGTATACAAAAGTTTTCATGGAACAATCTAGGTTTGCTGAAGCCTATATTATATCTGAAAACAGTAAAGTGAGAAAGTATATTTGGGGATTGGAGGCAAATCTTCGAAAGTATGTAATATCCAGGAATCCGACAACATTTCAAGCGGCAGTTGATGCTGCCGAAATATTGGAACAGGATATTAACCGGCAACCGCAAGAAAGGGTTGGAGAGAAAAGAAAAGGGGAAGCTACGTTAATTGATTTCCGTAGACCGATTTTTATGGAAAATGTGAACCGACCACTCTCAAGGTTTAATGATAAGGTGTGTACCCGATGTCATAAAATACATCAGAGAAATTGCAATACAGAATCTCGAGTATGCTTTAAATGTCAGGAACCTGGACATATAGCTGGAGACTGTAGGGTGACGCGGAGGTGTTTTACTTGTAATTCATCTCAACATATAAGTACTGATTGACCGCAAGCAAAGAATCGAGGGTTTGGTTTTACTGGAGGTCGGGGATTTGGATATTCTAGGGGTCGAGGATCTGGATATGTGCCAACAAGTCGTGGGCAAATGGATAATCGTGTTAGTCCAAGTGGACGGGGAGGGACAAAACAGACAGAGGTTAATGCAAAAGGGAGATCCTTTCAGATGACGAGAGGTGAGGCGGAAGAACACCCTGAAGTGGTAACAGGTACATTCCTTGTTAATTCAGTATGTGCCAAAGTTTTATTTGATTCGGGTGCAAATCATTCTTTTGTGTCACCATCATTTGTTAATTGCGCATATTTAGAGTCTAAAGCATTGAGTGAGGATCTAATTGTGGAAATAGCAAATGATAGTGAAGTTTTGATTAAGGAAAGAATTGATGAATGTGTTATAAGTATAGAAGGATGTGAGGTGCCTATACAGTTATTTCCTTTGCCTTTGAGGGAATTTGATGTAATTATAGGCATGCATTGGTTAGCTGAAAATCAAGCCAATATAGTCTGTAATGAGAAGATGATTCATATAGACTTACCTGAGAAAGAAAGAGTTGTGATTTATGGAGATAAACGGGATCGTTACTCTAGCCTAATTTCAGTTTTAAAGGCTAGGAAGTATGTGCAGAAAGGATGTGCTAGTTTTCTTGCATACGCTATAGATGTGAAGAAAGAGAAGGGAAAGATGGGAGATATTCCAGTCGTAAGGGAATTTCCTGAGGTATTTCCAGAAGAATTGCTAAATTTACCTCCAGATCGAATGATAGAATTCCAAATTGAATTAATTCCTGGAGCAACACCCGTTGCACGTGCACCATATAGGTTAGCTCCTTCTGAGTTAAAGGAGCTAATGTCTSAATTGAAAGAATTATTGGATAAAGGTTTTATCAGACCAAGTACTTCTCCGTGGGGTGCGCCGGTACTTTTTGTGAAAAAGAAGGATGGATCAATGAGGATGTGCATTGATTATCGGGAATTGAATAAATTGACAATCAAGAATAAGTATCCTCTCCCAAGAATTGATGATTCGTTTGATCCATTGGTTGGGGCTACTTATTTCTCAAAGATTGATTTGTGGTCTGGTTATCATCAATTGAAGATTCGAAATGAAGATGTGTCGAAAACAGCATTCCGTACACGTTATGGTCATTATGAGTTTCTAGTTATGCCATTTGGACTCACAAATGCGCCCGCAACATTTATGGATATGATGAATAGGGTGTGTAGTCCTTATTTGGATAAATTTGTGATTGTTTTCATTGATGATATTTTGATATATTCCCGATCTGAAGAAGAACATGTACAACATTTGAGATTGCTTCTGGAGTTGTTGAAGCAAGAAAAGTTGTATGCTAAGATGTCAAAATGTGAATTTTGGTTACGAGAAGTTCAGTTTCTGGGGCATGTTATGTCAGAAGAAGGGATTAAAGTTGATCCAATCAAAATTGAAGCTATTGAAAAATGGGAAGTTCCAAAGACTCCAACTGAAGTCAGAAGTTTTCTGGGATTGGCTGGGTATTATTGTAAGTTTATACAGAATTTTTCTTGTATCGCTACTCCATTAACGAAATTGACCAAAAAGAATGTGAAATATGAGTGGGATGAAGCACAAGCTCGGGCCTTTCAGATGTTAAAAGATAAANGTATATTGTTTGTATGAGATTTATACACTCACTAGACCTTTTGGTCTAACGCTCAGTTGTTGGACTAACCTGTTTTGCAGGTCAGCGTACTTTGCAAGATAGGGGCAAAGGAAAAGTTTAAGCGATGATAATAGATTGGTCATATATGTATTAAAGATACTTTTGTTAGTCCATGTTTTGTAAAAATACTGTTTTTAGTATTATGAGTACGAATGATGTGAATTTTATGTATATGGGATTATGAGGGTTGTTACATCAATCCAATCCTAAAGAATCTTATCTCTCTATAGTCAAGAGGATCTTTAGATACCTTAAGGGAACCCCTTCATTGGGTCTCTGGTATCCTAAGAACTTTGGCTTTGAACAAATAGCCTATATAGATGCAGATCATGTAGGTTGCACGCTTGATAGAATGAGCACGTCTGGAAGCTTTCAACTCTTCGGGGACAAGCTGGTAAGTTGGACATCTAGAAAACAAAATTGTGTCTCAACCTCTACAGCAGAAGAAGAATATGTTGCTGCTGCTAGTTGTTGTTCACAAGTTCTCTTGATGAAGACTCGGGTTAAGGACTATGGATTTCAATATGACAAAATTCCTATCCTTTGTGACTCCAAGAGTGCTATAGCAATCTCTGCAAACCCTGTGCAGCATTCCAAGACCAAGCACATCGATGTAAGGTACCATTTTCTGAAAGACAATGTTGAAAAAGGTAATATAGAGATGTTCTTTGTTCCTACTGAGATTCAACTTGCTGACATTTTCACAAAAGCTCTTGATGAGAAAAGATTTTTGTTCCTAGTCAGCAAGATGGGTATGCTAAATCTCACCATTTAAAGGCAATAGAAGTCTTTAAATTAGAGATTCTCAATATCTCATGGTTAATCCTACAAGTGACACATAGTAATAAGCCATAATCAATAAGTACTCCAAACCAGAGCCTCTGGTTCTAAAGACCAGAGCCTTTGGCCATGAAGAAACCTTTTTAATATGGCTCAAAGTTTTTCATCGCCTTTGGAACCAGAGACCTCTGGTCCAAAGCAAATACTTACCTTTTATTCACTAAGTATTATCTTCGCAACCAGAGCCTTTGGTCCAATAGACCAGAGCCTCTGGATTCTCATCCTTGTAACCAAAATCAACCTTCAACCGAACAAACAAAGGTGCAAGCGAACATTCCCTCTTCATCAAAGCACCCTCCGCAGAGCTTAGTCGATGATATCATCACGAATATGGAGTCGCTAAGGAGACATCCGGAGATGCCACCAAGGGAACCAGTAATGATGGAGAATATCCATCAGTACCTATACCACGATCGCGATGAAGGTTTGACTCTCAATCCTCCAATTCTATCGCCAGAATCAATGGACCTCCTTCACCATAGGTTTGTTAGACAGACAACCCAACCACCTCAGGCTGTCTTTTCAAACGACGGAATAAGGTTGGTAATGGACATAAAGATGAGAACCTTCGCTAATAGAGCCATAAAATATATCGACTACACAGTGGAGAGAGCCTATGGTCAGGTCAGCGTCTTCAATGACAATGACTTGATCAATCTCAATCCCTATGACTTGATCGAGCTTTACGCATTCACAACTCAGCGGCAGAATCAGGGCATAAGATTTGGGATGGCAAACAGAACGATGTGAAGACGATGGAGACCTTGGTGAAGCATCGAGCCAAGAATGATTTTTAGATTGCTCTTCATTTGGGCATCGACAGACTCTCCTGGACTCTACCTAATGAAGACTTCCTAGGCCTGCAGGAGAAGAGATCTGCTTCTGTCTTGACTCAACCCGAGCTTGGACTTGTCTTCAAGAATGAGTTCGGGGTAAAAGAATTTTTCAGACTAACTGAAGCATTCAAGTATTCAACCTCAACACTTGAATGGTTTCAGGGAGTTATCAGAGATAGACTGGGTAGAAATCATGTGCCGAGGGAAGACGGGAAACAACTTATTCATGAGATATCTATAGTCATCAGCTGATGAAACGATGAACCATCCAAGTAACATTGGAAGTTCATCTAGGTCAGAAACTGTTAGACCCCATAATTCATAAGTGTAAAAGTAATGAAGAACAATAAGTGATGAAGAACCAGAAGACCGATGAAAACGTTAAGGCAAAATTGACTAAGTCTGGAGAACAACTAGAGGATCGATGAATCAACCAGAGATGCGATGGAAAGAGCATCTTCATCACCCCTCTGGTTAACAACACTTAGAGTTTTCTTCAGCAGTTCAACCAGAGGCATGTGATGAAGATATAAAGATAAGGTTGAATTAACATCCCATGGAAGATAGCTGGATATAACAAATTGACAGTTGGATTTTAAGTTTATCTTGATTTATAGTTTATCCATACTTAGATAAACATTATCATTCCTAGAAGATTGGCTAGGAAGTTTTACTAGATAGTTATCTTCTTATCACTAGTATAAATAGGTAGCTAGACCTATTGTAAAATAAGATTTTTGAAGTAAGTTTTTACGTATCTTTGATGCTCAAGTATATGCTTTGAATATATATATACATTCTTTGTTCTTGAGTATTCTTCATCCACACTACTTATTTAGGTTATTCATAATCTATTTATTAGTGTTATTGAGAGATCTGGGATCAATAGAAACGATGGAACCTCCAGCATATCACTTTGAAGCATCAACCTCTGAACCCACACCTCCCACGAACATCCATGCTAATTTTGATTTCGAGAAATCAGCGAGAGACTTTCTTGATTCTGAATCTGAAGAAGAGATAGTCTGTGAATCACCAAAAATTATTGAAAATAAGAAGTCTCAAAACTTCAAACCCGCAATAAAATCTGGTGTTCCATCATCAATGAAATCTTCATATAAAGGAAAGGGAAAACAGAGAAATATCAAATCTTCCAACGATAACTCACAAGGCCCTAGTATATCTTCTAAGTTCATTAAGTTTACTCGTGAGCAAAAAAAGAAGTGGCCTGCCTCTGAGAAAACTAATCACCACTTTTCCTCTCATTCACCTGAAGAAAAGCAGTCCTTCCTCAGGAGAAAACAAGTAAAGACAAAGACCCCTTCAAATAAAAAATCTGAACTAGATAGGAAGTTTGTAAAAACAACCGATGCTAGGACAGGATTTACATCCCCTGCATTTACTTCTTCATTTTTAGCAAATAAAAAGAACGTTAAACATTCATGTCCAAAGAATTATAATTGTCAATGTTTAGCTCTTTTACAAAACCTGAGGAACCACATGGTGACACATCGCTGCATATTCTCCCAATACGTTTACCGCTATAGAGTTAAAACCAATGAAAACGTGAAAAGCCCAAGACCAAGGGCAAGGGAAATGCTAAAAAACCCAAGCTTACAAAGGCTAAGGGTTATGAAAAGAGAGAGGTATCTCCTACTAACAAACGTGGACCCATTAAGAAATTGGTACCTAAAACCCCTTAACTTATCTTGCAGGACCAGCATGTGCAACCATGGTACATGGATTCAGGTTGCTCCAGGCACATGACTGGTAACAAAAGATTGTTGTCCTCCTTTATCGAGAAATCTGGAGGCTCTGTCACTTTTGGAGACAACAGCAAGGGAACCATCAAGGGATACGAAACTCTCATCAAAGGCAACATCTCCATCAGCAAAGTGGGTTATGTTGAAGGCTTGAAGCACAACTTACTAAGCATAACCAGTTCTGCGACTAGGGTCTTGAAGTCAGATTCCGCAAGGGTTTCTGTATCATAGAAACAAAGCCCGGTCAAACCATCATCAAGGCCAAGAGAGAAAGGAATCTCTATCTTCTGGATTTTCAATCCTCTGAGGAACAAGACACCATTTGCCTTGTATCCCGTAAGAGCGATGAAAATTGGCTATGGCACTAGAAGTTCTCACATCTAAATTTTGATGTCTTAAGAAAGCTAGCCAAACAAAAGCTGGTCAAGAGGATTCCTGATCTCAACTTTGAAAAAGATCATCTATGCTCATCCTGCGAGATGGGAAAGCTAAAACGGGCCTCTCACTGAACAAAGTCAGAAAACTCCTGCACCAAGCCCTTAGACATGATCCATATTGATCTATGTGGGCCTATATCTAAACAAAGCCTCTCAGGAAAGAAGTACATATTGGTACTAGTTGATGAATACTTCAGATACACCTGGGTTGAGTTTATGAAGAAGAAATCAGATGTTCTTGACCTACTCATTGGGGTGATGAAAAGACTCTAAGTCCTTCTACAACAAAAACTCATTAAAGTTAGAAGCCACAATGGAACTAAATTCAAAAATGCCAGAATCGATGAATACCTCATCAGTGAAGGCATCTCACAAAACTTTTCAGCAGCTAGAACCCCGCAACAGAATTAAGTGGTAGAGCGAAGGAACATAACCCTCGTGGAAGCAGCAAGGACCATGCTTGCTTCATCGGAATTACCCATCAACTTCTGGGCTGAAGCAATTTCTACTGCATGCTTCACCCAGAATAGGTCCATCATCAACAAGAGGCACCATAAGACACCTTATGAGCTCATCAAACAAAGAAGACCAAATGTCAAGTATTTCCATGTCTTTGGGTGCAAATGCTTTGTACTCAATGATAGGGAATATCTCGGCAAATTTCACAAGAAAGCCGATGAAGGGATCTTTCTGGGATACTCTCAAACCGTAAAAGCCAACAGAGTCTACATCAAAAGGACAAAGATTGTTATAGAAAGCATCAATGTGTCATTTGATGACTCCACACCAATGACTTCTAGACACAAAGTTCAGGACTCAGACTTCAACAAAGAGCATCTGATTCATCACTTGGAAAACCCAATGAATCAGAGTTAGCTCAATTATTTAAAGTATCTTTGAAGAAGAAGTAATCTATAGACATGCACCAACTGCAAAATCCACTTCCAGAACTGATGAAGAACATGAAGTCACCAATACTAAAGGTACAACTCTTACTGAAACTCATGTTACTTCACCTTCTACTTCTTCTATATCTTCAAATCAAGAACAAGAACCAGAGTCTAACTCTGGAGATGATCTCTTCGAGGGGGAGCAAGTAGTTCCATCAGTCGATGAAGAACTGCATCCTGTTGCTCCAGAACATCAGTCAAGCACCAAGTGGACGAAAGATCACCCACATCACCAAATCATTGATGACCCAACATCTAGTATCAAAACGAGATCAGCAATAGCCAATGAATGCCCCTTCGCCAACTTTCTTAGCATGATAGAACCAAAGAAAATTTCTGAAGCCCTACAAGACCCAAACTGGATAGACGCGATGCAAAAAGAACTACTCCAGTTTGAAAGAAACAAGGTGTGGTCCCTTATGCCTCTACCCAAAGGGAAGATGTCCATAGGAACCAAATGGATCTTTAGAAACAAGAAAGACGAAGATGAGAAAGTCATAAGGAACAAGGCCAGGCTTGTTGCCAAGGGCTACTGCCTGGAAGAAGGGATTGACTACGATGAGACATTTGCTCCCATCGCAAGACTTGAAGCCGTCAGGATATTCCTAGCCTATGCAACTCACAAAGGCTTTAAGGTCTATCAGATGGATGTCAAGTCCGCATTCCTCAACGACAATCTTCAAGAAGAAGTATACGTGCAGCAGCCTCCTGGGTTTGAAGATCCAAAACATCCAGAATATGTCTACTTTCTGGACAAAGCCCTCTATAGGCTGAAGCAAGCACCCAGGGCCTGGTATGAAACTCTATCCACCTTTCTCATCAACAATGGATTCGAAAAAGATACAATCGATACAACCTTCTTTCTCAAGAAGCATAAATGTGACATACTACTTGTACAAATATATGTGGACAATATCATATTTGGCTCTACAAATGCAAAACATTGTAAGAAATTCTCAAAGCTGATGAAAAACAAATTTGAGATGAGTATGATGGGAGAACTTAGTTTTTTCCTTGGTCTTCAAATAAAACGAACTTCAGAAGGGGTTTTCATCAATCAGTCCAAGTATGTGACTGACCTTCTGAAGAAATACGCTCTTTCAAATTCGTCATCAATGAGAACACCTATGGCTACAGGAGCTAAATCATATTTGGCTCCACAAATGCAAACATTGTGAAAAATTCTGAGAGCTGATGAAAAACAAATTTGAGATGAGTATGATGGGAGAACTTAGTTTCTTCCTTGGTCTTCAAATAAAACCAACTTCGGAAGGGATTTTCATCAATCAGTCCAAGTATGTGATTGACCTTCTGAAGAAATACTCTCTTTCAAATTCATCATCGATGAGAACACCTATGGCTGCAGGAGCTAAGTTATTTGTTGATTAAACCCTAAAGAATCTCATCTCTCTGCAATCAAGAGGATCTTTAGATACCTTAAGGGAACCCCTTCATTGGGTCTCTGGTATCCCAAGAACTCTGGCTTTGATCTAATAGCCTATACAGATGCAGATCATGCAGGTTGCAAGCTTGATAGAAAGAGTACGTTTGGAAGTTGTCAACTCTTAGGGGACAAGCTGGTAAGTTGGACACCCAAAAAACCAAATTATGTCTCAACCTCTAAAGTAGAAGCAGAATATGTTGCTGCTGCTAGTTGTTGTTCACAAGTTCTCTGGATGAAGACTCAGCTTAAGGACTATGGCTTTCAATATGAAAAAAATACCAATCCTTTGTGACTCCAAGAGTGTAATAGCCATCTCTGCAAATCCTGTGCAGCATTCCAAGACCAAGTACATCGATGTAAGGTACCACTTTCTGAAAGACAATGTTGAAAAAGGTAATATAGAGATGTACTTTGTTCCCAGTAAGATTCAAATTGCTGACATTTTCACAAAAGCTCTTGATGAGAAAAGATTTTTATTCCTAGTTAGCAAGATGGGTATGCTGAATCTCACCACTTAAAGGCATTCATTAGTTTGAAACCAGAGATCCTCAATATCTCATGGTTATGCCTATAAGTGATATATAGTATAATGGCCATAAACTCCAAGAACTCTAAACTAGAGCCTCTGGTTGTAAAGACCAGAGCCTCTAGCCATGAAGAAACACTTGTTCAAATTTTGGCCAAAAGCAAAAAATTTCATTGCCTTTGGAACCAGAGAACTCTGGTCCAAAGCAAATACTTGGTATTTTTCACCAAGTATTCCCCTCCCAACCAGAGCCTTTGGTTCTATAGACCAGAGCCTCTGGATTCCAATTCTTTGAGACCAGAGCCTCTTTGGTCTCAAACTTGGACTTCCTTGGTCATTCATGCATGTCACCACGTCATTTTCCATCACCCTTTGGAACCAGAACTCTCTGGTCCAAAGCCAATACTTTGTGAAATTTTTCACTAAGTACTCTTTTCTCAACCAGAGCCTCTGGTTCTAAAGACCAGAGCCTCTAGATTCAAAGCCTTTGGAACCAAAGCCCTCTGGTCTCAAAGGCACATCCATTCTACAACCATTCTACATACACTTAACCATGATTTCATATTCTGCGCATCACTTTCGCAACCAGAGCCTCTGGTTCTAAACACCAGAGCCTCTGGATTTGTTGTCTTTGGAACCAGAGCCCTCTGGTCTCAAAGACTCATTCATTTTCATGTCCATTCTCATACTTAACCGCATTTCATATCATTTTTCATCAGCTTTCACAACCAGAGCCTCTGGTTGTATAGACCAGAGCCTCTGGTCTTCAAAATCGACCTCCTTATTGGTTATAGGGGGAATTTTAAACTCAATCCATATCCCCATGCATCATTTGAGGGGGAGCTTTTCATTCATCATAAAGAGCTTTTCATTACATAAGTACGCATTTTCCATCCCAGAGCCTCTGGTTCTACTATCCAGAGCCTCTGGACACCAAAATGCTATATACAAGAGATGAATAAATCATGTGTATTCAACCAGAGACCTCTGGTCCTACACAATGGGATGTCCATGCTTAACTAGAGCCTCTGGTTTGGCTTATTATTCATACAACCCAACAATTCATCGATGAACTTATTCATCATATTCAACCAGAGACCTCTGGTTCCTCATCAAAAAGTTCATGTTTAACCAGAGTCCTCTGGTTCCCCATCCAAAGAGTCATGACCAACCAGAGCGCCTCTGGTTCCATGATAAAATCTTTTTCATCCAAAAATCCATCTTAATTGCAAACTCTTTAAAGATTATACAAAATTGTAGCTTTTGTGACTAAAAACTATACAACATGGGTTTTTAGAAGACCAAAACTTCGTAATTAGTATTAATCTTACAATTAGATGGAATTTTTAAGTATAATTTTTTTTTTGATTGATATGTCAAAAGACATTATTTGGAATAATTATTTAATTATTCCAAATAATCCAAACGTCATCTTACTCAAAAGTCTACCATATTTACAACCTGTTCCCCATAAAACCTCTTCACATTACCCATCCACCCTCCCGATGACGACACATGTCCTCCCACATTAATGGCACAGTACCATCAAGACGGTCCACGATCCCCACCAAATCACCTTTTTGCCAAACGTCTCCCACCATGATCATTACCTTTTTAATATATTATTCCTTCAAAACCGTTTCCCTTTCTCCACCTATAAATACCCTTCTTCTCCAACACTTTCTCCTTTACGCTTCCAAAACCTTCAAAGAACAAAGACAAACAGCAAAACACAAAACCTGCAACTCTCCTAACAATGGCTTCTTCCGTCTCTCATGAATCATACAACAACGACAGTCTCATGCAGTCAACTAGGGCAGACAGCCGTGCACTCGTCTACTTCCCAATCAAGCCAAACAACACGCAATACACCTTCGAACCAACCTGTTTGAAGACAGGTTTGCTATAATGATTGAATTTTTCCAAAACTGCATCCTCTAACCCGCATTGACCTTAACCGACAATGGCGTACCTCTCAAGTACGTCCAACAATACTGGCAGACCTGTGAGTTTATCCCCGAAAGCCGTGGAATCATGGGAGATATAGATGCCCCAAACGATATGGTTTGCTCCGTCAAGATCTCACAAGCAAAGGTCTCAAAAGTCCTTTGCTTCCCACTCGCCAAGAACTCGGCATTGATCACTATGTCGAGCCACCCACAAGCTCTGACATCCTCCGCTTCATCCGAATGCTAGATTACAATCGTGACCTACGCAATGCCTCTGATTTCAAGAGGCAATTCTTGCCTCCAATGTGGAATATGTTCTTTTCCATATTGAACAGAGCCCTCACCTGCAAACTGGGATCGAAGGATCAGGGCAACATCAACATAATGACAATTATGTACGACCTCTTCTTCAACTTACTGCTGGACTATGCCTTACTGATCTACAACGAGATACATGCTGCGGTGATCAAAAAAAGCAAACTTAAAGCCACAGGAAAACCGCTGACCTCTGTTCTCTTCCCTCGATTCCTCGCTCTCTTCATAAGGGACGCGATGAGGAGACATGAGTTACCGGCCGATGAATCGTACACACCTAAATTCCTGATGAACGGCCATCGACCAACTATCTCCAAGAAAGGCTACACCACAGAGAGAACAGTCTCTCGAGCCATGCTCAGCGTCATACCAGAGACGTCTGAGATAAGGCAGAAGTATGAACGCTCTCTGATGTCTCGTGAACCAAGGGCAGCTACCCCAGAGCACCTAGAGCCGTCCCCTGACAACAAGGAGGGAGCACAGAAGTCATCTTCATCGGATGATGGAGATGATGATGATGACACTCCTCGTGCATCCCCTGGCCCTTCACATACAATTCCCATCCCCACTACCCAAAGGGCAACCACCACTACTACCCCTGGCGATACAAGCCAAAGGGGTATTGAACATGGACGACCCAGTCTAATCCCTCACCCAGCCAGCCATCCAGAGGCCATTCTTCGGGCCTCTGGAGATGATGAAGCCGAGGAACCTCACCATCAATCGCCCCTCTCCCAACAGAGAGGCGATGAAGAAATAAGAGCCAATTCGCCTCATAGCTCGCCACTACCCTTCACACACCCAGAAGCATGTGTTGCTTCTCGCATTGCTGATCCTCAAGATCGTTCAGCGCAATCTCCTATTCGTGCATGACCCACCCCTTCGATACTTGATCTAGCGAAGGGGAAACACACTTACTTCTCTTACCCAGTCTCTGAAGCCGAGGAAGAAGAAGAAGTTGTCGCAACATCAAGAGATAGTTCCTCACAAGAGGGCTATCGAGGACTTGGTGGAAGTCCTTCAAGGCCTATATTTTTCACAAGGCAATGAAGGCGTCTCTAGAGCTGAGGCTCAACCTACAGCATCCGTTGTTGCAGGGGTTAACCATGTGGCTGATCTAGTTACAAAGGCTGAGTTCCAAGCCTTTGTAGACTCGATCCAGCGGTCCTTGGAAGACCTAAAACTCATCATACAAGGGATTGTCAAAAACCCTCCATCCATTGATCTAACCCCCCTTCGACTGTCCCTTGCAACCCTCGAAACCCGAACCCAAGATAACAACCCGTCTCCAAATGCTGCAACAAACTGTCACCCAACACCATAACACCTCCTCTGCCTTTGCCACCCAAAGAAACCAACTTATGATGAACTCCATCGCCACCCTCACGGCCCAGACAACTGCGACTGATGAGACCTTAGCCTCCATCACCACCCAGATAAACACCATCTCCCAAACCCTTAACACCCTTCCAGCCACCATTATCTCCCAAATCCCTCAACTTACCCCATCCCCAACATCGATGAAACCTTAGCCTCCATCTCCAACCAAATGGCCACCATCTAAACCACCCTAACCTAACTCCCAGCCACAACAATAGCCCAAATACCCCAACCTCCCACACCATCCAAAGTACCTTCCTTCGATGATGCCCTCTCTTCCTTCGTTGCAGAGTTAAAGGACATCATCGCCAACCTTCTCATCCCACCACCCACGTCAACCTCAACATCTGCCCCTCCTCTCGCATCCACATCCACCACCACCGACTTTGCCACCAGGGCTGATCTAAGGGACCTGCCAAAGGCACTTATCTCATCCTTCAATGAGATAATTGCAAATTTCATCTATTGTGCTGCACAACCTACCAAGGCTCTCTCCTAGAGCCTTGCCGATCAATAGGCATGCACCAACTATCTCCTTCACTCGATGGAGGAGAGTCGACGTCAACAAGCCCTGAAGGAATATCTTGCGACCTTCAGGAAAGAGAAAAACAAGAAGAGGAGCAGAGCATCATGCTCCACCGGCCGCCCACAAAAAAGGCCAAGACATGAGGATCCAGACCTCGATGATCAAGGTCTTGGACCTCATGAGGGGAAGAACCAGGTCGCGGCTGCTCACCCAGTGGAATCCGCTGCACCACCACCCTCACCTCAAACACAAAACCAACCCCTACCATCAAACCAAGGAACCCAAGCAAGGAAACCAGAGGCTCAAGAACCCATCGAGTTGAGCTCATCGACCGATAAAGAACCATCCACACCACCAACAACCAGCCTACCCTTCACCCCATCACCAACTCCCAATCTACCATTAACCCCCTCATCAACACCATGCACTACAGAAACCTTCACCTCCCTACCCATACAACCACAACCCACAATCACTCAACCTTCATCACCACAACAAACCCCAACCCAAACACAACCTGATGAACCAGAAACCACCCAAACTGAAACCCATGAACCAGAAGTCACCCCACCTGAGCCCAATGAACCAGAGCCAACCCAAACCTTTCCATCACCTACCCACTCTCAACCCTTAGCCCAAACACAACCAATAGGCCAACAAACCCAGGTACAAGCAGATGTTCCATCTTCATCGAGGCACCCTCCTCAAGGGGTTGTCGATGAAATCATCACAAACATGGAGTCGCTCGGGAGACGTCCGGAGGTGTCGTCGATGGAGCCAATCATGATGGAAAACATCCATCAATATATGTATCATGATCGCGATGAAGGTTTGACTCTCAATCCTCCAATTCTTTCACCAGAATCCATGAACCTCCTACACCATAGGTTTGTTAGATAGACTACCCAACCACCACGGACTGTCTTTTCAAACGATGGAATAAGGTTGTTCATGGACATCAAGATGAGGACCTTCACCAACAGAGCCATCAAGTACATCGAGAACATAGTGGAGCGAGCCCACGATCAGGTCAGCGTCTTCAGTGATAATGACTTGATCAATCTCAATCCCCATGAATTGATCGAGCTTTATGCGTACATGACTCAGCGACAGGATCAGGGCGATCGTGCAAACAATGGAGATCTTGGTGAAGCATCAAGCCAAGAGTGACTTTGAAATTGCTCTTCGGCTCAGCTTTGACAGACTTTCCTGCACTTCACCCGATGAAGACTTCCCTGGCCTGTAGGAGAAGAGGTCTGCCTCTGTCCTTACTCAACCAGAACTGAGTCTGTTATATAAAAATGAGTTTGGCACAAAGAAATTTTTTAGGTTGATTGAGGCCTTAAAGTACTCAAATGAAACACTTGAATGTTCTTAGAAAGCCATCAGAGACAGGTTGGCCAGACCTCATGTGCCGATAAAAGATGGACAACGATTGATTCATGAGATATCTACAGTCGTCCAATACAGAGGACTACTTATGCGCTTTTGGGATATATCATAAGGGAGACCTTGAATGTAGTCTTATATTTTGTATTGTAATTTCTTTCATTTCCATCACTGTAAGAATTCATCATTTTTTTCCAATAAAAATTTGGCAAAAGATGATTTTCTTTAGAATAGCCTTTGTTCTTCACCCATACTTTGAATGTTCTTAGATTAGTTAATGTTTGTTCTTTCATTACTTTGGTGGAGATTGTTAGACCCCATAAGTATTATGCATGAAGTAATGAAAAAAAAATAAGTGATGAAGAACCAGAAGGCCGATGGAAGACTTCAAGGAAAAATGACCAAGTCTGAAGAACAACCAGAGGGTCGATGAACTGACCAGAGATGCGATGGAAAGTGCATCTTCATAACCCCTCTGGATACTAACACTTGGATTTTCCCTCACGATTTCAACCAGAAGCAAGTAATGAAGATATGAAGATAAGGTTGAATTCATACCCCATGGAAGACAGCTGGAGATGACCAATCAACAGCAGGATTCTACAAAGTTTATCTTGTTTTAATGTTTATCCATGTTTTAGATAAGCTTTATCTGTTAGTAGAAGATTAGCTAAATAGTCTCTCTAGATAGTTATCTTCTTAGCTAGTTTACTAGTACAAATAGGTGGTTAGGCCTATTGTAAAAAAAAGACACTTTTCTACGTTTTTCACAATCATTAGAATAAAGTGAAATCTTTGGCACTCAAGTTTATCCTTTGAATGTTCATACATTGTTCTTGAGTGTTCATCATTTTATACATCCAAACACTATAATTTGGTTATTTATAACTTAATTATTAGTGTTATTGAGAGATCTGGGATCAACAACTTGTCCGGTTTAAGGATTAAATTACCCAACCCTTGTCCGATTTAAGACTTAAATCGCTTATGCCTTGACCGGTTTAGGTCTAATCTGGACAACACTCGCCAAGTGGTTTATTTGTAAATTGCTCATGCTTTATCCGGTTTTAGGGCTTAAATCGCCGAACCCTTGTTCGGTTTATGGCTAAATCGCCTGACTCTTGGACGGTTTAAGCCTATTACTGATAACACTTCAAAGTTTAACTTTTAAATCAAGAGTAAAGTTTCTACTATCAATTATACAACTATGAAGAGTTTAAAAGCAGTATAAACCACTCACCTTAAAATTCTTTTGAAATCAGTTTGAATTTACTTTGCTCCAAAAAGAATCCGATCAAATCTCCTTTCTCTTAAATCGGTCAGTAAGGGTCTCAAAAATAGTAAAAGGTTACAATGGAGGATCAACCTCCCTTTTATACTTTCCAAATAAGGTAAGGCGGCTATCACAGCCTTCTCTCATGCATGCATTCATACTACCAACAAATAACCACACATATGTATATACACTCATGCACATATGCACATACATGCATGCATATCACACACACACACACACATATATATATATATATATATATATATATATATATTCATACATACATGTGCATCCACATATACACATAATCTCATTCATGCATCTACATTATGCATATTTTCACATACTAGCATGATCAAATGTATCAATTTATCATGTTGTCACGTAATCATATATAACAAATAATCACATATTCATTACCTCAGGTGACAACCAAGATTTGGTTACCACAACAACCAATCGCATTGTTACAATCACTGCAACCCCAATTCAAACAGTCCTTTTAATATTTGCCTTTTTTCATTTTTTAAATTGTTAAAGAGTAATATTGGAAATTCTAAATATAACATAATTGTAATAACCTGGTTATTATTATTTTAGTGATATATATATATATATATATATGTAAGTTATGTATGTGAGTATGAGTAATATTTTTGTTTTAAAATGAAAAGAGAAGGGCGGTTAGTGAACCGCCCACTTTATTGAGTATTTATATAGAATTTGATTTGGATGAGAAGGATTCTCCTTCTATTTTTGGAAAGTTTCTCTGAAAAATTTTAGACTGCACAGGAAGAAGAAGAAGAAGTTTTAAAGCTTTGATTCACAACTTCTAAAAGGTGAGTGTTTAGAGCTTTGGATATGAATTGCTTATATATAATCTGATAAGCATTTTAGAACTGGTTATTGTGAATTCAAATGCATTTTATGTTGTTTCTTGAGTAATCCGGCTAAGAGGTGTCCGGATTGTAATCCGGAYACATAAACCGTTTGAGCTTTGTCYGGATATTGTCTAAACCGGACAAGTGGTGACCGGATTATGTTTTAAACCGGCCAAGAGGTGTTCGGATAATGTGTAAACCGTTTAAAGGATCAAAGTGTTTATATTGATCGGATTGCTAAACTGCTTGTGTCAAAAGGTTTAAGCTTATAAACTGGCTAAGGGGTGATCGGTATACTCTAAACCGGACAAAGGATGTGTGGTGAATCGTCCGGTTTATTTTAAACCGGACAACGTTATAATTGAAGTATTGTCCAGACTTGTAATCCGGGCAAGGGAGTTGGTTTGTTTTCAAAGTATTTTGACCGGACTTCTAATCCGGACWAGTTTGACCGGACTTCATATCCGGATGAAAAGAGTTTGTTTATGGGAAATGTTTTTGGGAAATGTTTTTGAAATGATTTATTGAGAGCGATATAATGGCGGTGTAACCGCGAGAGTGATAT
>NC_037528.1:33180299-33181099 GCF_001531365.2 Cynara cardunculus var. scolymus | reverse complement strand
CTGATGCAACGTGGAAAGGTAATAGCTTATGCTTCCAGACAGTTAAAAGAACATGAAAGACAGTATCCTACTTATGATATGGAATTAGCGGCAGTAGTGTTTGCTTTGAAGATATGGAGACATTATTTGTATGGAACAAAGTGCCAAATCTTCACAGATCATAAAAGCTTGCAATATCTATTTCATCAGAAAGACCTGAATATGCGTCAGAGAAGATGGTTGGAATTGGTGAGTGATTATGACTGTGAGATTTTATATCATCCAGGAAAAGCAAACGTAGTGGCAGATGCGTTAAGTCGACAAGAGAAAAGTGGAACGATCAAAGCTACAGCTTTACGAGTTGAGTTATTACCCAGTATTCAAGAAGAGTTACGGAAATTTCAATATGAAGCAATGAAAGAGGATAAGATTAAACGTGAAAGATTGGGTGGATTAGTATCTGAYTTGATAAGAGATGATAGAGAATTATGGAAGTTCCAGAACAGAATTTGGGTACCATATTATGGTAATCTCAGAAAGCATATCTTGAATGAAGCTCATCAGTCACGTTTTRCGATACATCCAGGTACAAATAAAATGTATCGGGATTTGAGACAACATTATTGGTGGCCAGGCATGAAGAAAGATATTGCTAAACATGTTGAACAATGCTTGACTTGTCTTCAAGTAAAGATTGAACACCAGCGTCCWTATRGTAAGTTDCAATCTTTAGAAATTCCGGTTTGGAAATGGGATCATATTACTATGGATTTCATAACCAAGTTGCCGAGAATATCAAAGGGGTATGATGCAATATGGGT
>NC_037528.1:33128424-33179664 GCF_001531365.2 Cynara cardunculus var. scolymus | reverse complement strand
TCTAAATCTGCACACTTCTTACCTATGAAAGAGTCATATTCGATGGAGAGATTGGCAAAGTTATACCTTGATGAGATAGTGACACGACATGGTGTTCCGTTATCAATTATTTCTGATAGAGATAGTCGTTTCACTTCAATGTTTTGGAAGAGTTTTCAGAAAGAAATGGGTTCACAAATTAAGCTAAGTACAACTTATCATCCTCAAACTGACGGACAGAGTGAACGCACTATCCAAACATTAGAAGATATGTTGAGATCTTGTGTCATTGATTTTGGAGGGTCGTGGGATAGTCATTTGGCTTTGGTTGAATTTGCATACAACAATAGCTATCATTCGAGTATTCAGGCAGCACCTTTTGAGGTTCTGTATGGGCAAAAATGTCGAACTCCTTTATGCTAGAATGAAATAGGTGAAAGACGGTTAGCTGGGCCTGAGTTAGTTCAACAAACTGCAGATAAAATTGGGGTAATACGAGAACGAATGAAAGCGGCGCAAGATAGACAAAGAAGTTATGCAGATAAACGTAGGAAGCCGATTGAGTTCCAAATAGGTGATAAGGTAATGTTGAAAGTATCACCTTGGAAAGGAATAGTACGTTTTGGAAAGAGAGGGAAGTTGGATCCAAGATACGTTGGACCATTTCCTATTATTGAGAGAGTTGGGGAAGTGGCYTATAAGTTAGAACTTCCTTTAGAATTAAGTGGAATTCATGACACGTTTCATGTGTCAAATTTGAGGAAGTGTCTAATAAGTCCAGATGTGGCAGTACCACTACCTGAGATTAAGGTATATGAAAAGTTATGTTTTGAAGAAACCCCTGAGAAGATTACTGATTACAAGGTAAAGAAGTTACGAAACAAAGAAATTGGGTTAGTAAAGGTTCAGTGGCGTTATCATAAAGGATCAGATGCCACATGGGAACCAGAGTCGGAAATGCGGATGAAATATCCCTACCTGTTTGCTTAAGTGAATTCCGGGACGAAATCCTTTTAAGGAGGGAATATTGTAATAACCTGGTTATTATTATTTTAGTGATATATATATATATATATATATGATATATATGTAAGTTATGTATGTGAATATGAGTAATATTTTTGTTTTAAAATGAAAAGAGAAGGGCAGTTAGTGAACCGCCCACTTTATTGAGTATTTATATAGAATTTGATTTGGATGAGAAGGATTCTCCTATTTTTGGAAAGTTTCTCTGAAAAATTTTAGACTGCACAGGAAGAAGAAGAAGAAGTTTTAAAGCTTTGATTCACAACTTCTAAAAGGTGAGTGTTTAGAGCTTTGGATATGAATTGCTTATATATAATCTGATAAGCATTTTAGAACTGGTTATTGTGAATTCAAATGCATTTTATGTTGTTTCTTGAGTAATCCGGCTAAGAGGTGTCCGGATTGTAATCCGGATACATAAACCGTTTGAGCTTTGTCTGGATATTGTCTAAACCGGACAAGTGGTGACCGGATTATGTTTTAAACCGGCCAAGAGGTGTTCGGATAATGTGTAAACCGTTTAAAGGATCAAAGTGTTTATATTGATCGGATTGCTAAACCGCTTGTGTGAAAAGGTTTAAGCCTATAAACCGGCTAAGGGGTGATCGGTATACTCTAAACCGGACAAAGGATGTGCGGTGAATCGTCCGATTTATTTTAAACCGGACAACGTTATAATTGAAGTATTGTCCGGACTTGTAATCCGGGCAAGGGAGTTGGTTTGTTTTCAAAGTATTTTGACCGGACTTCTAATCCGGACAAGTTTGACCGGACTTCATATCCGGATGAAAAGAGTTTGTTTATGGGAAATGTTTTTGGGAAATGTTTTTGAAATGATTTATTGAGAGTGATATAATGGCGGTGTAACCGCGAGAGTGATATTATGGGCAGTGTAACTGCGAGTGAGATGGCGGTGTAACCGCGAGAGTGATGTAATGGCGGTGTAACCGCGAGACTGATATTATGGGCAGTGTAACTGCGAGTGAGATGGTGGTGTAACCGCGAGAGTGATATAATGGCAGTGTAACCGCGAGAGTGATATAATGGCAGTGTAACCGTGAGAGTGATATTATGGGCAATGTAACTGCGAGTGAGATGGTGATGTAACCGCAAGAGTGAAATGGCGGTGTAACCGCAAGAGTGAAATGGCGGTGTAACCGCGAGAGTGATATAATGGCGGTGTAACCGCGAGAGTGATATAATGGCGGTGTAACCGCGAGAGTGATATAATGGCGGTGTAACCGCGAGTGGAAAGAGATAAGAGAATGAGATGGCTGTGTAATCCGCGAGAAACATAAATATACTTATGTTTCGGAACAGGTTTGATTCTAAACTGAATGTTTGGAGAATATATATATTGCTGTATGAGATTATACACTCACTAGACCTTCTGGTCTAACGCTCAGATGTTGGATAAACCTGTTTTGCCGGACAACGTGCTCTGAAAGATAAAGGCAAGGGAAAAGTATAAATGTTGATATTAGATCATATGCATATGTATTAAAGATAGATTTTGATAGTCTATGTTTTGTAATAATACTATTTTAGTATTATGTGTATGATGATGTGAATTTAAGTAATTGGAATGTGAGGGTCGTTACATAATTATCGATTTTTTTATTTTTTTATAGTAATTATCCAGAATTAATGGGATTGCATTAAAAAAAATATTGAGATATCCTAGTTAATACACGTCTCTTGCTTCATCAATTTTTTCATGAATGTTGCATCAATTTTTTTTCCAGAGATGGTCTATTCTCTTCTCTTATCTCCTAACAGGAGCAATGCCTGCACCATTATTGCATGAATCTTATTTCATTATGTTTATACTAAGTTTGACTTGTGCTTTTATAGTTTGACCTATAAATAGGTCTTATCTTGTAATTTGTAAGTGAATTAGTGTTAGAGCTTAATTGTAATATTACGTATACATTGAGAGGAATTTACTTGTGTTGACTATTTGACTTTTCCTCTCTAAGTGTTCTTACATGTTCATATGAAGATTGTCATTGATTCATGATATTTATTGAAGATTGATCATATTTTGGGACACACATGATTGAAGAGGCATATTGAGGTGGGATAAAGTAGGCTGCAAGCAGTTTGAACGTGAAAGTGAAGAGAGAGATACAAGGGGTGTATTTTTGCAGTTTTGGAGGGTGGTTGAGGAATAGATTTTGCCGGTAATTTACTCAGGAGACGTGGGCGGTTAATAGCAGAAAATTAAGTGAAGACGTGTGAGGTTAATAGCTTTGGAAGTTGGAGATTAAGCATAACAGGATCTACTTCTTAACTTTCAACAAAAACTTATAGTTATTATAGTTTTATTGACTTCTACATAAAGCAACAAATGATATACTTCTTAATTTTCAACACGTAACCGCTTTATATACTTTATATACTTCTTAATTTAAAGAATATCTGAGTTGCATCTCTGCCCAATGGAACATCTTGCATACATCTGTTATTGGCTGAACGATGACATATATGGTGAAACGATGGACATCAGGATCAGAAAGGAATTTCGACATCGAAAGGAGCTCGAAGAAGATGTACCTTTCACTGTATAAACTATATCCTATGTCTACTTTCAGTGATTATTCTTATATTTTGTAAGTTTAAACATGCACTGAAAATTTGTAATATTTCTTTTTTGAAATTAATATAAGTATTTTTGTGCATCACTGAAAAAGATCCCTGAAAAGAGTAATAGGAATACAAGTCTATGAGTTCCAGTGTCACTCTCACATTCACTGACAATCTATAAGTCACGGAACATGTTTTCAGTTTCACTTTCCCTTCTTCTAATTTTTTCTTAGACTAATAACTTAAGAGATTTTTCTAAGTAAAGACTGAATCACTGAAAAAGATCCCAAAACAGTTAAAAGGAACATGTACTTTATATGTAACTTTTCCTTACTGTTATTTGATAAGACAACTTTCTTTATGTTTCCTTGTTATCATCAAATTGGGGAGATTGTTGATCCGCTCTCAGTGATTTGATGATAGTCTCTTTTACCTTGTACGAAGTATTTATGTTTCTGTCTTTCAGTTTCAGCGATCATCATTGAATCTGTACAGTGATCGCTGAGAACATATAATGTAAATCTATCAACGACAAAGATACTTCAAGAAGGCAAAACTCACACCAAAGAACCTTCAGCGAAAGTCGAAGACTAAAGCTGAAGATTAGAGACTGGCAAGTTTGTGATCTAAAGCGGTATTCAGTTATTACAACTTGGTCTATACATGTGTGAAGACTGCCTAAGCCTTAGTGAATGCTAAAGACACCTTCAGGTTATTCCAGCATTCAGCAATCACAAGAAGCTTGTTGAGCACGATTGTTTTTGTTTTGTCCTTACTCACACAAAGGACAACCCCATACCCTTTATAAAGCATAGTACGGTACATAGCCAATTAGTTGACTCTACTACCTACCAACTCCATGAAAGGATGTCTGCTCATAATTAGGCTTTTGTACTATTCACTGTAGCAAAGGACAAGTCTTTCTCTAAATGTGCATTTAGTGCAATGGGTATAAATAGATATGTTCTATCTCCATGCAGAGATACTCTTATACTTACTCTTGAACTCTAACTTACGTTCATAAGTAAAAGAACACACATCTAAGAACACAACTCGCTTATCTTCAAAAGCAAGTTAGAATCTCTTTTTAGTATTCTAAATAATTCTTACCCAGAAAGAACTTACTTTCTTCTAAGTCTTAAATAGCAAATCATTTCTCTTTGCTAAGAACTAATGTGTAACTTAGATTGTTTAGATAGGTTACTTCTATCTTATCTTTCAGGAAACAATTTTGTAAAATCTGTATTGATCCTTCTTTATCAATATACATTTTAAATTTGAAAAGTTTACTGTGTTTGTACTCATCCCCCCCCCCTATACAAACTGTTATACACATCTTATAGACCTTAACGGGACCAACAACAAGTCTTAAAGCATATAGTACCATCATTTTATGCATGAATTCAACAATCTCTTAATTACAAAATATTTTGCACAATGTACAAGTTATTTATGCAACACCAAATCCTAATTGGGTCAAACTTGCTTTCTCTTTACAAAATTCTAAAATTACCACATTGGGCAGCTTTCTTCATCTTATATATATATATATATATACTACATTAATAAGTATTTAGATCAAAAGTCTTAATTACAAGTCTTAAAGCATAAAGTACTATCAATTTATCCAAGAGATTCAAAAATCTCTTAAGTACAAACTACTATGCATAATGTACAAATGCTTAAAACATACCATTTGTTTGGTCAAAGTTTCATATTTAAGTAAGCCATATTTACATGAAAAATATATATATTTGGTCTTTCCAAAGTTGTTTGACATTTTGTTTGTTTCCTATTTTGAACCCAAATTCAAATTCAAGGTTCTTCTTTCTCTTGAAGTAAACTAAAATTTGAAGCAACAATATCAAAAAAGGTTTCAGATCCTGCATGTACCCCACCCCAACCCTTCAACTTTATCTGGGTTTAGAAACTCAACATGTGTGCAATTATTTTTTCACTCGATCTTGCTAATACACCATATTAACCTTCAACTTTATATATATATATATATATATATATATCAGTTGGCTTGTAAATTAACTACACAAACTCATAATTCAAGGCTAAACTAATGTTTCAAAATTGTGATTCACCTGCGCTCCATCGCGCGGGTACACCACTAGTGTGTGTATATATATATATATGTATATTATAAAGGTACTCGTGCAATATAGCAAGATATATCTCGATTTAATGTGCAACACAAATCGAAATTAAGATAATCATGGAAGGATAAGAATTTAATGATTCTCTCAACTATTGATCATGGAAAAGCACTACCATTTGCATTGACATCTCTGCAATGTGCCATTTGGTCTGTTAGGATCAAGTTTTGAGCTTTAATGTTTTGTATCCAAGCTTTAAGCTTTTGTATTTTTTTCTTGTACAAATATATGTATATATATAGGTGTTTTAGGTTTGTTTTTTGTAATGCATTTGAAAGCTTAGATCATTTTGTAATCCTTTTGAAGATTTAGTACATTTGATGCTTCAAAGAATTATCTCTTTACAATTTTCTACTCTCTTTATATACTTTTTAATTGCTAATTGTGATCTTGAATCAAGGTTGTGTAATTGATTAATCTTTTGGGATTATAAATTGGCATCAGAGCAGATTAAAGCAACTTAGAGTAATGGATTAAATTGAATCGGACCAGAATTGGATAATTGGATATTTTCTTGATCGCCATATTCATACTCACTGTTTCTAACCGATTTTTCATAAATTGTTTGAATTTTAGTGTTTGATTGATTGAATTGTATGCGAAATTCAATTTTGGATTGATTAGAATAATTCAATTTCAAATTTGAATTGATTTCATGTATAAATTGTGAATTTTTTCTTGATTCGAGTTTTTGATGAACTGTTCGTGCAATTTTCATTAAAATTGATAAATTTTGATCTGTTTTTTTATAAAGGTTGATATTGAAAACTTGTTTTTGATCATACTGTGAATAAATCTGTGTTATTTCTATTCATTTTTGTGTGAATTTTAGTGTTTTGGATTGAATTCTGGATTTTAGACTATCTATTATCTTCATCGTTCGATTAACATATTCATCAAGCGATAAGCATCTTCATCGCCTGTTGAATTTCAAGTTTATCTGATATCTTTTTTTTTCATCGCTTAGTGAGTTAAGTGATATCTTGTTTTCATCATTGGTATTTTGGGCGATTAGAAGTGTTGTTCGATTAGTAAGAGTTGGACGATAAGGATTAAGGCGATAAAAAAGTTTGATTGATCAAAGCTTGTGCGATATGAAGTTTAATCAGTTAAGTGTTGTACGATAAGGAATTGTATCCATTGAAAGCTTGTCTGATAAGGGTGCTGACCGATAAGGTAGTATGCGATATAGTTTGTGATGGATAAAGGCTTGGGCGATAAGCTGTTTTGGGCGATAAGGGTTGTTAGTGTTGTCCGATTTACCATGTATTATTGAGTCTAGTAATCGGTTAATCAGTCTTAGCAAGAGAAGGATTCGTTGATCAACTTGTGGAAAAAATGACTTTATCAATAAGAAGAAAGCCAACAGCTGGTATGGAAAAGGTTGGAAGAAGAATAACAGGTATGATAACAATTGGTATGGTACTTATTGCATATCTGACTTACTTGTGAAGAGTTTTAAAAACAAAATATCTAATTTGAACAGATGGTATGATTCTTACAGTATACCTTAAACCAGTACTAACATATTAGGATCTGTTAGCTCTCATTTCTTTAAATGTAAAAGTATGGAAAAAGTAATACTGCAAGTATTGAGAAAAGATGATCTGTCACAGAAGAGCACAGAGAACGAACAGCAGAAGATGCTCAAGCTTACAAGTCTCATGTAACAGAACCTCTGTCGTGTCTCACAGAGGTTCTGGAAGATATCCTCTGCTTTGAAGTGCTCTCAAGTTACATCCAGCAGAGCCTCTGTGATGTCTCACAGAGGTTCTACAGCCTGTCTTCTGTGTAGATCTTCTTTAGCTGTTTTACTTAGGTTTATTAGCTGCTCGTGCCTATCACGTGATCTTGTCTGTAATTTGTTTTGATCGAACGACTTAGATTAATTTACTTTAGGTCGTGTCAGAAAACGGTTACTTGCTTGTATAAATAGCAGCATAGGCCCTTGTATTTCAGTGTGCTTCAGTATTGTAATTGTCAACATTTTCATTGAATTGAAAATCATTTGAAGCCTTCTCTTGTGTTCTTCAATCGTCTTCACTTTGTTGTTTATTGATTTCTACTTTGGTTGATTATTATTATTTCCGCTGCATTCTCACTGTTAAACAGATCATCCAAGTAAGTAATTTTTACCAAGAATCTGAGTTAATCGATCCTACAGGATCCATGAAAGTATGGATACCAAAATCTATAAAATCTGTTTTGCAGGTTTGTCATGTACTAAGCTGATTTTAGAAGATTAAAAACATGATAAACCCATGCTTGGTTTGAGGGGGTGCATACGGAATTTGTACTTAAAATATAGCTTCTGAATAATTATGTTCAGGGTCTACTCTTCAACACAGTTTCTGAATAAATTAGTTCAGAACCTGAGCTTATCTGAATAAAGGGAGTATAATGTTCTATCTTTTAGACTGTTTTGAGTGTGGATATTAATTTCAGGGGGAGTATTTGAACTTTTATCTGATGTATTTTCTAGGGGGAGTAAATATTTTTATTCATATGTGAATCTAAGATGGAAATATAACTGATATAAATTTTTACAGGATTTTTGAAGGAAAAAGAGTTGGGAGATGAAGGTGATATCCAGACAAATGCCCGTCTGATGAGGATCTTATCTGGACAAAGTGTTGTCCGATGAAAACCTAATCTAGACATAGTGTTGTCTGATGAAAACCTAATCCGGACATATTGTTATACGATGAAGGGTCTATCCAGACGTGCCTTGAGAGATTTGTTGATATTCAAAGTAACCTTGAGCAAAAAGCTTTGGATAAAGAAAAGAAGTTGTTTACTCTTGAAAAGAGAAATACTGCTAAGAAATATGCAGCAATTGCCAAAGAGCTTGCAGAAAAGAAGAAATGGCTCGACATTGCTTCTGAGAATGAAAAAAGTAGCTCAGATGAAGAGAGACGAGAGTTTGATAAAGAAAAGAAGATGTTTGAGAAGCTGAAGGAGTTAGAAGTTAAGCTTCTGGATACTACAAAGAAATTGTTTGATCTTAAGACAAAACTTGAAACTGAATTGAAAATGAGAACTGAACTCAAAGAGAAGTATGATTTAGTTGTTGATGAAAGAGACCAACTTTTAAAGAAAGTTAAAGACTTTTCATGGTCTCAAAGCTCAATTGGTTCTCCTTTACAGTGTAAAACAAGTTTTTATGACTGTTCTAAATCTAACAGTTATTCAAGCAGCCCTAAATCAACTATTTGTAAGAACTATTCTCGTTCTTCTAATCAGTACTATCAAGGGTATGTCATTGGATCACCCAATTATCATTCTAAAGTTAAAAATGTTTGGGTTAATAAAGCTGAATCAGTTTAGTCTAGTAACTCTGTTCTTACTAACTCCATTCTTCCTTGTCTTGTGAGATCTACTAATGATCTGATAAATCTTAGCAAGAGGAGAATCATGCGCTCCACATGCAAGACTTTGTGAACAGGAAACGGTACAACAATTGGTATGGAGACAATAGATATCAGAAGAGTTGGAAGAATCATGACAGGTATGATAATAATAACTGGTATGGATCTTATTGCGTATATGATCAACCTGTTAAAAGTGCAAAAAAGAAAACATCTAATAAGAATAGATGGTTTGGCAGTTATAACATCCCACAACCTGATACTAACAAAGGACCCAAGTTTGTCTGGGTACCAAAATCCATTTGATTTGATTTTGCAGGTGTGTCATTACTATGCTTATCAGAATTTCATGCTTATGATGCACTAATGCAAGGGGAGTTTGTATACTGTCCAAACGAGGTTTCTGAATAATTAACTGAATATGGTTTCTGAATACATCAGTTCAAGACCCGTGCTTAAAATGTTTCCATTTTTATTATTTTGAGCTGAACTGAAACATTACTTAAATCTATTTTCTAGGGGGAGTCTCTAGAAATTTTGAATAAATGTTTTTAGAAAGTGAACTGTTTTCTGAAACGAGTACATATTCTGAGCATGTATTTTCTGAGATTTTACTTGCGTAATTTCTCATCGAACATAATTTCAATACCTGTTTAAGTTATTCTTTAAACTGTTATTATCACATCTCTTATATAAAATCATTTTCGGTGATAATACACTCATTAGTAATCAAAGTTATTTTTCTGGTATATTTTTTCTTTGATTGATATAAACTTCATAATTCTTTGAATATCAGAATCTGTAAAACTCGTACTTACAAATCTTCATTCTTTTCTCTCACATCCTAAATAATTTGATTTCTTATATCACTCCTTGTTGATTGTGCTTAAAAGCTACATATCTTGATCAATTTTATCTGATCATTGTGCTTCAAAGCAATAATATTTTTGATCAAATCTTTGTGATCAACTGAAAATACACTGCTAAATTTTAGGAGGGACTGAGTGCTTTATAGAAATACCTCAATGGAATGTCATAATCGACCGACCTACCCATGAGGATAACCATATTTGAGTGAGCTTAAACTCAAAAAGGGTTTATGTGCAGAGCTTAAAATGAAAAAGAGAGGGGTAGTTGTTGTGAGCCAAAAGAATTGACGAGAGTTATATCAGGATTAAAAGATCAAAAGAATCTCGTTTAAAACTTTAAAAACCCGGGCATACCACGTAATCTATTAGTTCTCAATTCTTTCGAGACGAATATTGAAAAGGCAAAGCCCAAGCCAATTCTTATCACAACCCCACYAACTACTCATTTATCTCTCAACAGATAAGTGTTTCAATAACACTTGGGGCATGCATCTCACAATCTATCAGTTTCTCATTCAAAGAAAGTTGGTATTGAAAAAGAAGGATATATGTCCCTCCTTCAAGTCTTTTTGATCACGAATTGAGTCAGATAAATTTGTGTAGTCCACACGATTTACCTTTTTGAGCCTAAACAGAACCATATGTTGCTTTATTTTTTCTACACTACACAGATTTTGCAATTTATATGTTATTTTGCCGAAACATTCATAAATATACTTTTATAAGATATCGATGATTGAATGGAAGACCTGGTGAGATCAACCTCATAAAGTCTCATATATGAAGTACATTCATTGTACTTAATATATCTGTTATATTCATAGGCCAATCTTTTTATAAGATTGAAAACAATTTCATAAGTTGAAGTTGGTTGTTACTTTCCCATCCTCTTAGTCTGAAAAGATTATACAAGTGGATTTGAAAAGATCTGCTTACAATTTTATGAATTGACGGTTCTCGCTGAAAATTTTATTTATTCTTGTGTATGATGCTAATGATTCTCATTTCATCATAAGGGGGAGTATGAAATAACTAATGAAATAATCGTTTATGAATGATATAAGGGGAATATGGTATAAAAATCAAATCAAGGGGGAGTAACATCAAAGGGGAGTATGAGATAAAGATTGAGAACCGAGAAAAGATTCAAAGGAGTATGACTGAAGATTATTATTGTGCTTCATTGTTTGACAGAAGTTGAATGTGAAGATTATCTTTACAAGAGTTTACTGATAGAGATTTCTCAACGAAGAGAATGTTTAATTTTGGGGAAGTATGTTTGTGAATTTTTATCTGAAGAAATTCATTTTTGGGGAGAATGTTAGTGATTTGTTATCTGAAGAAGATTCTTTGAAGATCATATCTTGAAGATCTTTTTTTTGAAGATTGTTACTGTTATTGTTCTTTACTGTAAAAAGAGAAGATTGTTTTTGTTCTACATTCGAGGGGGAGAATGTTAGAAGATTTTCTCTACAAAAGATCGTCTGAAGATGTTAAAGCAGAGATTGTTAGAAGATCGTGTTGAAGTTTTCAAGAAGTCATAAAGTGCTTAAAGTGTCAAAGTGCAAAAGAGATTCAAAGAGCGCAAATTCTTTCAAGCCTGAATACAAAGTGGGAGAATGTTAGGACTGAATTTCAGTGTTAAATTGTATTCGTCTTGAAAGTCTGTAATTGTCTATAATTGTAATTGTTAGTGCACTTGACTTTGTAACTCATGTTGACTTTGACTAGAAGGGTTCAATGTTTGACCCTATATAAGCTTTTGTCTTCTAGTGTTTTAGTAGATGAGCTACATTGTAATAATACGTACATAATAGAAGTGTTGACTTGTTGACTTTTCCTCTCAACTCCTTCTATTTGTTCTTATTGTTAAATATGAATCTGCCATTAATTCTATGAAGATATCTGAAGATTCATCATTTTGTGGACTAACAAGAACAAAGCAATCATATAACATACAACAACCAACCATTAAAGAGGCAAGAATTGAATACACATCAGAAAAATAAAGTTGCTTCTTACACTTCCCCACTTGATCATATTCTATACTTCTTGGTCCTCCAAACCTAACAACAACCCAAATCAGGTTTTAGACCTCATTTGCTCAGCCAATTACTTGATCTACAACCATTTGAACAGAACTTGAACAATTGTTTAAAACTACAGATGGGAAAATTGATTGATTCTCTCATGTTTCACCAACTGATTGGTGGATTTATTTACATACACACAAACACCCCAAGGAAATCAAGAATAGACCAAGAATGAAGGTAATAATAATATATAATCAAGCAGGTAAAAGAATATCGAAAAAGTAGACAAAGATACAGTTGTTAGAAAACATGTTACACGCATTACGCATGATTCTCTCAATTTCTGCCGATCTACTACAATACCGTTGTTGCAAATATATACCCGCATTTTTAATCTATCCTCATCTTCTCCATTTGAATTATTTTTTAAATGGGGATATGAATGAGAGGGAAGAGGGTCGTGTTTAAGGATAAAGATATCGGAAAGATGATGATAGCACACGGGTTTTGATTTGAACGATTAGGGCTGAAGTTGAACAGATTTAGGGATATGGATCAATGATTTTAATGTGTACAGAATATATAGTAGATGGGTTTTGATTTTGTAACACCCCATTCGACACATTACATGTAACATATACTTCATACATAAGAAATACATGATTATACACCACATGGGTCCCTTAGTACAAGAACCTACCAAATACCAAATACATGGTCCAAAATTTCAAAATACAATTCTTGTACTATCAAGTTTTATTTACTAAAACTATACATATCATCAGCAATTCTTCATACAGATATACACATAGGGAATTATCATATTTTCCCTTTTCCGTTACCGTCTGCACCTCCTTCAATACATATTTAAAATCACAAAACGAGGGTTACACCGAAAGGTCTAGTGAGCTTTCCCTTTTTATGTCATTGCAGGGTGATAATCACCAAAACATTTATACAAAGCATCTTTCCATATATATAACAAATATATGAACAAGTAAAAACATATTACCAGTACCTCTTCACTTTTCAGGCCAATCCCAATGCTTGCAAATAATACATCAAAACCCAAATAGGTTTATGCTAACCAGGTATATCAGAGTGCCACTTTTAAAACATTCAAATTAAACAAGGTTTATTTAAAGTTTTAGGCCAAACCTGTTATTTCCTCCTCAATAACATTCAGACTATGATTTCCAATAAGAACCCTGATCCTAAACCTTTAAATCACAAAAAAAATAAAGATTCCGGACCACGGTAATCTTAAAGAATATAATAGTAAGAGTTATATCACATAACACACATGCAAATGCCATCCTTATATCCAAAGGTATACATCTCCTTGATATGCCACACTTATCCCATGATACACCTCTCCTTGATATGCAACCCTTATCCCATGGTACACCTCTCCTCGATATGTCACCCTTATCTCCTCATCAAAACTTTTCACAAATAATTCCATATAAAACAGGTCGCGGTCAATGGAATATTATCAGTTCAAAAATCATCCTTATCAAAAATTCCCACTTTATGATAAAAATAACCATTTTTATAAATATTACATAAGTCACAGTCCAAATCCGGTCAACTTAAATTTGACGGGACTTCATCTATGGTCAAGACTTGACCAATTTATCAAATACGGACAACACTTCATCTTGTCCGGTTAATTAATCCAGACACTAAATCGCTCCACGCCTTGTCCGATTTACCACTAAACCGGTTAATCATAATGTGAGATCTTGATCGATTTATAAAAAACCGGTCAACTTTTGGTCGTATTCATACTTCTCCGTTCAATGCTTTCAAGCGATTTATATTTCTCAAATCTCACTAACTTTTTACATCGAACAACACTATGTGCGATTTAAGCTAAACCGGACAACAAGTGTCCGATTTAAGCTTAAACTGCCCAACCCTTTGTTCGGTGTAACTTTAAACCGCTCAACATTTGTCTGGTTTATTCTAGTCCGAACAACACATTCGATTTAACATAATCCGATCAAAATTATCAATTGTCAGGTAACTATTTCAAACTCAATTTAAACATACAATTTAGAGTGTTTTTTAAAGCGTTTAACCATTCACCTTATGAAGACCCTTTTGGAATCAGGTAAATTCAACTTGATTCTTAGCAAAATAAGCAATCCGATCAACCCTTCCTTTTCGTTAAATCGCTCACTTACTTTTCAAAAATAGCAGAAAGAGTGAAAGGAGGCTTAACCCCTCCTTTTATACCCCTTTCTAAAAAGAGAAAGGCGGTTATACTAACCTTATGCACACATACATACATGCCTATGCATACACCTCATGCATGCATTTCAACATACATAATCATGCTCAAGTATAACCGTCCATATATCCTTTATGCATGATATATTTTTCATGCATACAGTCACATGCATACCTACATATACATTCATTTATGCATATAATTTCACACACTACCATGATCAAATATACCACATTTATCATGCCATCACATAAGCATGTAATAAATAATCATGTATTAATTACCTTAGGTGATAACCAGGATCTAGTTGTCACATTATTCACTCCTCAAAAGAATTCCGTCCCGGAATTCTTTTGATCAAAGAGCCATGGATATTTTGATCTCATTTTCGATTCCAAATCCTAAGTTGCCTCTGGTCCTTTGTGAAACTTCCACTGTACTTTAACCAAATTGATATCTTTGTTTCTTAACACCCTGATTTTTCGGTCAATCATGGCTTCTGGTGTTTCCCCAAAATTCAACTTGCTATCCAATTTAATTTCTGGTAGCGGTACAGCGAGACTCGGATTAGCTAAACATTTCCACAAATTTGATACATGGAAAGTATTATGGATCAGACTTAGTTCTTCTGGTAGCTCTAACTAATAAACCACTGGCCCAACTCGCTTACATATTCTGAATGGCCCAATATACCTCGGCCTGAGCTTACCCTTCTTTCCAAATCTGATAATATCTTTCCACGGCGAAACTTCCAACATCACAGGATCACCTATACAAAATTCAATCGGCTTTCGACGATTATCAGCATAACTTTTCTGGCGGTCTTGTGCTGTTCTAATTCTTTCATGGATATGTTCAATCTTTTCAGAAGTCTCTTGAACAATCTCAGGACCCGTCAACTTCCTCTCACCTACCTCGTTCCAACATAATGGCGTTCGATATTTAGGTCCATACAACACTTCATACGCTGCCGCTTGGTTGCTAGAATGGTAACTGTTATTATATGCAAACTCTATCAGTGGCAAATGATCTTCCCATGATCCCTCAAAGTCTATAACACAACTTCTTAACATATCCTCAAGAGTCTGGATAGTCCTTTCACTCTGCCCGTCAGTTTGCGGATGATAAGCTGTACTTAATCGGATTTCAGACCCTAGAGCTTTCTACAAACTCTCCCAAAACCTTGATGTGAAACGGCTATCTCTATCGGAGATAATAGATAATGGAACACCATGCCTGGTTACAATTTCTTATATGTAAATCTGTGCCAGCTTTTCTAAAGAGTAATTTTCTCTTATAGGTAGAAAATGCGCAGATTTAGATAGACGATCAACAATTACCCAAATCACGTCATAACCTTTTGGGGTTTGAGGTAACTTCATGACGAAATCCATTGTAATGTGATCCCATTTCCATATAGAAATTTCTAAAGATTGAAGATTTCCATATGGCTTTTAATGTTTAATCTTAACCTATAGGCATGTCATACAATGTTCGACATATCTGGCTATGTTCCTCTTCAATCCGGGCCACCAATAAAAAGGTTTCAAATCCCTCTACATCTTATTGGTACCTGGATGAATAGAATATCGGGACTTATGGCTTTCATTTAGTATAGTGTTTCTGATGTCCCCAAAACATGGTACCCAGATTCGTCCTTGAAAGCACATAATTCCTTCATCGTTCGGTTCTAGAGTTGAAATTATCTTACCAAACCTTTCTATTTTTACAAAATCTTCTTTGAAGGCTTCTTTCTGACATTTCAGAATCTCTTTACGAATATCAGGGACTAAGTTCATTCTCATTGCTATAGTTTTAATAGTTATGCTCTCTTTTTTCATGCTCAGAGCATCAGCTACCACATTGGCTTTTCCCGGGTGGTAGAGGATTTCACAATCATAGTCATTTACAAGTTCAATCCACCGACACTGCCGCATATTCAATTCTTACTGGCTGAACAAATGTTGTTGACTTTTATGATCTGTATAGATTTGACATTTTGTCCCCAAAATATAAAGCCTCCAGATTTTCAAAGCAAACACCATCGCAGCAAATTCCATATCATGAGTTGGATATTGTTTCTCATGATCTTTCAATTGCCTTGACGTATAAGAAATCACCTTTCCTCTGTACATCAAAACACATCCCAATCCCAGCTTCGAAGCATCACTGTATACCACAAAATCTTCAGATCCATCAGGTAGGGTCAACACTGGTGCACTACAGAGATGATCTTTTAATAGTCGGAAAGCCCTTTATTGTTCTTCCACCCACTGAAACTTGATGTTCTTTCGAGTCAATTTGGTCAATGGCACATCTATCTTAGAAAAGTCCTGAATGAACTTACGATAATAGCCTGCCAATCCCAAAAAGCTTCGGACTTCAGAAGGAGTTTTCGGGGCTTCCCACTTTTCAACTGCTTCTATTTTAACTGGATCTACCTTCACCCCTGCTTCCAATATAACATGACCCAAAAACTGAACTTCCCATAACCAAAACTCACACTTGGATAATTTGCATACAACTTTTCTCTTTTCAGCAATTCTAATATCAGATGAAGATGTTCTGCGTGTTCCTCTTCGGTCTTAGAGTATATAAGAATATCATCGATAAATACAATAACGAATTTTATCAAGATATTCCTTACATATCCTATTCATCAAATCCATAAAGGCTGCGGGCGCATTAGTTAAGCCGAATGACATAACTAAAAATTCATGATTCCCGTACCTAGTTCGGAAAGTTGTTGTAGCAATGTCCTCCTCCCTGACTTTTAACTGGTGATACCCCGATCTTAAGTCAATCTTGGAGAAATAACTTTCTCCTACCAGTTGATCAAACAAATCATCAATCCTTGGCAAAGGATATTTGTTCTTAATAGTCAACTTGTTTAATTCTTGGTAGTCTATACATATTTGCATAGATCCATCTTTCTTCTTAACAAATAAGACCGGAACACCCCAAGGTGAAGTGCTGGGTCTAATGAATCCTTTATCAGTCAGATCTTTCAAATGTGCAAATAATTCCTTCAGTTCTGATGGATCAAACCGGTACGGCGCCTTAGCTACTAGTGTTGCTCCTGGTATGAGATCAATTCGGAATTTAATAACTCGGTCAGGCGGTAACCCAGATAAATCCTCTGGAAAGACTTCCGGATATTCATTAACAATCGGAATCAATTCCTGTTTTCCTTTCTCTTTCCTTACATATGCCAAACACCTYTGGCACTTCTTTCGGGTACATTTCTGAGCTTTCAGCACAGTTAAGAGATTGGTATGATGATTCTGATGATCACCATAAATAACAACTGTTCCTCTTTCTGGTAGAATGATTCTAATCATTTTCTTATTGCAAATAATACTGGCCTGATACTCTGTTAACCAGTCCATACCCACCACTACATCAAATTCCTTCATCGGCATAGGGAATAACCAAATCGGTAGTTCACACCCCTCATTAACAATAATGCAGTTATTGAATACACTAGTAACAGTTTCCTGACTATTAGCAGTATCAATTACTAATTTATCATCAAGTAACATAGAATTCAAACATGAAATTTGAGCAAACGATAGTGATATAAACGAAAAATTTGCAACAGAGTCAAATAACACCTTAGCACGTATTGAATTCAGAAGGAGGGTACCTATTACTACATTTGGCAATGTCTCTGCCTCATTCTTTGTCATCTGGAAGGATCGTCCCCGTGCCCCTCCTTGCCCTCCTCTTGATACAGTAGGTCTTCCCCTAATACCCGATCCATTACTTCCCATTGTCAATTGTGGAGTTCTTAACAATGGACAGTTTGGTCGTATATGATCTGCGGAATTACAATTGAAACATCTTCTATTAGATGGGCAATTTCTTGACAAATGGCCTACCTCGCCACACTTGTAGCATTTCCTTGGGTCCGTCTTACATTCACCTTGATGAACCTGTCGGCATTGTGAACAGACTTTTTCACCGAATTTCTGTTCAGCTTTATTATATCTTACTAATTTTGGCCCTCAGAAGTTAGATGAAGGCTCTTCCCATCTTCTCTTCTCTACAACCTTCCCTTCTGCTTGTCGATTCTTATTTGGTTTTGTTACTTCAGCCGCATCCACAGTTAGTGAAAAGGTATTGGGGTTCATAGCAATTAAAAATTCTCTAATAGATGGTTTCAACCCCCAAATATACCTTTCCACCTTCCTGGATTCTAACGAAATATAATGTTTAGCAAATCGAGAGTATTCAATAAATTTCTTAGTGTACTCTCGAACTGTTCCGTTTCCCTGTTCTAACTTCTGAGAATCCTCTTTCATTTGTCATACAACAGTTTTAGGGCAAAACTGATCCTTGAACCGATCCACAAATTCTATCCAGGATAATGTTCGTAAGACATCTATTATGGCCAACGATTCAACTTCCTACCATAACAGAGCATTTGACTTCAAAACTGAGACAGCAAATCTAACTTTATCAGATTCTGGGCATCTGATGGTGTTGAACATAGATTTAATCTCCTTGATCCGGCACATGGCTTTTACTGCATCCCTTTCTCCCGAGAAAGTTGGCGGTTTGCATGCCAAAAACATCTTGATATCTCCTTCTTTGTTATGAGTAACCGGAATAGAGGGATGTACTTCCACTCTTTCTGTTTCCACTCTAGCCGGTGTTCCCATAATAGATGTTAAAGTTTCCCACAACTTCCCCATTTCCTCCGCCAGCATATCTCTTATTACATACTCTGGGTGTGGCATTGATCTTTCATGAACATTCCCAGAATGTGATTCTTCATGTTCAGAATGTGCTTCAGTTCGACCCCTTCCTTGCTACTGAATCCTTCCTATGCCTCTTCCCCTTGGTCTTCCCCAACCTCTATTTCTGGGAGTGCTAGTCGGAAGATTAACAAGTGATTCTTCTCTTTCCTCAGACTCTAGACGAGCCGTTCTTTCAGATCTCCGAGTTCCGCTAGACATCTACAGATTTTAGTGTTAATAATCATGTTTTCACATTCCCAAATATAATGAACTATTCAAGTTCAGATATGTACCTGTAAATTCATAATTACACTGGCCAGATGTAATTAAAATTTACCTTACACACTGTTATTTCAACTCATCATATTTATTTCTAATGGTGCTAACTATGTCCGAGACCCTTAATATGCAATAAAACAGTTTAAGTCTAGGTATCATGCTGTTAAATACCTAAATTCCTTAAACTCAGGATCTGATACCACTTTCTGTAACACCCATTCCACACATTACATGTAACATATACTTCATACATAAGAAATATATGATTATACACCACATGGGTCCCTTAGTACAAAAATCTACCAAATACATGTCCAAAAATTCAAAATACAATTCTTGTATTATCAAGTTTTATTTACTAAAACTATACATATCATCAACAATTCTTCATGCAGATATACACATAGGGAATTATCATATTTTCCCTTTTCCCTTACCGTCTGCACCTCCTGCAATACATATTTAAAATCATAAAACGAGGGTTAGACCGAAAGGTCTAGTGAGCTTCCCTTTTTATGTCATTGCAGGGTGATAATCACTAAAACTTTTATACAAAACATCTTTCCATATATATAACAAATATATGAACAAATAAAAACATATTACCAGTACCTCTTCACTTTTCAGGCCAATCCTAATGCTTGCAAATACTACATCAAAACCTAAATAGGTTTATACTAACCAGGTATATCAGAGTGCCACTTTTAAAACATTCAAATTAAACAAGGTTTATTTAATGTTTTAGGCCAAACCAGTTATTCCTCCTCAATAACATTCAGACTATGATTTCCAATAAGAACCTGATCCTAAACCTTTAAATCCCAAAGAAATAAAGATTTCAGACCACGGTAATCTTAAAGGATATAATAGTAAGAGTTATATCACATAACACACATGCAAATGCCACTCTTATATCCAAAGATACACCTCTCCTTGAAATGCCACCCTTATCCCATGATACACCTCTCCTTGATATGCCACCTTATCTCCTCATCAAAACTTTTCACAAAATAATTCCATATAGAACAGACCGCTGTCAATGGAATATTATCTGTTCAAAAATCATCCTTATCAAAAATTCCCACTTTATGATAAAAATAATCATTTTTATAAATATTACATAAGTCAAAGTCCAAATCCGGTCAACTTAAACTTGACCGGACTTCATCTTCGGTCAAGACTTGGCCAATTTATCAAATCCGGACAACACTTCTTCTTGTCCGGTTTATTAATCCGGACACTAAATCGCTCCACGCCTTGTCCGATTTACCACTAAACCGGTTAATCATAATGTGAGATCTTGATCGATTTATAAATAAACCGGTCAACTTTTGGTCGTATTCATACTTCTCCGTTCAATGCTTTCAAGCGATTTATATTTCTCAAATCTCACTAACTTTTTACATCGAACAACACTATGTGAGATTTAAGCTAAACCGGACAACAAGTGTCCGATTTAAGCTTAAACCGCCCAACCCTTTGTCCGGTTTAACTTTAAACCGCTTAACACTTGTCCGGTTTATTCTAGTCCGAACAACACATCCGATTTAACATAATCCGGTCAAAATTATCAATTGTCAGGTAACTATTTCAAAACTCAATTTAAACATACAATTTAGAGTGTTTTTGAAAGCATTTAACCACTCACCTTATGAAGACCCTTTTGGAATCAGGTAAATTCAACTTGATTCTTAGCAAAATAAGCAATCCGGTCAACCCTTTCTTTTATTTAAATCGCTCACTTACTTTTCAAAAATAGCAGAAATAGTGAAAGGAGGCTTAACCCCTCCTTGTATACCCCTTTCTAAAAAGAGAAAGGCTATACCCACCTTATGCACACATACATACATGCCAATGCATACACCTCATGCATGCATTTCAACATACATAATCATGCACAAGTATAACCATCAATATATCCTTTATGCATGATATATTTTTCATGCATATAGTCACTTGCATACCTACATATACATTCATTTATGCATATAATTTCACAAAATAGCATGATCAAATATACCAAATTTATCATGCCGTCACATAAGCAGGTAATGAATAATCACGTATTAATTACCTTAGGTGATAACCAGGATCTGGTTATCACATATTTGAACCAGTTTAGGGATAAGGATGGAGTTAAACGGACTTAGGGATGTAGATCAATGATTTGAATGTGTTCAGGTCCTTCAGGATATAGATTGATGGATCACACTATGCTTTACTAAGTTGTACCCTTAATAATAATAAGTTGTAATCTTGTAATTTTTTATTAATTGGTAGTACTAAATGCTTAAATGATTGGTTTTAAGAGTTTTTGCATTAATTGGTAGTAGTAAATGCTTAATTGGTTGTTTTTAAGAGTTTCATTTAAATGCTTTATAATATAGTATAGATAAAGAGGTTCATTTGAGAAGTGGTAAGTATTTGAGAAGTAAAAAAGTGATTCTAGCATTTTCTTTTACTGTTCAAGATTTGTCGGTTTGACTGGTCAAACGAAAAATAGAAGGATAATTTCATAACTTTTACAAATAGTCGACAACAAGTGCATATGTGAATTTCTAGTTCATATGTGAATCAATTAATTAGTTCATATGTGAACTAGTTAAATAGTTCATATATGAATTACACGGGTTTACATATCAACATATAGTTATTATTAAATCACCCGGGTTCACATATGCACTTGTTTTGTTGCCTATTTATAAAAGTTATGGAACTACCTCTCTATCTTCCACATGCCATTGAGATATTATCCGGTATTTCACAGTTAAAGTCACAAATTTTGACCAGATGAACGCCATGATCACTTCTCTACTTTTCAAATACTTACAATTTTTTGAATAAATCTATGGCTATATATATAAATGGTTGTTCAAGGGAGAACTCGTTTATTTGCGATAATCATGAAATCTAATCTCAACCACAAACCAAAGGTTAAATTAAGAAATTAATAATTTTGGTAGTTTTAATTTAAAATTATAAATAAATGGAATTTTAGGTATTATAATTTTTTTATTTCTCCTCTCTCTTCTCATGTCTTCACTACAAAATAAATAAACATTGTGATATACTTTTTGGATATACATTGTGATACAATTTTTAGATATACACCATGACACATTTTTTAGATACATACTATGATACAATTTTTTGGCATACACTATGATACACTTTCTAAATACACACCGTGTTACTTTTCGAAAATACATACTATGATACACTTTGATCTGAGTTACAATATTATGATACACTTTTTAGATACACTTTGTTTGTATTGTTATACACATTGTAAATACAAAAAAAATCCCACCGGAAAAAAAAAAGCCCAGCGGAAAATAAAAAAGTTGACCGTTTCACAGTCTAGCGTCTTTAAAGGGCTCTTATAATTAGGATTATAATTTATTAGGGATTAGTCATGTTGATTAGAAAATCAATCGACTTAGCTCCCACATTATAGTTCAGAAAACCGTGTCCCGACGAGTAATTGATAAAGTAACTTATGTAATGCAAATTATATTAAAAAATAATTCTTCTAAAATAAACAAAGTTGATATAATAAAATTCAAATTAAAAATATAAAAGTCTCCTTTGAATATACATATATACTTTTTCAAAATTTGAAATTTTGGTTTAATAATGATATTTTTATGAGCATTTGATAAAATTATATTTATGTTATTTTGAAACGGGCTCTATTTATATGAGAAACTAAAATAAATATGAAAATCTTTCATTTCACCTTTACTTTTCCCTTTTCCCTCTCTCTCTAACCCTTTCATCTTCCCAGCCGAATCCAAGTTCCAAAAATTCCCCTTGAGTCTTTAAACCTTGAAGAACATTCAAACCCTCAAAAGATAGCAAGAAAAAGGTAATAAGATAAGTTTTATTATTTTTGTATTTTACCATTAATGTTCTTCATTTTTTTTATATTCCTTTCTTCGCTGTGAGCTCAAAGATATTCTGGGAAAAATCTAAGATGAGAGATTATTCATCAAAGACATGAAAATGTCTTAAAAATGATGATAATCTATGATCTATGAACTTAGAACTCAAGAAAATGGGAATGAACCATATTGCATGTTGTTTTTAGTCAATAAAAATGACATTTTGAAACTGACAGGTTTCTTCTAACACTGTATTTTTATTTTCAACCCAAAATATTCGATTTCTGTTGGAGTTTGTTTGATTCATTGTTGTTTTGCTATTTTGTGTCTCACTTAAAGATATCGAGTTTTGGGGCATTTAAATGTTTAATATAAACTTCTTAGGAGCAAAAAATAATGTTGTTAAACAAAATATGTCTAACAACAGTGACTTTTTTGGTTTAAAAGTTAACAGTAAAATAATTTTTGAAAGGTTCCTTTGACAATGATTGGTAAAACCAAAAGTCCAGGAACAGAATCTGTATATCTGTCCAAATAGCAACTTTTTGGTCAAAAAACTTTTATTTAATTAAATATTGGGTTATTTTTGGTATCAACTTTAACCCATAAAGGATTATTGGCATCACATAAGATATAATCTTATTTTCTCTTAATCATGACCCGATGGGTGATCTAACTATTGGATTTCGGGTGTTTAGGACTTTAGTGTGAACGTTGGAACTCTAAGTCTCATCGAAACCTTGGATATTCATCTGCAATCTAGTGAGTTTTCACGGCCCCACTTTTATTGCTTTTAGTTATTTCTAACTGGGGGAAAAGCATGAAAGAATGCTAACTTTGTTGTTTAAATATAAATTATGGACTAAAGACCTGTTTAGTCAAATGTTGTGAAAATATGAAAATTGGTTATTATTGCACTATGGTATAAATGATAAATTGATATGCTTGAGAGGATATTTCAAAAAGTCCCCGTCCGTACACGCTACTAGTTAACTCGGGCACGTTTCCGGGCCGTGGTAATTGTGGATAGCCGCTATTGTGTTGACAGTCCCACCTAGAAAAGGGTGCACATTACTTAAGTTTTTCATAAGTCTTCTCATGTGTGCGAAAGGGCCACCGCTGAAGTAGTACTGATACGAACCGTGGTACCTAAGTGAGTGAACGGGCCACTTATGGTAGTTCATAAACTAATGGGGCACATTGGTCAKGTAAGGCTCTGTAGCGTCTCAAGTTTTTAAGCATCGATGGAAAAATTTACGTTTATATAGTGTATGTTTTATATAAGTTTGCATGTTGCGTTTTATGCATAGCAAGTATTTTTGTGCATATGAAAAACCGTAAACTCAACAACTCTTTGTAGTTGACGTCGTTTATGTTTCATGCTTTTTAAAAAATTAAGTAAGAAGGGAAGTTTTGGAAGATTTTATGCGATAACACCTGTTCACAAGTTTTAGAAATTTCTTTTTGTAAATAATGTTTTCTTTATGAACAGTAAAGTTATGAATATGTATATTTTCATGGATTATGTAATTAATGGTGATATCTATTGAATGGAGCTATGAAATGCTTACCTGTTACGCCTCGTGTTTCCTCTTTAGCGGGGTGTGACAGATTTGGTATCAGAGCCTCTGTTATAGAGAACACCGGTTTTCTTAAAACCAAACTATAACCAAATGCTTTCAAAACAAAGTTACTAAGTATAACTAGAGGATGAAAGTCGTGTTATAATACTTAAATTAAATAGAGCCTGATCACCTATGTTTAACTTAAGTATTATGATAAAAGATTCTCATCGGTTGTGCTAAAGGTATGCTTAAATATAGAAAATCTATCTAAAAACACGAAAAGCATGATCTTATGTGTTTGCATGAATTTTGAATATCCATCGCCATAGACTAACCAGAAGCTCTGGTTGTGAAGTAAAGCAAGTATTTAGAGCACTAAGACAACCAGAGGGTCAACACTACATCTGAAAACTTGGTAGTTAGACATAGATAAAGGGGTTAGTCTTTATAGCCTTTGCATTCAAAAGTTCGCACTATGCGTTAAGTAGGAAATTGCCTGGACATAGATAGTGAGCTTGCTTTCTAGTTTTGATTATGAAACCACTACTCTATATAAGTAATGAGCGTCCAGAAGCTCTGGATGGCTTGACCATGAGAGCCAGAAGCTCTAGTTAGAAGAACCAGAGGCTCTGGACCACGAAAGGAAAATATTTACTAACTCTGCATGAGGAATCAGAGATCGATGGAAGGTGATCCATCGGTTTGCCATGTATGAGAAACCAAAGATCGATGGAAGGTGATCCATTGGTTTGCCAAATATGAGAAACCAGAGATCGATGGAAGGTGATCCATCGGTTTGCCAAGTATGAGAAACCAGGGATCGATGGAAGGTGATCCATCGGTCTGCCAAGTGTGAGGAACCAGAGATCGATGAAAGGTGATTCATCAATTTGCTATGTATAAGGAACAAGGGATCGATGGAAAGCAATCCATCGGTTAGCTAAAATACGAAAAACCAAAGGCTGATGAATTAGAAACCTTGTATCCTACTAAATGGATGATGAACCAGAGGTTGATGAGATAATAGTTAAATATTGTTCCAAGTATGGGAACTTCAACCAGAAGCTCTGGTAATACAATCAGAGGCTCTGGTCAGTTAAAGGCTCTGGTCATCCAGAAGCTCTAATTCGTTTTCTTTCTATCCTTTGCCTCTACATAGAAAATTTTATCTCAACCTTAAGCGCTTCATATATGATGTTGTTTAGTAATTAGTCTTGCCAATGTTACAGATCACTATGTCATCATCTAGTGAATATTTGGCGGATGAATCCAGCTACGCGATTGGTCGATCCGGAAGGAATATATCAATCAATATGGATGTGGATCCATATGATCTTGGGGACTTAGCAACCAGCGAAGCACCTTCTTTACCATCTACATCGGTGTTACCTCCATCAGAACCAGTACCTGACCTACCACCTCAAGCGTATCATGGCCCAAGGATTAGGGTTAAGGCCAAGAAAAGTGTATCGTTACCTCGAAGGGTGACTTTTGAGAATTCTAGTAGAACTAGAGGAGAAGCATCCCAAACTCAATCTAGGAGCAGAGACTATCGAGTGGTGACTGGAGTACCTGCATCTTACACCCAAGGCATGACTCTGGATGAGCGAGAGTGGGTGCAGAGAATTGCTGTGGAAACCCAAACTCACTAGGCTCGGCTGGGATATCATCATCACATTTTGAACAACCTATCCGATGTGATGGAGATGCATCACCAGCGTATGATAAGGAACTTGAATGCTATCATCGCCACAAGACGCGAAATTAGAAGATTGTGTAGATGTTTAGTGGCAAGTGTGCTGATGATAATAGTACTAGGTATGATTATCTGTTGGATGTTGCTCTAGAAGCGATGTTTAGTGTTAGAATCACTACTCTTTTGTCGGGATCTAAAAATTTGTTTTAAGGGATTGTAATCTTTTGAAAAGCCCTTTAGTATCTTTTGAAATCACTTGAATGTACTGAACCTTGGATGAATATAAAATTTTCTGTTTGACAATGTGATTGCTTCATTGATACCTACAAGATGAATATCTTATACATCTTTCTGTTAATAATATTGCCATGAAAATGATGAGACTTCTTTTTTTTATCATGCCTTAGAAAATGCCGCCAAAAAGAGAAAACCCTGAAGTTGCACGACTCGTGTCAGAGCAACTCTTGGCTGCACTTCCCAATATAGTCAGTCAAGTGGCTGCGGGTCTGAATGCTAACCAACCTACCAGTTCTGAGCCTAGGACAAGGGAATGCACCTATAAATCCTTCAGATCCTGTAACCCGAAGGAATTCCATGAAATTGAGGGAGCTATAGGATTTCTAACTTGGATTGAAGGTATGGAGTCTGTCCTCCATATCAGCAAATGTTTAGAAGCAAACAAAGTAGAATATGCTGCATGTTTCTATTACAAGGCAGAGCTTTGACATGGTGGAACACATTAGTTCAGACTAGGAGTCGCGAAGCAGCCAATCAACTCTCATGGAAAGAATTTAAGAAACTACTTAAGAACGAGTATTGTCCAAGAAGTGAACTCCAAAAGTTGGAAATGGAGTTATGGAATCTTGAAATGAAGGGGGAAAACATAGCTGCATACACTACTCGATTCCATGAGTTAGCCAATTTAATGCCACATCTGGTGGCACCTGAAGAGGTCCGAATTGAGAGGTATATCTGGGGATTATCTTCAGAAATCCGAGAAAATATTACCTCAGCAAACTCAAAGACCCTTCAGGAGGCAATAAGCATTGCAACCAAGCTCACAAATAATGCAATTCGATCTGGAGAGTTCAACAAAGGAAAAAAGGAAGGTAGAAGAACTGGGAAATTAGAGACTTGGGGATAGGTTTGGCAAACATAGGAAGGCGGTAGGAAACTATGGGGTTCAGACTCAAGTGGTAAATCAAGAAAACAAACCTAAGTGCAATAAATGTAAATTTTCGCATTGGGGAAATTGCATCATTTGTCAAAGGTGCCACAGAGGGGGCTATTCCACAAAAGATTGTCGAAGGCGATTATGTTTCGAATGTGGAAGTCTGGATCATATGAGAAATGTATGTCCAAAGAGAAAACAAGGAACAAATGTTAATCAAGCCCGACCAGCGAACCAAGCAAACATAGAAAGTCAAGCTCGGGGGCGAGCATTTGAAATTGGAGCAAGGGAGGCCAGGCATGATCTTAATGTGGTTACAAGTACATTTTTCTTAAATAATGAATTTGCATCAGTATTATTTGACTCAGGGGCTGAAAGAAGTTTTGTATATTTAGACTTTAGGCAAAAGATTAATTTAAAATCTCAAAGATGAAGGAAGATTATATAATAGAGTTTGCCAATGGCCAAGAAATTAGGACTAGAGATATAATCATGGGTTGCACTCTAAGCTTAGCTCAAAGGGATTTTAGCATAGATATTATTCCGATTGTGTTAGGAAGTTTTGATATAGTTATAGGCATGGATTGTCTATCCAAAAATCGAGCTGAAATAGTCTGTTCGGAAAAGATTATTCGAATTCCTCAAGAAAAAGGAGAAGCACTTATAATTCAAGGAGAGGAGTCCAATCTGAAAATTAAGATAGTGTCATGCATGAAGATGCAGAAGTATTTAAAGAAGAACTATGATGCATTTTTGGCACATATTATAGATAAGAAGGTTAAAAGGAGAAGTATTGAAGACTTCCCTGTAGTACGAGAGTTCCCTGAAGTGTTTCCCGAGGATCTACCAGGATTACCCCCACCTAGACAAGTCAAATTTGGTATCGACTTAATTCCTGGAGTTGCCCCAGTGGCAAAAGCACCATACCGATTGGCCCCATCGGAGATGCAAGAGATGTCGGGACAACTTCCAGAGTTGTTAGATAAAGGATTCATAAGACCCAGTTTTTCACCATGGGGTGCACCAGTTTTGTTCGTCAAGAAGAAAGATGGATCGATACGGATGTGTATTGACTATAGGGAGCTTAATAAGTTGACTATCAAGAATCGATATCCTCTTCCTGGAATTGATGATTTATTTGATCAAGTTCAAGGTGCCGTATACTTTTCAAAGATTGATCTTCGATCCGGATATCATCAAGTGAAAATTCGAGAAGAGGACATCCCTAAAACGACATTTATGACCCGCTACGGCCATTATGAATTTTTGGTTATGCCATTCGGGTTAACCAATGCCCCGGCTGTATTCATGGATTTAATTGGATTTAATGAACATGGTTTGCAGACCATACTTGGATAAATTTGTAATCATCCTAATAGATGACATACTGATTTATCCACAAAGCAAGAAGGATCATGAGCAACACCTGAGATTGATATTAGAGCTACTTAGGGACCATAAATTGTATGCGAAATTCTCCAAATGCGAATTCTGGATTAGTGAAGTACAATTTCTTGGTCATGTGGTCAATGAAAAAGGAATTCATGTAGACCCTGTGAAGATTGAGGCCATTAAGAAATGGGAAATCCCAAAAACCCTACAGAAATTCGTCAATTTCTTGGTTTGGAAGGTTATTACCGGCGATTCATTGCGAATTTTTCAAAACTTGTGCAACCACTCACAGTTTTAATTCAGAAAAACAAGAAGTTTGTTTGGGGAGAGAAACAAGAAGAGGCTTTCGAAACTCTTAATCATAGGTTGTGCAATGCACCTATTTTATCATTACTAGAAGGTTCATAAAACTTTGTGGTATACTGCGATGCGTCACATCAAGGATTAGGATGCATGCTTATGCAAAAAGATAAAGTCATTGCATATGCCTCAAGACAATTAAAAGTGCACGAGAAGAACTATACTACGCATGATCTRGAATTAGGAGCTGTAGTATTTGCACTTAAGATTTGGAGACATTACCTATAAGGTACCAAGTGCACTGTGTTCACTGATCACAAAAGTCTTCAGCACATCTTCAATCAGAAAATGCTAATTATGAGACAAAGAAGATGGATTGAATTGCTCAGTGATTATGACTACGAAATTAAGTACCATCCAAGCAAGGCTAATGTAGTAGCTGACGCTTTGAGTAGGAAGGAAAGGGTGAAGCCAACAAGGGTGAGAGCTTTGGGAGCAGTAGTAACCATGAGTCTGAAAGCAAAAATTCTTGAAGATAAAAGAGAGGCATTGAAGGAAGAGAATTTGAAAAATGAGACCCTACACCACATTGAAACTAAGTTCCAACTAAAGTCCAATGGAGTGAATTACTTGGGAAATAGGGTTTGGATTCCTAAGATTGGTAATCTTAGATACATAATTCTGAACAAAGGCCATCGATCAAAGTATTCAATTCACCTCGGAGCGGATAAGATGTATAAGGAATTGAGGGAACACTATTGGTGGCCTGGAATGAAGAAAGACATTGCTATGTATGTAAATAAATGTTTAACCTGCGCAATGGTCAAGACTGAACACCAAAAACCATCTGGTCTACTTCAGCAACCTGAGATTCCCCAGTGGAAGTGGGAACAAATATCAATGGACTTCATAACTAAGTTGCCCAGAACTAGGAAAGGGCATGATGCAATCTGGGTAATTGTGGATCGACTGACGAAATCTGCTCATTTTTTTCTGCCGATTTGAGAAGATTATAAGATGGAGAAGCTGGCTCAAATTTACATAAATGAAATCATCACTCGGCATGGGGTAGCTCTTTCTATCATATTGGATAGAGATAGTCGATTTACGTCAAGATTTTGGCAATCACTTCAAGAAGGGCTGGGTACACGTGTAGATTTAAGTACTTCATACCACCCTCAAACGGATGGGCAGACGAAAATAACCATCCAGACATTGGAAGACATGTTACTTGCGTACGCCATAGATTTTAGTGGAAATTGGGATACGCACCTTCCGCTAGTCGAATTTGTGTACAACAATAGCTATCATGCCAGTATCCAGTGTGCACCTTATGAAGCATTATACGGGCACAAGTGCAGATCTCCACTCAGTTGGCTAGAAATCGGCGATCAGCAATTAACAAGACCTGATATAGTTCAGGAAACCACTGACAAGATTGTAATTATTAAGGATCGACTCAAGGCCGCAAGAGATCGTAAGAAAAGTTATGCGGACAATCGGAGAAGCCCATTAGAGTTCCAAAAAGGAGACAAAATACTCTTAAAAGTCTCACCATGGAAAGGAATAATGCACTTTGGAAAGAGAGGTAAATTGGACCCCCGATATATTGGTCCATTTGAAGTAACTGAAAGAGTTGGACCAGTGGCATATAAGCTAAAATTGCCACATGAGTTAAGCACCATTCATGATACATTTCATGTATTAAATCTGAAAAAATGTTTAACCGATGAAACATTGGTTCTACCATTGGAAGAGGTGCAAATTAACGATCACCTGCGCTTCGTTGAAAAACCAATAGAAATCTTAGATAGAGAAGTCAAGCAGTTGAGGCAAAGTAAGATCCCGATTGTAAAAGTTCATTGGACCTCAAGGCATGGACCGGAGTATACATGGGAAAGAGAGGATTTTATGAAAGACAAGTATCCTCACTTATTCACAAACGGATCCAAAACTAAGAATTGAGGAATCAAATTTCGGGACGAAATTTTTCTGGTATGGGGAGACTGTGACATCTGTCACTTTCGGAGTGTCAGGTTAGCGTCTTTATAGGGTTCTTATAATTAGGATTATAATTTATTAGGGATTAGTCATGTTGATTAGAAAATCAATCAACTTAGCTCCCAAATTATAGTTTAGAAAACCTTGTCCCGACGGGTAATTGATAAAGTAACGTATGTAATGTCAATTATATTAAAAAAAATTCTCCTAAAATAAACAAAGTTGATATTATAAAATTCAAATTAAAAATATAAAAGTCTCCTTTGAATATATATATAATTTTTCAAAATTTGGAATTTTGGTTTAATAATGATATTTTTATCAGCATTTGATAAAATTAGATTTATGTTATTTTGAAATGGGCTCTATTTATATGAGAAACTAAAATAAATATGAGATGGTTTGGGCCTTGAATGAGCCGGCCCTTTTACTATCATATAAAAACTCCACCTCTTTTGAAAATCTTTCATTTCACCTTTACTTTTCCCTTTTCCCTCTCTCTCTCTAAACCTTTCAGCTTCCCAACCGAATCCAAGTTCCAAAAATTCTTCTTGAGTCTTTAAACCTTGAAGAACATTCAAACCCTCAAAAGATAGCAAGAAAAAGGTAATAAGATAAGTTTTATTATTTTTGTATTTTACCATTAATGTTCTTCATTTTCTTTTATATTCCTTTCTTCGCTGTGAGCTCAAAGATATTCTGGGAAAAATCTAAGATGGGAGATTATTCATCAAAGACATGAAAATGTCTTAAAAATGATGATAATCTATGATCTATGAACTTAGAACTCAAGAAAATGGGATAAAACCAATTGCATGTTGTTTTTAATCAATAAAAATGACATTTTGAAACTGACAGGTTTTTTCTAACAATCATGTTGACTGTATTTTTATTTTCAACCCAAAAGATTCGATTTATGTTGGAGTTTGTTTGATTAGTTGTTGTTTTGTAATTTGGGGCTTACTCAAATATATCGAGTTTTGGGCATTTAAATGTTTAATATAAAATTCTTAGGAGCAAAAAATAATGCTATTAGACAAAAGATGTCTAACAACAGTGACTTTTGTGGTTTAAAAGTTAACAGTAAAATAATTTTTGGAAGGTTCCTTTAACAATGATTGGTAAAACCAAAAGTCCAGGAATAGAATCTGTATATCTGTCCAAATAGCAACTTTTTGTGCAAAAACCTTTTCTTTAGTTAAATATTGGGTTATTTTTGGTATCAACTTTAATCCATAAAGGTTTATTGGCATCACATAAGATATAATCTTACTTTATCTTAATCGTGACCCGATGGGTGATCTAACTATCGGATTTCGGGTGTTTAGGACTTTAGTGCGAACGTTGGAGCTCTAAGCCTCATCGAAACCTTGGATATTCATCTGCAATCTAGTGAGTTTTCACGACCCCACTTTTATTGCTTTTAGTTATTTCTAACTGGGGGAAAAACATGAAAGAATGTAAACTTTGCTGTTTAAATATAAATTATGGACTAAATAACTGTTTAGTCAAATGTTGTGAAAATCATGAAAATTGGTTATTATTGCACTATGGTATAACTGATAAATTGATGTGCTTGAGAAGATATTTCAAAAAGTCCCTGTCCGTACATGCTACTAGTTAACTCGGGCACGTTCCCGGGCCGTGGTAATTGTGGATAGCCGTTATTGTGTTGACAGTCCCATCAAGAAAAGGGTGCACATTACCTAAGTTTTTCATAAGTCTACTCATGTGTGCGAAAGGGCCATCGCTGAAGTAGTACTGATACGAACTGTGGTACCTAAGTGAGTGAACGGGCCACTTATGGTAGTTTGTAAACTAATGGGGCACATTGGTCAGGTAAGGCTCTGTAGCGTCTCAAGTTTTTAAGCATTGATGGAAAACCTTACGTTTATATAGTGCATGTTTTATATAAGTTTGCATGTTGCGTTTTATGCATAGCAAGTATTTTTGTGCATATGAAAACCCGTGAACTCACCAACTCTTTGTAGTTGACGTCGTTTATGTTTCATGCTTTTAAAAAATTTAGTAAGAAGGGAAGTTTTGGAAGATTTTATGCGATAACAGCTGTTCACAAGTTTTAGAAATTTCTTTTTGTAAATAATGTTTTCTTTGTGAACAGTAAAGTTTTGAATATGTATATTTTCATGGATTATGTAATTAATGGTGATATCTATTAAATGGAGCTATGAAATGCTTACCTGTTACACCTCGTGTTTCCGCGTTAGCGGGGTGTGACATCTTTGGCTGGATTTGTTGCAATTAGGGGTGTTCGCGGTCTGGTTTGGGCGGTTTAAGCCCTAAGACCACAAACCAAACTGTAATGCGGTTTATGAAATTTTCAGACCGAGCGGTTTGAAATCAAATGCCCAGACCGGTCAAACCAGACCACGAAAAGGCGGTCTGGTCTGACCGGTTTAAGCGGTTTAGGCCTTTAATGGGCTTTAAACATTAAAACCAGAAAACCTAGTGCCATGTGTACTATTATAAATTGGAATAATAGATAGTAATCACCCATCATATTCATCTCCCATGTGTTGTCTATAGCACTTGTTTGGAAGCATGTTGATATCATACAAAAACCCAGTATGGCAGTATCCAATCCATGGACCATGCCACCATGGCTATATAAACTACAGTATCCAATCTATGGACCATGCCAATTCAAACAATCCAAAGTCCAAAGTCCAAACAAATAAATATGTAAAACATAGCAGAAAACAAAGACAAAATATAATCCAAATCTTAGTGTTTATTGTTTAAAATAAGTCAAAACACTAATATGTAAAGTGCAAACAAAGTCCACATCTTCAATTCTTCAAAATCCATAAAGATTCAATCATTTATCAAACATGAATGAGTAATCTGTAGAAAAAAATGACATCATATAAATTAAAAGGATAAAAGATTGTATGAAATGTGTGAAAGAAGTAGGGAACMAATCGAAGCTTACRTTATAGCGATCCAACAACTTTCTAATCATTATCAAGACTCCCAACTTYAGCCTTCAGATGGGGCTTCGATGGCTTTATCTACAAAATTCAAAAATAAATTAGATAAACAACATAAATGAAAATAACGTAATCTAAAATTGAAATAATGTGAAATTAATTTAAATTGATTACCCGGTTCCAAATTTTCGTAATATCCATCTCTTCCAAAATAGAAGCCAAATCTAATGGCAAATTCGTGGATCTCAATCAATTTTGACAGCAATCAAAGTTTCAACCATTGAAGAACTTAATGAACTCCGAAAACAATCAAGAACTCTCCCTCCAGTGCTAAAAGTCGACGACGAAGCCACTGTTGATACTTGGACAACAAGAACATCTCGAGCCAATGCAGACAAAATAGGATACTTTGATGACGCCACTTTCCACCATTCTAAAATACTGAAGTTCTTATTTTTCCTATCTTCATTGCGTTCACGTAAGTACCTTCCAAGTTCATTTTGCATGTTCAAAGAGTCATCTTCATCACTTTCTTTGTCAAACTCAGATTCAAACATCCTGACCAAATCTTCATCATCGGAGTCTACTATTGGCACATGATCTTGTGTTTGATTAACACTATCTGCTTGATGTTGTACTTTAAGCTCACTAGTATAATGAACTACTAGCCTTGAAAGACAACTTTTATTGGAATCCGTGATAATGGTAATTTCATCCTCACTATAAAGTTGTCTAAAGCAAAATGTAACGTATTTTAATTTGTATCTCGGATCAAGTACACTAGCCACATAAAGAATCACACTTTGTTTGTTCGTGGTCCCCCAATAATTATCAAAATTCTTTTTCATCCTTAAAGCCATTTGTTTCAAGTTCTCTTTATCACTTGAACACCATTTGTTAATCAACCCATGAACTAGCGACAACTCGTGAAAATAAACATTTGAAGTAACATGCGAAGAAGCACTGAACTTTAAAGTGGCATCATTAAAAACCTTAAAAACTTACAAAACATGGCACATTGCTCCCAATTCTTAGACGTCGGTGGCCCAAGCGGCTTTTTTCCATTTCTATCATCTTCAATAAAGTACTGAATGAAGTAATCATCCTATTCTTCTAATAACTTAAAAGAATCCGCATATTTCAAAGCATGATCTAACATCAAATATGTGGAGTTCCACCTAGTAGGCACATCTAAACAAACAAGTGCTTTATCGTCTTTACACGTATTTTTTACACAACTTTTAAATCTTGCTAACCTAGAGGGGGAAGATCTAACATACCTAACTGCATTACGAACAACAGCTATAGAATAGTCCATTTCTTTCAATCCATCACCCACAATTAAGTTTAATATGTGGGCTGAACACCTAACATGGAAGAATTCACCATCACCTAAACATGTCTCAATAGCTTTTTCTATTGTCTCTCCTTTGTGGTTGGACACTTGACAAAAGTTCAAGTTCCTCTTTTGAATTTTCCAATCAGAATCTATGAAGTGGGCTGTTAATACCATATATACAACACTCTGAATAGATGTCCAAGTATCCATGGTAAGAGAAACTCTTTGTGAATTTTTAATGAAAAAGGACCTCAATTTTTTCTTTTCATCATTATAGAGATTCAGAATATCCCTACCTATTGTAATGTGCGACGAAAGTTCAAATTTAGGACATGCAACACTACAAAATGATTTGAACCCTTCTTGTTAAACAAATCTAAAAGGCAACTCATCAATCACAATCATTTTTGAACAAACTTCTGGACATGCTTTTTGACTAAACTCCACAGATACAAGACTACCACTTCCTTTCACGTTGTTGTTTTGAAAAGACAAGAATTTTTGCTTCTTATCCTCTAATCTAAACGGATACTTTTTACATTGATGGTTAAGATGGTTCCAAAGGGTGCTAGTTCCATTTTTTTTCTTATCACTTGCATAATCTTTACCACAGTAATTACACACAACCCTTGGGTCATTTTGGTTACTCTCATTTCTCGTAAAATGATCCCATACTTCAGAACATTGTCTACTTTTTTTCTCTTTGGTGTTAGGTGGCAAATGAGGTTTAGAAGCACCAGTTGAGTCTATACATTGAGTTTGAGATGGTATTTCCATCTAAAACATAGTCATGGATTAACATATTTGTGTATCTATTTAACAGTCACAAATTTATGTATCTATTTAACAGTCATATATAGAAATTTGGTAAAAATAGTAATAGTTAGTTAGATACTATTTAACAATTAACAGGTTATCGTCTTAACTCTTAACAAAGACTAGTTTGGTAGACCCATTTGAACTGTGATAGCCATTAGACACCAATAGCCAAAATTCACGAACATATATATACAAACAAGAAAGAAACACAGAAAAGGAAGGAAAGATTTTCACACATTAAGGCAAATAGGCAATGGATCTATGTCAATCAGGTTACTGTCTTAACAAATATGTACTAGATAGAAATATGTTAAAGCATAGATACAAATAGAAATTTCATAAAGCAACAAAACATGACTTACAAATATGTTCTTGAGGGATTTCAAAGTTCAAATCCGGCAACGGCAAGACTTTTGTTTTGTCACTTTCGTTTCCACGGCAAGACTACTAGACTAGGGCAAACAGCAAGTCGGCAACGGCAAAGGCTACTAGACTAGAGCAGACGGCCAGACACAGTGGTGCTGTGGCGGGATGAATATCTTCGTCTCCGACTCTCCTTCGTTTCTAATTTCCAATCCGACAAGGCCGCAATGGCAAGACTAGTTTGTTCGATGAATTAGGCGATTAGGAAATAGCGGTCAATTGAGGGTTAAGTCATTAAGGGTTATGTTTTTTCTTTGTTGACTGGTTATTGTTAATAGTTGGATAAGGCCTAAGGGTTATGTTTGGGCCAATAGCCCATAAGGTATAAATCAAAGTTGGGAACTTAGGCTTAATAATATATATATATATTTATATATGTATAATTATATATATATATATATATATATATATCTGGCGGTCGGTTTGGTCCAAACCGCCCAAAAAAAATCTAAACCGCAGACCGACCGGACCGCCCGGTTTTGGCTATTTTCCAAACCAAACCGGACTGCCTGACCGCTCAAACCGTCAAAAACGGTCCGGTTTGACTTGGTTCGGCCAGTTTGAGCGGTCCGACGGTTTTTTTGAACACCCCTAATGAAGCCTCTCATCAGCATGAGTTCTCAAACATTATTCAATTCATGACGGTGGCAAAATATTGGTCATCCATTATAAATATATATTGACCAGCGCCCATACTAACCATAAGTTCCATCTTTTAGAATCGAAACGAGGGTCATAATTCGGCAACCCCGTGTCATGGTGGGTACCACCGTGACGAGCGTTGGAGGTGATAATGGTGACTGTTGCCTATGGGAACCCACGTGAATGGTTGAACGACTAGAGGGATCATCTAGTAAGCATAATTTAAGAGCGGAAAAGTACGAAACACTTATCTATTGGTGCCAAATTAGTTATAATATAGGGTACTGTCGACTCTCGTTTCAGCGTCTACCGTTGCCTTTATCCATAATAGTTCTCCATATCTACCAAAATTCACATGAGGTTACCAAATCCCATTTTATGCTAAGCTATTGGTAGTTCACAGAAAAAGAAACGATAAGTCTTGGAGGTTTGACGTCGATTTCGTTAGCATGACTTTGAATTACCATCAATTTTAGTTATAAACCTTTCACTTTCTCTGCATTTACACAACCAATCCCTGAAATTTATTATCTACCAATCATTTTCCTTTCTTTTTCTTTGAGTTATTACAAACTTCCCCCCTTAAGAAAATTTCATCCACAAAATTTTCCTTACACAAATAAATGGGGGTATTTCAACCTCATATTCTTCTCGGGTTCCCAAGTTGCTTCCGCCCCCTAATGATGTTTCCATTGGACTTTCACGAGAGAAATTTCGTTGTTTCTTAGCTTGCTCAATTTTCTATCGATAATTGCCTTTGGCTGTTCAATATAACTTAATGTCTTGTCTACCTTTATATCCTTAAGAGTTACCTCGGTGATCTCATCCGCGAAACACTTTCTTAAATTATATATGTGAAACGTGTTATGGATGCCTTGAAGTTCTTCAGGTAGTTCCAAATTATAGGCAACCTCACCTACCCTTTCAGTTATCTTGTAAGGACCAATATAATGAGGACTTAGCTTCCCTCGCTTTCCAAAACGAACTACGCCTTTCCATGGTGAAATCTTAAGCATAAGTTTGTCCCCAACTTGAAATTCTATCAGCTTTCGCCTTTTAATGGCATAGCTTTTCTGTCCATCTTGTGCCACCTTTAACCTTTCCCTTATCTGTTTTATTTTGTCGGTATTCTGTTGAACTATTTTGAGGCTAGCCAATTGTTTTCCACTTACCTCATTCCAACATAATGGCGTTCGACACCTTCTCCCATACAAAGCTTGATATGGTGCGACTTGAATGCTAGCATGATAACTATTGTTATAGAAAAATTCTATCAATGGAAAATGGATTTCCCATGACCCTGCAAAATCGATAGCACATGCTCGCAACATATCTTCTAGAGTTTGAATGGTCCTCTTGCTTTCACCATCTGTTTGTGATGTTAGGCTGTACTTAGCTTTACTCGTGACCCCAACTCTCTTTGAAAGCTTTTCCATATCGTAGAGGTAAACCGACTGTTCCTATCAGCAACTATTGATAAGGGAACACCATGACGAGTCACAATCTCGTCTATTTACAGCTTAGCTAGTCTTTCCATCGAGTACATTTTTTTAATTGGCAGAAAATATGCAGACTTCGTAAGTCTATCAACGATTACCCAGATATCATCATAACCCCTTGGTGTTTTGGGAGTTTCATCACAAAGTCCATTGTGATGTGGTCCCACTTCCACATGGAATTTCTAGGGGACCATATGGTCGTTGATGTTCAACTTTGACTTGTAGACATGTCAAACACCTTTCGACATAATGGGCTATGTTTTTCTTCATCCCTGGCCACGGGTAAGATTGACGAAGATCTCGATACATTTTATTGTTACCCGGATGGATAGAAAATCGAGATTTATGGGCTTCGTCTAACACTTGGTTACGAAAGTTGCCTAAGCGAGGAATCCAAATTCTGCCTTTATAGCACTTTAACCCCTGATTATTATCTTCAAGCAACGAACCAACCCCTCTTTCTCCCTTCAAGTTCCCTCTACTAAAGCTTCTTCTTGAATTTTCTTGAGTTCATCAGTCCAACTAGAAGTGATCTCCATCCACATTGCTTTAATCCTCACCTGATCGTTCCTTTCTTTGCGACTTAATGCGTCGGCCACCATATTWGCCTTCYCGGGGTGAGATAAAATTTCACAGTCATAATCCTTCAGCAACTCCATCCACYTTTGTTGTCTCATGTCAGGTCCTTCTGATCAAACAAGTATTTTAGACTSTTGTGATCAGTATAAATTTGRCACTTCACCCCATATAAGTAGTGCCTCCAGATCTTCAATGCAAACACCACAGCTGYCAACTCTAACTCATGAGTTGGGTATCGCTTCTTGTGTTCTTTCAGTTGACGTGAGACATATGCAATAACTTTCCCTTGTTGTATTAGCACACAACCAAGTCCTAGCTGGGAAAAATCACTGTAAACTATGAACCCTTCAGTTCCTTYTKGTAAGTTYAATACCGGTACGGTGCTCAACTTTTCCTTCAAGACTCTAAATGCCTTTTCTTGAGATGATTTCCAATYAAAACTCACACYTTTCTTTGTTAGTGATGTCAACGRYGCCRCTATTCGTGAAAAGTTCTGAATAAACCTTCGGTAATAACCAGCTAATCCCAAGAAGCTTCGTATCTCAGAAGGGGTCCTTGAGGCTCCCACTTCTTTATAGTGTCTACCTTGGCCAGGTCTACTTTTATTCCTTCTTGGGTCACCACATGCCCTAGAAATTGAACTTCTCGGAGCTAGAACTCACACATCGAAAACTTCACATATAATTTTTCCTGTTTCAGCAACCTTAAAACCACGTGAAGATGTTCCTCATGCTTATTATCAGTGCGGGAATAAACTAAAATATCATCTATGAAAACAATGACAAACTTATCTAAGTAGGGTTTGCATACTCTGTTYATCAGATCCATGAAAGTTGCAGGTGCATTTGTCAACCCAAATGGCTTTACCAGGAATTCATAATGCCCATACCTAGTCCTAAAATTTGTCTTAGGCACATCCTCCTCAACCGGACCTTCAGTTGATGATAATCTGACCTTAGGTCGATCTTTGAGAAATAACTGGCACCCTGAATTTGATCGAAAAGATCATCAATCCTTGGAAGTGGGTACCTATTCTTTATGGTTACTTTGTTAAGTTTGCGGTAATCGATGCACATCCGTATTGTGTCATCCTTCTTTTTAACGAACAATATCGGCGCTCCCCAGGGCGAGGTGCTAGGGCGTATAAAACCCTTGTCTAACAACTCCTGTAACTGAGTCATTGGCTCTTTCATTTCTGACGGTGCAAGATGATAGGGTGTTCAAGCTACAGTTGCAGCTCCAGTTACAATATCAATCTGGAAATCTACCTGTCTCCCTTACAACAACAAGGTCTTCCATACTCTTTTTCTTTTTCCTAGCATCTATCACATATGCCAAATAACTTTGACATCCCTTTCTTACACACCATCTTGCTTTAACTAGGGAGATATGCTAGATTTCCTATTTCTTCTATCTCCATAAATTACTATGGTTCCATTATCGGGGTAATTCAATTTGAATTATCTTTTGGTTACACATAATTCTTGCCTGGTTTTCAGCTAACCAGTCCATTCCAATTATTATATCAAATTTCCTGTGAGTCATAGGGAGTAGTTTTAATGGAATCGAGTAACCTTCTATCTGAATATTGCAGTCATCATACTCCTCTCTAATTATCACTCTATTATCATCGGCAGTTTCTACCTCTAAGGCTGAACTTAAAGGCTTCGGTACTCTATGCAGGTAATCACATAAAGTAATAGACACAAAGAACGGTTTGCGCCAGAATCAAAGAGTACTCTAGCACGTAGAGATTTAACCAGAAAGGTACCTGTCACCACGTCTGGTGTCTTCTCGGCCTTTGTTGCTATCATGTGGAGGACTCTTCCTTTTGACTTAGTAACTTCAGGTCGCTTTTCCTCCCTTTTTCCATTTTGACTTCCACCTTGACCTATAGCATGCTCATTCATTTGCTGCGGGCAATTTGCTTGTATATGGTTGTGTGACTTACAAACGAAACATAATCGCTCCCTTCACTCAACCTTGCAATCCTGAGACAGATGTCCTTGTCTCCCACATCGGTAACACATCCTCGGGTTAACCGTGTATTCTCCTTTATGCATACGGTTGCATTTTGGACATGGTTTAGCAGCTGCCATGTCTTCTTTTCTGAACCTAAAAACTTTGGCTTCCTAATTTCATTGCTCGGACCTTCCCATTTTCTTTTTATTTAGCCCCGCTCAGCATCTTGACGATTCATCTCTTTCTATCGAATTTCTGCTGCATTTACTGCCTCCTGAAATGTGGTTGGACTCATAGTGAGAACAAATTACCAAATAGATGCTTTTAGTCCCCAAATGTACCGCTCTACCCGTCTTTCCTCAGTCGAAACATAATGCTCGGTAAACCTTGCTTTTTCTGTAAAACTTGTTGTATACTCCCGGACTGTCATGATTCTTTGTTCTAACCTCAAAAATTCCTCTTCCAGATGCTTTATCGCAGTTCGAGGACAAAGTTTCTCACTAAATAATACCTTAAACTCACCCCATGTCATTCTTGCCACAGCCTCTTCGCTCCTTAAGTTCGAACTATTTCCCGCCAAAAAAGGGCTTCTGATTTTAGCATGGATGTCGCATATGTCACCTTATTTTCCTCCGCACACTTACTGATTTTGAAAATCACTTATGTCTCTTTTATCCACCTCAGAGCTTCCACTGGATTAGGGTCAACTTGAAAGGGTTGGGGCCAACAAGCTAGAAAGGTCTTATAATTACAACTTTTTTGTCCTGTGTTCGTGGTGACAGGACTATTTGGTCTTGACCTCTCATGTCGGTCTTCCTTATTGTTTGAATCACTAATATCTCCCCTTCTATTTCTTATCACCCTATCCTCCTGATTTCTCAGCCCTGCCTCTCGCACCTGAGCTAGAACTACAGGTAAGGCAGCTTACAAGGCTTTTGTCACCTTCTGATTAAAGATGTCCACAAGGGTAGCGGCGGTTGCCCGTGGATGTCCTCGGCCCCTGCCTCGATGTGATAACTAGATCCTGGTTATCACCCAAGGTAATTAATATGTGTGATTATTTGATAAGTGACTACGTGATAGCATGATAAATTTGTTTTATTTGATCATGCTAGTGTGTGAAAACTATGTGCATAATGTAGATGCATGTATGAGATTATGTGTATATGTAGAAGTATATATATATATACACACACACATGCATGTTATGTGAATGTGTGGTGTGTGTGTGTGCATATGGCCGACTTTCATGTTAAGGAAAGGGTATAAAAAGAGGGCTTAGCCTCCATTTCTTTTCTTCTTGCCATTTTAAAAGTTTGAGCGATTTAAAGAAAGAGGAAGTTGACCGGATTGTTGTTTCTGTATTAAAGTCAAATGCTTTGTTCAGGTGGGAAGTTGAATCGTCTGCCAGAACAGATGTTTTACAGATTTTGTCTTGGGTAGAATTCGTGGACTGATTCAAGAACCAGTTTTGTCCTAAGACAGCAGTTTGACGAATGGAAGAAGATTTCCTGAAGCTAGAACTAGGAAATGGAACAGTTCGGGAGTATACTGAAAGATTCTTTGAATATTCTCACTTTGCTGAACATTATGTTTCAACCGAACCTAGGAAGATAGAAAGGTATATTGGGGTTTGAAGCCCTCAATCAGAGAGTTTGTAATTACCACGAACCCCAATACCTTTTCATTAACGGGAGATGCGACTGAAGTGACCGAACGAAATAAGAACCGACAGCCAGAAGGAAAAGTTGTAGAAAAGAGAAGGTGGGAAGGGCCTTCATCTTTTCGAGGGCCGAAAACTGTAAAATATGATAACAAACCCGAGCAGAAGATAAGTGAGAAAGTCTGCTCACAGTGCCGACAGGTTCATCAGGGTGAATGCAAGATGGACCCAAGAAAATGTTATAAGTGTGGTGAAGCAGGTCATCTATCTAGAAATTGCCCAGCTAATCGAAGGTGCTTTAACTGCAATTCTCTGGATCATATTCGACCAAATTGTTCTTTGTTAAGAAATCCGCAATTGACAATGGGAAGTAACGCGTCGGGTACTCGGGGAAGGTCTACTGTGAACAGAGGAGGGCAAGGAAGGGCACGGGGACAGTCATTCCAGATGACTAAAAACGAGGCAGAAGCATCGTCGGATGTAGTAACAGGTACATTCCTTCTTAATTCAATACGTGCTAAGGTGTTATTTGACTCTGGTGCAAACTTTTCGTTTATATCACCATTATTTGCTCAAACTGCATGTTTGAATTCTATGTTACTTGATGATGAATTAGTAGTTGATACTGCTAATAGTCAGGAAACTGTTACAAGTGTGTTTAATAACTGTAATATTATGATTGAGGGCTATGAACTTCCGATTCGGTTATTTCCCAGGCCGATGAAAGAATTTGATGTAGTGGTGGGTATGGACTGGTTGGCAAGGTATCAGGCTAGTATTGTTTGTAATCAGAAAATGATCAGAATAACGCTGCCAGACTAAGGAACAGTTGTTATTTATGGTGATCATCAGAATCACCATACCAGTATTTTGTTAGTAACGAAAGCCCAGAAAAGTATTCGGAAGAAGTGCCAAGGATATTTAGCATACGTAATATATCTGAAGAAAGAGAAGGGAAAAGAAGAATTGATTCCGATTGTCAGTGAATATCTAGAAGTCTTTCTAGAAGACTTATCTGGATTACCACCAGACAGAGTTATTGAATTCCGAATTGATCTCGTACCAGGGGCTGCACCAGTATCAAAGGTGCCATACCGGTTAGCTCCATCTGAATTAAAGGAATTGGTTACACAGTTGAAAGATTTAACTGACAAGGGATTTATTAGACCCAATACTTCACCTTGGGGTGCTCCGGTCTTATTTGTCAAAAAGAAAGATGGGTCTATGCGAATGTGTATAGACTGTCGTAAACTGAATAAACTGACAATCAAGAACAAATATCCTTTACCGAGGAATGATGACTTGTTCGACCAATTGGTGGGAGCCTATTATTTCTCCAAGATTGATTTAAGGTCAGGGTATCATCAGCTCAAAATCAGGGAAGAAGATGTCGCCACAACAGCATTCAGAACAAGGTACGGGTATCACGAATTCTAAGTTATGCCATTCGGCTTAACTAATGCACCCGCAGCCTTTATGGATTTAATGAATAGAGTACGTAAAGAGTATCTTGATAAATTCGTTATTGTATTTATCGATGATATTCTTATATACTCTAAGACGAAAGAAGAGCACGTGGAACATCTTCGTCTGGTATTAGAATTATTGAAGAAAGAAAAGTTGTACGCAAAATTGTCTAAATGTGAATTCTCGTTGAGAGAAGTTCAATTCTTGGGTCATCTCATCTCAGAAACAGGGGTAAAAGTAGACCGAGCGAAAATAGAAGCAGTTGCAAGATGGGAAGCTCCAAAAAATCCTTCTGAAGTCTGAAGCTTTTTGGGATTGGCTGGTTATTACCGTAAGTTTATTCATAACTTTTCTAAGATAGTCGTGCCATTGACTAAATTGACTCGGAAGAACATTAAATTCTAGTGGGAAGGAGAACAACAAGAAGCTTTTCAACTGTTAAAAGATCATCTTTGTAGCGCACCGATATTGACTCTACCAGATGGATCTTAAGACTTTGTGGTTTACAGCGATGCCTCAAAATTAGGGTTAGGATGTGTTCTGATGCAGAGAGGAAARGTGATTTCTTATGCGTCAAGACAATTGAAAGATCATGAGAAGCAGTATCCAACCCATGACATGGAATTAGCTGCAGTGGTATTTTCTCTGAAAATTTGGAGACACTATCTTCTGGGAACAAAATATCATATTTATACTGACCATAAAAGTTTACAGCATCTGTTCAGCCAGAAAGAATTAAATATGCGATAGCGTTGGTGGATTGTATTGGTTAATGACTATGATTGTGAAATCCTTTACCACCCGGGAAAAGCTAATGTGGTGGCTGACGCTTTAAGCCGGAAAGAAAAGAGTGGAACCATTAAAGCTATGGCAATGAGAATGAACTTGATCCCTGACATTCATAAGGAAATTCAGAGATGCCAACAAGAAGCTATGAAAGAAGAATTTGTTAAAACAGAAAGGTTGGGTAAGATAATTTCAACCTTGGAACAAAATGATGAAGGACTAATGTGTTTTCAAGGGCGAATTTGGATACCATGTTTTGGAAATATCTGAAATACAATATTAAATGAAAGTCATAAGTCTCGATAATCTATTCATCCAGGCACCAATAAGATGTATAGAGATTTGAAACCTTTTTATTAGTGGCCAGGATTGAAGAAAGACATAGCTAGATATGTGGAACAATATCTGACATGTTTACAGGTTAAGATTGAACATCAAAAGCCGTATGGAAGTCTTAAATCTTTAGAAATACCCGTATGAAAATGGGATCACATTACCATGGATTTCGTTATGAAGTTACCTCGAACTCCAGAAGGGTATGACATGATCTGGGTAACTGTTGATCGTCTGTCTAAATCTGCGCATTTTCTACCAATAAGAGAGATACTCTTTAGAGAAGCTAGCACAGATTTACATCAAAGAAATTGTTACCCGGCATGGTGTTCCATTATCTATTATTTCTGATAGAGATAGTCGGTTTACTTCGAAGTTCTGGGAAGGGTTGCATAAAGCTTTGGGGTCTGAAATCTGACTAAGTATAGCTTATCATCTGCAGACTGATGGGCAGAGTGAAAGAACTATCTAGACTCTCAAAGATATGTTAATAAGTTGTATTATTGACTTCGGGGGATCGTGGGACATCATTTGTCGTTAATAGAATTTGCATATAACAACAGTTACCATTCCAGCATCCAAGCGGCACCGTGTGAAGTGTTGTATGGAGGTAAATGTCGAACGCCGTTATGTTGGAATGAGGTGGGTGAAAAACAGCTGACGGGTCCTGAAATTGTCCAAGAAACTTTTGAGAAGATCAAACAGATCCTCAAAAGAATCAAAATAGCACAAGATCGCCAGAAAAGTTATGCAGATAATCGTCGAAAGCCGATCGAATTTTATGTAGGCGATTTTGTGATGTTAAAAGTTTCGCCATGAAAAGGTGTCTTCAGATTTGGAAAGAAGGGTAAGCTCAGTCCAAGGTATGTAGGGCCATTCAGAATATGTAAGCGAATTGGGCCAGTAGCATATCAGTTAGAATTGCCAGAAGTGCTGAGTCTGATTCACAACACTTTCCATGTGTCGAATCTGTGAAAATGTTTGGATGATCCAAATTTAGCTGTACCATTACCAGAGATTAAATTAGACAGTAAGTTGAACTTTGTGGAAACACCGAAAGCCGTAATTGACCAAAAGATCAGGGTGTTGAGAAACGAAGAGATAAGTCTTGTTCAGGTTCAGTGGAAGTTTCACAAAGAACCAGAAACAACATGGGCATTAGAGTCAAAGATGAGATCAAAGTACCCATGGCTTTTTCATTAAAGGAATTTTGGGATGGAATTCTTTTGAGGGGTGGATAATGTGATAACTAGATCCAGGTTATCACCCAAGGTAATTAATGTGTGTGATTATTTGATAAGTCACTACGTGATAGCATGATAAGTTTGTTTTATTTGATCATGCTAGTGTATGAAAATTATGTGCATAATGTAGATGCATGTATGAGATTATGTGTATATGTAGAAGTATATATATATATATATATATATATACACACACACATGCATGTTATGTGAATGTGTGGTGGGTGTGTGTGTGTGTGTGCATGTGGCCGACTTTCCTGTTAAGGAAAGGGTATAAAAAGAGGGCTTAGCCTCCATTTCTTTTCTTCTTGTCATTTTAAAAGTTTGAGCGATTTAAAGAAAGAGGAAGTTGACCGGATTGTTCTTGACCGGATTTCAAGATCAAGTTGATTTCAAGTGTTTGGTTTCAAAAGATTTAAGGTGAGTGGTTAAAAGGCTTTAACCCATTTTGTTTGCATCTTGAATTATATTTTTAAAAGATTTATATATGTTTTAAGTTTAATTCGGCTATGTGTTGAACGATTTAAGGTTTAAACCGGATAAGAGGGTTGAGCGGTTTAGCCCTAAACCGAACACTAAATATAAACTGCTCAAGTGTTAAGCGGTTTAGTCTTAAACCGATCAAGTGTTGAGCGATTTATGATTACTGAGTTTAAGTATTTTGAACGGAGAAGTATGAATACGACCATGTGGTGATCGGATTGTTTTAAAACGGACAAGTCTTAGGCGATGTATTGTCCGGACTTGTTATCCGGACAAAAGTGTTGGAAATGATTCTAAGTGTTAAATCAGACAGGCCTTGGGCGGTATATTGTCCGGATTTGGTAAATCGGTCAAGACTTGACCGGAGATGAAGTCCTGTCAAGCCAAGTTGACCGGATTTGTACTATGCCTTGTGCTTGATTGATGAAAATTGTAATTTTATCATAAAATGGAAAATTTGATATAAATGATTTTGGAAAATTTTATCATAAAATGGAAAATTTGATATAAATGATTTTGGATTGATAATAATTCCATTGACTGCGGTCTATTTGGAATTGTTTTTGTAAAATGTTTTGATGAGGAAATAAGGGTGGCATATCAAGGAGAGATGTACCATGGGATAAGGGTGGCATATCAAGGAGAGGTGTACCATGGGATAAGAGTGCAATATCAATGAGAGGTGTACATTTGATATAAGGGTGGCATTTTTGTGTGTGTGTTGTATGATATAACTATTTCTATTATATCCCTTAAGACTACCATGGTCTGGAATCTTTATTTCTTTGTGATTTAAAGATTTAGGATCAAGGTTCTTATTGGAAATCATAGTCTGGATGTTATTGAGAAGAAAATAACAGGTCTGGCCTGAAACTTTAAATAAACCTTGTTTAATTAGAAAAGGTTTAAAAATGGCATTATATGAAACCTGGTTGGTTCAAAAGTATGTGATTTGAATAGCTGAATGCTTAGCTTGAAAAGTGGAAAGGATCTGGTATTATGTCCCTATTTATTCATATATTTGTTATATATATAAAAATATATTTGTTATATATATAAAAAGTTGTTTTCCATAAAGGTTTTGGTGATTTTGCACCTTGCAATAACATAAAAAGGGTAACTCACTAGACCTTTCGGTCTAACCCTCGTTTTGTGATTTTAACTATGCATTGCAGGAGGTACGGGCAGTAAGGAAAAGGGGAAAATGTAATATTTTCCTATATGCATTTCTACGTGAAGATCTGTCTTTGATGTACAATTTTGATTAATGAACATTGATTAGTACAAGAAATGTATTTGAATTTTTGGACCTTGTATTCTGTAATGATAGATTCTTGTAGTAAGGGACCTGAATGGTATATAAGCATGTATTTCTTCTGTATGAAATATGTGTTACATGCAATGTATGGTATGGGGTGTTACACTCGACCTCTTCCAGATGCAGAGCTTTCTTGTACAGAGGGCTCTGGTTCATTGTGTGTCGCTTGATTCCTACCTCGCCCCCTTCCTCTTCCCCGACCTTGTCCCCGCGTGCTAGTAGTCCTTGCAGCCGCAACCGATGCTTGTCGGGTCTCTTGTACAATAGGGGTAGCCCCTATAGGTGGTGGGTCCACTACATCAGGTGTAATCGATGTTGTCCTTCCTGACCGACGCGACATTATTGTTGTGTGCGTTAAACATTTACATTTATAAGCATAATTATATTTATTCATAACCTACTCATCCAACATTCATTCAATAATATTAAACACCAAAATAATATAATGCTTTCAAAAGATAAGTCAATACATAAGTCTTGCTTATTATGCCAAACCGGGTMATACATARACCAAAATAAACCAAGCTCAAGGCCGGTTAATATCCAAAAATATCCTGACAAAACAAAAGTACTTAATGCAATACTATGTATCTTCCTCACCCTCTCACTCAAGGCATGTTCGTGGGGTAGTTAATGATYTTCACAAATTCCTCATAAGTGTTATCTGGACGGTATTTCCAGATAAATCCCAAGCTCGGGCCATGATGSTGTTGATGTGCCCAGTTGGAAAAATACTCTTTGGTCAAGCTAACATATTTCAAGGCCACTCCATGGTAATAGTGACCGCGGTCTCCCAAACACACTTTCCAAGACCGGGCGGCAATCCTTCTTTCCCACTCTAACTCCACACACTTCCACGCCATGTCGTGGTTGCTCTCCCAAACTTCATCATTTTCTTTCAACACCTTGTTTAACTCCTCCCCCCCCCAAATTAACATGTTCCATTTGCAAGTTGTTCAACCAAAATTCCACTTTTGTCTTTTCCACTAGAATCTTAGACAGTTCTATTCTCAGTTCAACATTTTCACCATGCAAATTCGTTATATTCTCTTCTAAGTCCTCACGGGTCGGCGTGCATGGGGTGTACTTCTCATAAGGTTCCTCTATTGGATTGTAGGAAGAATCCTCTACAGGTGTGGGTTGAGATGACTCAAYCCTTGAAACACTCACGTGACCCTTAGAACTGCTCCTCAACCTCCTAGAGTGTCTGCTACTACGGCTAGAGCTTGTACGGTCACGTTCCCCGACTCCACCTCGACGACCAATGCTCCTAGTATGCTTGGTATGCTTGGTATAAATCATGTTCCTACAAAACCACAGTGAAGAATCTATCATCTTCCAACACACTTTCAAAACTTAAAAGCAAATTAAACCAACTATAACAACATTAAATCATATAACATTTTCCTTGTTTCTATCTTTTATACTCCAACTCAGTTTAAGCTTAGTCTATAATTAATAACCTATTTCTCTTAAACTAAGGCTCTGATACCACTTATAACATCCCAATTTTTTTTTCTTATATAAACAATCATCCAAAAATATGTTGTCCCAAGTCTAAAAACTCCAACGCAACGGAGGTTTTCAAGATAATAAAACCTAAAATATAAAAAAATGTCTAAAAGTTTATCACTAAAAAGAACACGAATATCGCTCATCAACATGCCTTTATTCCACGATGACCAGGTTCTAAACTTTCTCCTTTCTCTTGCTACTATTCCTGAGTGTGAGACGACCTGGTTGCATAATTGTTTTTGAAAGGAGTTGGGTGGGCCAAGAGCCCAGTGAATTAACGATTTTAATGCATACACAACGTAAAAAAATAGATTTCACAAGCATCAAAATTTATTATGCATACGGTTTAAACAACATACTTCACAAAGCTAGTGGCGTTAAGGGGGATGACTACCTCACGCAGCATTACCTGGCGAAGTCACACAGCATGTCCGCACTTACAGCTTAGACAAGCTCACAAAGCATGCTTGTATTTCCGCAATCATAACGTAGTACAACCCCTATTGCCACACAACATATTTTATAAAATAAGGCAGGTTTTGTGCATACACGATAGATAGAGAAAATTCTACCAAACTTGCATATAAATGTAAATAAAATGTGCAACCATTTTTTAGGAAAGTCACGTATCATTCACAGTACAAGTCGTTGCCTTAACCGAGCCTCGAAGTGGCTAGCACCTTCCCTACAAATCCAAGACCACAATTAAACCTAAGGTAAATACGACACCCCTAGAAATGTTCGAGTGATCCCCCTTGAAAACATTTTTTTTCATTTTACGATTCATGAATAGAAATTTGGTTACGACTTGTTTTAGATATATATATATATATATAGAGAGAGAGAGAGAGAGAGGTTGGTTATTATACAACCTTGGCATTTGTGCAATCAATACAACCCAATCTCAACTGTCCATTTCATTTGA
>NC_037528.1:33123320-33128204 GCF_001531365.2 Cynara cardunculus var. scolymus | reverse complement strand
TCTCTCTCTATATATATATATATATATCTCCACTACAATGCATGAATTATATATATCCATCTAATTTACAACTTACTCTTATATACCTATATATCCATGAAATAATATGAGCTTGCAACCCAACCCTACAACCATTTTGACGTCTTCTATAAAAACCTACAATTATGATTATTTTTTCTTTTCTTTCAAATAACTAGTGACCAACAAGATTTAGTAATCAAGAAATATTTCGCGCAAACCTCTGGTCACAAAGATTTCTCAATCCCTCGATATATATACATGCACACATATTCATACATATATATACACACATATATATATGTATGTATATATATATGTGTACCTATATATATAGCAGTTAATATGTATATATATATAATTTACATCATCTTCATGCATCCTTGCATGACTACTGTTTTGCAAGGTTATGTAACATATATATATACATACACATATCTTTTCCTTCCCAACAAATAATGTGCATAGCTTATTGATAATATATATACATATTTTTGCCAACAGTTTCATGAAAATCCACGACTTGCAGTAGCAACCATATGCACTGATATAAATTTTTAGTCAACCCAATAAAGCTTTCGATATCTAACTTACCTGTGGTTTGTGATTATATTTTTATTATTATTATTATTTTCCCCTCAAATCCCAGTGAACTAACGAAACTTCATAACCGAGCAACATCTCGATTATGAAGCCTCTCATCAGCGAGAGTTCTCWAACRTTATTCGATTCATGACAGTGGCAAAATATYRGTCATCCATTATAAATATATATTGACCAACGCCCGTACGAAGTTTCATCTTTTAGAATCGAAACGAGGGTCACAWTTCGGCAACCCGGTGTCGYGGTGGTTACCACCRTGACGAGCGGTGGAGKTGATAATGGTGAYTGTTGCCCWATGGGAACCCACACGAAYGGTCGAACGACTAGAGGGATCATCTAGTAAACATAATTTAAGAGCGGAAAAGTACGAAACACTTACCGATTGGTGCCAAATTAGTTATAATATAGGGTATCGTCGACTCTCGTTTCAGCGTCTACCGTTGCCTTTGTCCATAAGAGTTCTCCTTATCGACCGAAATTCACATAAGGTTACATAATCCCATTTTTTGCTAACTTATCGATAGTTCACGGAAAAGGAAATGATAAGTCTTGGAGGTCTCATGTCGATTTGGTTAGCATGACATTGAATTATCATCAAGTTTAGTTATAAACCCTTCACTTTCCTTGCATTACACAATCAATCCCTGAAATTCATTATTTACCAATCATTTTTTTTGGGTTATTACATGGGTAGGTCGAGGAAAGGACCATTGAGGATAAGGAGATAAGACTTGATCAGGGATAATTGGCTTACTTATGCAAGTTGGTCCTATGAAAGGAAGATTGTGTGAGATATTTGGAGGTCGAATCACAGAGGATCCAACATTACCGATGGATGCCAGGATAGGACCTTAGAAAGGGACAATCTGGTACTGCAATTAGAACACTCTTTCTCTTGCTCCTAAGGCTTCTTAATAAGTTTTAGAATTTTGCTTAGTTAGTCAAAGGATTTGTCAACGAACCTTATTTAAGTCGGCTTGCATCCTTATGATTGCATTCTTGATGAACTCATGAACCGCCCATTCTAAATAGTCTATTTATTTCAAAATGATAACTTTAGTCGATGCCCGACGTTGGGTGCTCGACTATTTTTGCCAAAGTCGCATGAGACGATCTAAGGTCAGGACGTACAAGAAACAACTAAACTTTGTTACTTTAAAAACATGAGACAATAAGAAATATAGAATTTGGTGAAGCCGAAAATCCCTAAAGGTAGGAAAAAAAATCATGTGTGATCGTTAGATTCACTGTGTGACTAGCCATTATTGACACCAAATAGGGGTGTCTTACTTTTACAATGATGTTGTGGGTATAATCCGGTTGTAGGAATCTAAAAGMATTTTTAAGCAATGAAAAACAAAGAACAATGGATAGTTGATAGTTGATAGCAAATGAATACTTTCTAGAATACACTTTGTGTTGAAATGGTCTGAGCCTCCAAGTATTTATACTCTTCTCATTCTGACAATTATCTTAGACAACAATATCTTCATCATTTTTTTCAGAGTACAATAATCTATCAATAAGTGCAGGTCATCGGTTACGATCTGAACATTATTGAGAGACCTGTTGACGAAATCTTCTCTTTGTTATACCGTTAATGAGCGATTACATGTCACATTCAAATAAAGTGCCAACTCTCATCGACGGTCAGATACATTTGTCGTCGTAAGACATCTTGTCTTGAGATTTCTTATGATGGTCATGAATATGTTCATCTTCTTGCATTGATAAGTAGATGTGAACTTTTATCCAAACAGTGTTAATGTATGTTAACATGTTAACTTATATGAGCACCTGCTAACAAATTACTTACTAAGAAAATTTGATTTTCTATCGAAAGCCAACCTAATATTATATATATATATATATATATAATAAATTATATGTATATAAAACAAAATTGAGAGAAAAATGACAAAAGTCCAAAATGTCTCTAACTTAATGAGTTTTTTTTTTATCGTTCGTTAGGATGAGGGATTGAGTTTAAGGGGACTTTTGGTTCGTAGAATGGAATTCGATGGAATTGAAATTCATCAAATGAATTTGACTTTGAGGGAATGGAATGAAATTTGATGGAATTTGACCATGTCTTTGATTGCCTTTGGTTGGATGGAATTGGAATGAATTTCTTAACGGAATTGGAATTTTTTTGTTTCGTTCACAGAATTCAACGAGAAAATTACATAGATGGCATTTCGAGAAAATCCTTTTTAGGATGGAAAGAACGAGAGAGAGAGAGAGAGAGAGCATACCAGATCGAGCTGAGTGAATGAGATCGAGCAGTTTTGAATAGGGATGGCAAAAAACCCGAAACCTTTGGTGAAAACTGAAAACCGAAACTTTCAGGCCGGGTTTAGGGACATCTTATCGGGGACGGGATCGGGGATAAATTCGGGATTTTAATGGGGACGGGGGCGGGGACAGTGATCATCGGCCCGCCCGGCCCGACGTGATATGTGTATATATATATATGTTAATTTTAATTTATATACATACATACATACATATATATATATATCATTAAAAGAAAATAGTAACATTAAAATTTAAAAAACTTTTATCCATTTTATTTCAATAACCCAAATAAGATTCACGAAAAAGTCTAATTTATTTGTCTAATTGTGAAATCATGATTTTAGTTGTATGATGTTTGAAGTTCTGTTTAGTTTTATATTGTAATCTAATATATTGTTTGTAATTGGTTTGATTATGTTTGAGACATTTACACTTGCATCTTTAAAAAAATTGTAACTTACTTTTAGTTGTGAAAATTAACATAATGTAATTTTTTTAGATCTGTTTCAGGTTTCGGGGTTCGATTATAACCAATGGTGAACGGGAAAAATAGGATTTTTGTTAGCTCTCATTTCATTAAATGTAAAAGTATGCAAAAAGTAATACTGCAAGTATTGACAGAAGATGATCTGTCACAGAAGACCACAGAGGACCAACAGCAGAAGATGCTCAAGCGTACAAGTCTCAAGTGACAGAACCTCTGTCGTGTCTCACAGAGGTTCTGGAAGATATCCTCTGCTTTGAAGTGCTTTCAAGTTATATCCAGCAGAGCCTCTGTGATGTCTCACAGAGGGTCTGCAGCCTGTCTTCTGTGTAGATCTTCTTTAGCTGTTTTACTTAGGTTTATTAGCTGCTCGTGCTTATCACGTGTTCTTGTCTGTAATCTGTTTTGATCGAACGGCTTAGATTAATTTGCTTTAGGTCATGTTAGAAAAACAGTTACTTGCTTGTATAAATAGCAGCGTAGACCTTTGTATTTGAGGGTGCTTGAGTATTGTAATTGTTAACATTTTCATCTATTGAAAATCATTTGAAGCTCTCTCTTGTGTTCATCAATCGTCTTCATTGTGTTCTTATTGATTTCTACTTTGGTTGATTATTATCTTTTCCGTTGCATTATCACTATCAAACAGATCATCCAAGTAAGTTATTAATACCAAGAAACTGAGTTAATCGATCCTACAATTGGTATMAGAGCAGGAATCAAATTTTAATTTGATTTATTCTGTTCTTGGTATTCATCCTTATTCGCTCAAGAACACACAGTCGTMTTCTTMMCCAGGTTACCCTGTTTTCACTGTTCTATCAATTTTCTTCACTTTTCTTTAGATTCTTCATCTTTCAATGGCAAATATAGGCAATACATCCTTTATGAGTACTGGCTCATAGTCCAAACCTCCCACTCTCATTCGCGAAGAATACCCACAGTGGAAAGTTCGAATGGTGAACTTTCTCGAAGGGATTCATCCAAGAATCTGTGAGTTCCTGTACAACCCTCCCTATGTCCCAATGAATCTGATTCCTGGAGTTCCAGCAACCGGAACCACACCTGAAATACCTGAGCACTACGAACCACGTCCTGAAGCAAACTGGAGCAACGAGGACAAGATCATCGTCGAGTTGGGGAACAAATGTAAACGTTTGTTGATCATGGCAATTCCTAATGACATCTTCAAGTGTATTGATCACTGTCAATTGTCCACGGAGATCTGGGCAGAACTGGAAAAGCAAATTGAAGGTGGAAGGAAAATGCTGAAGAACAATCGTGCTATCTGCATCGACGAGTACTACAGCTTTAAGGCAAAAGATGGTGAGTCTCTGTCGGATACATACTTGAGACTAAACACGTTGATCAGCAACTGTAAGAGGTATGGCATCCCTAGAACGGCAGAGGAGAATAACTCACTATTCTTGAAAAGCCTTGGGGCTGAATGGATGAATATCACAATGTCCATGAAGGCCATC
>NC_037528.1:33120619-33121895 GCF_001531365.2 Cynara cardunculus var. scolymus | reverse complement strand
ATTAAGGTCAATTTGGGCAGAAGAGGTCTAGGTTTCTCTGARTTTGACAATAAACCTGGTTTTAAATCAAAGAAAACTTTAGAGAGTACCTTTAGATCCTCAAACAATTTAAAAAGCAAAGTTTCAAAGCCCATCTTCATGAGGCAAAAGCTGTTGGTTGATCCGGACACCAAACCTTGTTTATCCTTGGAAAATATAGCTTATGAGGACTATATTGATTCCTTCTCACCTTCTGCAAAGAAGAATTCCATTCCACCGAGATTCATGAGACAGGATCAAATAGGAATTTTCAATTTCGGTCAATCAGATTTTCAAGAAAATTATCCCTTTGGACAGCCTCTTGAACGAAAATTGTCCGCAGAGGCTCTGGAATTCTTTCCATCTTTTATCACAGAGCCTTCTGAAAATAAGCCTCTTCTTAAAACTGATTTTGTCACAGAGCTCTCTGGTAAAGCCACGTCAAAGCATGAAAATGCCTCAAATTCTAAAGTAAGTTTTACACTAGTTGTAGAAACTGCTATGAATGTTGAGAAAGAAAAGAAAGAAATCCTAAAGCAAGGTAATCCTCAATGCTCTGTCTCCAAAACACAGAAGCCTACTTACACTTGGTAGCAAAAGGAAAAATGGCATTTATCTAACAAAGCTTTTATTGCAGTAAATGCAGGAAAACCAAGGAAGGGAAAAATACATAAGAGCTTTAAAAAGAATTTGAAAAAAGAGCCCAGAACAGTGAAGGAATCTTGTAATAAGAGACCCATATCTAGGAAGGGCTCTAAAAACAAAACATCTGTACCCTTCTTTGTAAAATCTAATGAAAAATCTATGCAAATTTCTTGTGATGTCTCCTCTTGTAATTGCTTCGATTTCATGCATACTCCTTCTGCACACATCCACCACTCTTCTTGTCGAGTCTCCCACCCTAAGAGTCAAGGCTCTAGGGTGAATAAGAGACAGATTCGCATTTCTTTCAAGAAAATTAAAGCCAAATCTAAGTATGTTAATACATACTTAAAGCAATCTAATTTTAAAGGACCCAATTGGAAGTGGGTACCTAAATTAAACGTTGTATGATTGCAGTTACAACAGCATGTGTCTACCTGGGTTGTWGACTCGGGGTGCTCGAGGCACATGACTGGTACAGTAGAGCTTTTATCTTCTTATTTGCATCAAGAAGGAGGCTCTGTGGCATTTGGTGGTAATCAGAAAGGGAAGATCAAGGGTTACGGGATGATTGTGAAGGGAGAGATCAAAATGAACCAGGTCTCTTACGTGGATG
>NC_037528.1:33118269-33119859 GCF_001531365.2 Cynara cardunculus var. scolymus | reverse complement strand
TGTTTCTACTGCCTGCTACACACAAAACCGATCCTTGGTGGTTAAATGCTTCGAGAAGACTCCCTATCAACTTCTATTCAATAGAAGGCCAAACATAAAGTTCTTCCATGTGTTTGGTTGTAGATGCTACGTACTAAATGACAGAGAGTCTCTGGGAAAATTTGAGCCCAAAGGGGATGATGCATTCTTCATCGGCTATGCATGGGATACTACCGCATACAGAGCCTACATCCCCAGGACCCAAATCATGGTTGTCAGCACAAACGTAAGATTTGATGATTCTTTTCATGTGACGAAGGACAAGTTCACAGAAGAGTTGAAAATCCAAGCCAACAAATCTCCAAACGCTACAATCACCCAAGAACTCAAGCAACTGTTTACAGAGTGGTATGGAGATGATGCAGAACCAAAAAGACCCTCTGTAGAAGTTCCCCATCCAGATCAAGCATCCAGAGAAAGTCCTTCCACAACACCTCTCACAGAGGACGCTCCCCTCCCTTCATCCTCTATGACCCCTTCCCAAGAAGATTCTCAACCAGAGGCTGCACCAATAAATGAAAGTCCTCCAGTCTCGTCCTCCGATGAAGCTCAAGAGCCTGAACAAGACTCTGCATCTCAACCTCATTTTCAAATTGCACAAGAAATCGTGCCATCTGTTCCACCACATCATGTCACTAAATGGACCCAAAGCCATCCACAATCTCAAATCATAGGAGAACCTTCTGCAGGCGTAAAGACACGAGCCACGACGAACTTTTGCTTATTTACTTGCTATGTGAGCGAAATTGAACCCAAGACGGTTGCAGAGGCTCTGGCAGATACCTTCTAGGTTGATGTTATGCAAGACGAGCTAGTTCAATTCGAGAGAAATCAAGTTTGGACACTCGTACCTCTGCCAGCTGGGAAGCTCGCTATTGGCACCAAGTGGGTTTTTCGTAACAAGAAAGATGAGCAAGGGGTAGTGGTACGGAACAAGGCAAGGCTAGTTGCGAAGGGGTATTGCCAAGAAGAAGGAATCGACTACGAAGAGACCTTTGCCCCTGTGACCAGGCTGGAAGCTATTCGTATCTTCCTAGCGTTTGCTGCTCACAGAGGGATCAAAGTATTTCAAATGGACGTCAAGTCAGCCTTCCTTAATGGCAAGCTCAAAGAAGAAGTATATGTCAAGCAACCCCCAGGGTTTGAGAGTGATAAGTATCCTAACCATGTCTACTTCCTAGACAAAGCTCTGTATGGTCTCAAGCAGGCTCCCAAAGCATGGTATGATCGCCTATCAAACTTTCTCACTTCTAATGGGTTTCACATAGGTACAACTGATATCACTTTATTTTATATAAAAATGAATGATGATATTTTGCTTGTACAAGTCTATGTTGATGACATTATCTTTGGAGCAACTAATGTTTCTTTGTGCAAAGAATTTGAAGTTTTGATGCAGAATGAGTTTGAAATGAGCATGATGGGAGAGCTAACTTTCTTCTTGGGTCTACAAGTCAAGCAGTCAGCCGAAGGCATATTTATCAACCAGTTTAAATATGTGCATGACCTCTTGAAGAAGTACAAGATGCTCGAAGCCTCTCCCATGAGGAC
>NC_037528.1:33111945-33117471 GCF_001531365.2 Cynara cardunculus var. scolymus | reverse complement strand
AAAAGGTTTAATTTCCTTTTGGAGAAAATTGGAATGTCGTGTCCAGAGTCTTAAGTGGTGGTTGTCTTAATTTCTTTATTCTTTTTGTACATATATTTTCTTTTAAATTTAAATATGTGAATAATTTAAATTTCTTGAATAATTTTTCGCTTCATTCTTTAGCCTACAGGTTTAACCAAGCAGAGGCTTGCATGGTTCAAGGGGGAGTTTGTGTTTTAAAAAGATAAAACCTTGTGAAGAATAAAATGTTTTAGCTCACAGAACCTCTGTGACTGCTTACAGAGGCTCTTTGAGCGGATCTTCTGTGGACACTTCTTCTTAAGGATTTTCAAATGGTTTTTATTCAAGGGGGAGCCAAGGAAGCTGGCTCAGAGGGGGAGTTTTCAAAACAAGTATAAAACCACAGAAGGTGCAAAAATGTTTGAAGTATTTCGTTCTCAGAGATCATCTCATCAGAACCTCTGGCGCTTCTAACAGACGCTCTGTGAGTTGAGCTGAGCAAATACTCATCTCTCTGTGGATTTTCTAAAACCGTTTAGGTAAAGAAGGTGTAACACTTAAGAAGGCCCGGCACATATCACAGAGGATTTGTAACCCTTAGGCCTCTGACAGAACTCTGTTGATAGTTCTTGTCTATTGATATGGTGCGCGTGGTTCTATGGATAAGGGTAAGAACAAACACGCGCGTGTCAGTAAAAGGAAGCTCACGTCATCAATCGTGCGTCTTCCCAATACGGCGTGTCATACTTTTTTGAACCGTTTCACCCAAATCCACTCATCACTCGACCTTTCGTACAGCAAACGGTTCAATTTTAAACTCCTTACCTATAAATACCCTCCTTCCCTCCAAATTAAAACCTTACGCTCTCAAAACTCTCTTACACACAGACGAACCTGCAACCTGCAACTTTCTCAAAGCCTACCTGCAACAATGTCGTCCGCAAGCGCCTCAGCCCAATCTGCTAATGTATCCAGCGATAACGAGGTCACCCAAGCTCAAGCCCTAACTTCGCACGCCCTATCCTTCGTGCAAAACAAATATGAAAAGATCGTCCTGGTGAAAAAGCCTAACAACTATTACTTCGTCCCCTCAGGTTTTCCCGATAACACCTTTACTTTAATGGAGATTCTAAGAAACCACCCTCTCTACTATGCTTTAACTGCTCCTCGACCTACACCTGAAATATACATTACCCAATTTCTGTTAAGTGCCTACATAACCACCCTTGACAATACTGGGCTAACCATTGTTGGTTACGCCTCTCACCCTGTAAATAAATCCCTTCTCCCATTAGAACTAAATATGGAATCCTTGAGAACTGCTCTTCATTTGCCCACTCTTGAACAATTGAACCTAAATGCCTATGCTGCCACTCCTACAGACGAAAAATTAATCCAATTTTTGGAATTTCATTCTTATGCAACACCGATTACCAAACGGACACAGTTCAGGCGTAAGGGACTACCCCCTGTGTGAAACACTCTATTCTCCATCATCAATTGCTGCCTTACAGGGAAGGTAGGTAGCCATGACCAAACATCCCACGCTATGCTGTCTATATTGTATGGATTTTACTTCAACCTCCCTCTAGACTACACCCAACTCATCTTCGAGGACATGGTCGGGCTCATAAAAAGGAAGTGCTCAAGCCAACGTGGTGAAAAGTCGAAGGTACAGGCCCAAAAGAAGGCCAAGGAAGACATAAACCAGCCAAACTTGATCTTACAACGCTTCCTTGGTTTGGCTTTTGGAGACCTTCTAGCAGCAAGATTGCCCTCTATGGAGCCGAATGCCAAACTATATCCTTTCAAGGAGTTTAGACCTACAGAGCACGAGCATGGCTACAGAAGCCCAAGACCCCTATCAAAGGCCATCCTCAGGTACTTAAGCCACCATGATCGTAAATCCTATAGACGTGCTAACAGGCAACCAGAACCGGTCCCTGTAACCCCACCACAAATAGGTGTCCCCTTAGGTGTGGAAATCGAAAAAATTAGAGTACAGGGACGTATGGAGGAGCCAGTAGTGGCTGGACAGGTGTGTGAGCAACCCCCTAGAATCCCATCTCCCCTACGTAAGAAGACGAAGACACAGAAGGGTACCGACTCTTCTGTGAAAAAATCGAAAGGGAAAAAGAGGCCCGTAGAGGAAGAGGGCCCAACTGTACCTCTGCCAAAACCAAAGAAGAAGAAAACAAAGAAGGCTGAACCGACAGAGCCTGTGATCACATAACCTATGGTCACAGAGGCCATAGCAGAAGAAAGCCCGACAGAGGCTGCAGCAACTCCTAAGCGCAGAAGGTTGCGCAAGATGGTCCACAATGTCTCCCCAACAGAACAAATTCAGGATGTTCTTTTGAATATCTAGAAGGAGTTCAAGGTGCCAATTAATGAAACTCAGTTGGGGACAGAAGTCATTCTAGATGATGAAGAAGAAGAGGCAGAAGTGTTAGGTGAGGGAGCAAAAGATGCCGAAGGCACACATCCAAGCCCACCTCCTAGTGCATCCCACATGTCTAGAGGCCCTGTTCTAGAGGGAACCTCTATTGAAGAAGGCACGCACTTGCCGAACTCTAACCAGCCTACCACCACAGAGGACATTCTTTCGTCCTCTATGGAGTGCACACCTGGGCAACCACATCATACTCCCTCATCCTCTCAAAAGGATGAAGGTTTTACAAAAAGAGTCCCTTCGCCCATGATTCGACAGAACCTAGAGAGGCATCCATGCCTCTCCTCACATGAGTGAAAAACCAAAACGTGCTTTAGAGGCACAGGTGAGGATCACAGAGGTAGAGGGTCTAGAACGCCCTCTGTCTCCACTAGATCAAAATGTTAGGATAGGCTCTGAAACTACCGGACATGAGATCTACAGAACACCGGTAGGCTCTCCTCAAGGAGATGTGTGAGGATCCGGTGGAAGTCCCCGAGCAGGCAACGTAACACCAGGCGCTGAGGGCGCCTCAAGCTCCGAGGCCAAAGGATCACCATGTGTTGGTGGTCCGAGTTCCCAGAACGACTATGTGACAAAGGGGGAGCTTAACACCTTTGCCACAGAATTGTTCAAAAAGATGGACGAGTTGAAAAGCTTGTTCATCTCGCGCTCAACGCCACAGGACCTCACACCGCTCACAGAAGCTCTGAAGGAGTTATCCGCCAGCACTGCCGATTTGAAGACCACTTTGGTAACCCTTCAAAGCTCTGTCCTTCGAAAGGATGACTTAGCAGAAGCCTTCCAAGCGATGATGCTAAATCCCTCCACCATCCAGATGCTAAAGGAAGAACTCATAGAGCTAGCCGCTCAATTCACAACCGATTTCGTCTCTGCGGGCTACAAGGACTACTCTTCATTCAGAGACGAAATCAACGAGATGATCTCCTCTGCAGTAACCTACGGTCTCGACACCAAGACCTCAAAGGCCAACATCAATCATCTGGCAACTTGTAGAGAGCTAGATGCTATGGTGGAAGCCCTAGGGGATGTGGTCACTGGCCATATCGGAGCACTTATCACAGAGGCCCAAGCTTCAAACGATCTCATCAAAGACTGCACGTCAAAGCTTGTAAAGGAAGGTGACCTTCTTCATGCAGAGATCTTCAGCTCCGTCTCCAAGCTCAAATGGGCTACAGAGCTAGACGTGATGAATGCCTCTGCAGGTGCTGAAAAGGTGATCGAGAAGATGTACAAAGCGGCCACAAAAATCTTGCGCCATTTGAAGAGGGTTCCCCTGACTACATGCAAGGCAGACGCCGTACAGAGCCATGACAATCATAAAGGTGATGATGATCGTCATGAGGGGGAGAAGAAGAAGGAAGAGAAGAAGGCCCCAGATTCAAAGAAGAAGACTACTACCAGAGCACCTGCTAGATGTGTCAAGATTGGGGATCCTACAGCAGCTACAAAAGGCAAGGAAAAGGCTGCCGAGCCTAAAGGCAAGTGGAAGGCCATAGCTATAGAGTCTTCACAGAAGGGGTCATCATCAAGCACAGAAACACCAAAGGAGATTAATGAAGAAGCGTATGCTGATGACCCTGAACTCCTCAAAGTATTAAAGTTATCTCTGGCAGAGGCTCAGGCAAAGAAGGGCAAAATTCCAATACATCACAGAGAAGGCGAAGCCACATCATCTCATTTCCCACAAGTCCAAACAACTTCCACGGGTACGTTTGATGCCCTGCAAGGAACTGTCAAGCCAATCCTTGAAGAGGGATCGACCCAGAGGCCGATTTTGGAAGAAGAAGAAGAACAAAAGATGCCAGAGTCTACAACGGGAGGACGGGTCTCTAAAATCTTTGAATCTATGAGAAAGATTCCTATGCAAAAAGTTCGCACAAAGCCCGTCACTACCCCAGAAGAAATTCTTATTTGGAAGTACTCTGCGAGAGACACAGAACCCCCGTATGATCCAGAACTCACTGATATTCCCTCGTCAACCGCCAAGTTCCACTTCACCAAGTTAACAAAGCCTCGTGAACAGGTCTTCTCACGGCACATGATCACTTCTCTGGTGACAATCTCACCAAGGACATTGTTAAAGAAGACTGTGCTCTACACACAGTATGTTGTAAGGAGAGAAGATGGCAACATCTACATGTTCACGGATGCGGATCTTCACAACCTCTGCGTGTTTGATGTCATCTATCTGCACAAGGTTCTTAACATCTACATGGAGAGAAGGTCCACATACCAAATATCGCTCAGAAGGCTGGTGGAGGTAATGCGTGCGCAAGTGAGGTATTACAGCCAGAAGGACTTTGAGTTGGCCATAAGACTAATGCAGAAAAATCTGAAGCTCTCTCCTCCATACAGCAGGCCCAGTTGGATATCTAGGTACTATCCAAACTCCATCATACAAAATCCCGTTTTTGGGTTTGTGTATTTGGATAAGGATGAGATACTTAGATTCTTCAGTCCAACAGAAGCTCACAAGTTCTCAACAGAGACGCTGGAGTGGATTTTCAAGTGTGTTTTGGCAGAGGTAGATAGAAGACATTATAGGGCGGGTGAAGTGTCTCCATTCTTGGACGCGATCAAAGTTCAAATCAAATTCAAAGAGTTTATCTTCAATGTCTACAGAACAATCAAGTCTAATTTTGTATTCGCAGTAGACGATTTTCCAGACTCTGTAGTTTGATACCCTTCTGTACCAGGATCCGGCCTAAGCTTCAAAAGTTTTGTCTTAGTTTTGTAATTTTCTTCATTGTAATTCTTTCAGAGGATGATGTTTTATTACCTCTTGTAATTTCATTTCAATCAAGTCATATCCTTACACTTAAAGTTTAAATTTTACTTTTTTCATACTTAGGGGGAGATTGTTAGCTCTCGTTTCATTAAATGTAAAAGTATGCAAAAAGTAATACTGCAAGTATTGACAGAAGATGATCTGTCACAGAAGACCACAGAGAGACCAACAGCAGAAGATGCTCAAGCGTACAAGTCTCAAGTGACAGAACCTCTGTCGTGTCTCACAGAGGTTCTGGAAGATATCCTCTGCTTTGAAGTGATTTCAAGTTATATCTAGCAGA
>NC_037528.1:33100940-33111845 GCF_001531365.2 Cynara cardunculus var. scolymus | reverse complement strand
GCTCACTCAGATATGGTTGTCCTCTTGGGTAGGTCTGTCGGTTTTGACATTCCATAGAGGTATTTCTAATAAGCACTCAGTCCCTCCTAAAATAGTATGTTCAGTTGATCACAATGGTTGATCAAAATATTATTCCTTTAAAACACAATGATCAGATAAACAATTGATCAAGAAATTTGGCTTTAACCACAATTAACGAAAGAATGATACGACAACGATCCGATTATTCAGTATATATGAGAGAAATGAATGAAGATCTGTAAGAACGAGTTTACAGWTTCTGATAAAAAAAATGAATGTATATCAATCAACGAACAAAAATATCAGAAAAACAAAATTTGAATACAAACGAGTGTATTATCACAGAAAAAGATTTCCGTATAAGAGACGTGATAATAACAGTTTGAAGAATAGCTGAAACAGGTATTGGAGTTATGATCGATGATAAATTACGCAAGTAAAATCTCAAAAAATACCTGTTCAGAAAATGTACTCGTTACAAAAAATTATTTTCCAAAAACATTTATTGAACTTTCTAGAGACTCCCCCTAGAAAGTAGATTATAGAAATGATTCAGTTAAGCTCAAAAAAAATGAAGAAAACATTTTAAGTACGGTTTCTAAACTGTGTGTTTAGAAACCACACTCGGTAACGCACGGGTTCTGAACTGAAATGTTCAGAAGCCTCGTTTGGAATAAATTACAACTCCCCCTGCATTGGTGTATCACTGAAATGATATTCTGATCAGCACAAAATTGACACACCTGCAAAACCAGATTAAGTAGATTTTGGTACCTAAACGAACTTGGGTCCTATTTTGTTAGTATCGGGTTGGGGTATGTTGTAATTTCCAAACCATTTATTTCTATAAGATATTTTCTTTTCAGCACTATTAACAGGATGATTATATACATAATATGATCCATGCCAGTTATTATAATCATACTTGTTCTTACCTTTCCAATTGTTCTGATAGCTGTTATCTCCATGCCACCTGTTGAACCTTTTGTTATTGACAAAATTATTAGTTCTGCATGTTGAGCACATAATTCTTCTCTTGCTAAGATTGATCAGATCATTAGTGGATCTCACAATGCAAGGAAGATTGTTAGTAACAACAGATGTATGAGATAAAACAGAATTAGCTTTATTAACCCAAATGCTTTTACCTTTTGAATGATAATTGGGTGATCCAATGACATATCCTTGATAATACTGATTAGAATGAGAATAGTTCTTAGAAACAATAGATTTAGGACTACTTGAATAACTGTTCGATATGGAACAATCATAAAAGTTAGTTTTACACTGTGATTGAGAACTAGTTGGGCTTTTAGCACACGAAAAGTCTTTGACATTTTGTAAAAGCTGGTCTCTTTCAACAGCAACTAAATCGTATTTCTTTTTCAGTTTAGTTCTCATGTTCAAATCAGTTACAAGTTCTGTCTCTAGATCAGACAATTATTTTGAAGTATCCAAAAACTTACCTTCTAATTTCTTCTTTGACTTTTCAAAAAATCTCCGTTCTTTCTCAAATTCGTTTCTCTCTTCGTCTGAACTTCCCTTCTCATTTTATGAAGCAATGTCAAGCGATTTCTTTTTCTCTGTAAGCTCTTTGGCAATTGCAGCATTTTTCTTAACAGTGTTTTTCTTTTCAATAACAAACACTCTTTTCTCTTCATATAATTCTTTCTTCTTCTGTACAATGCTGTCAGACAATTCCAAATTCTTTCTTTGGCATTCTTCTTCATACTCTTTCTTCTCTTTATCAAACTTGAATCGTTCCAAGATGATAACTTGTTCAAAACCTGATATTTGTTTTGAAAGCAAATTGACATTCAGCTCTAATGTTTTTATCTTGCTTTCAAACACTTTCCTTTCAGCATCAAATCTCTTTTCAGTTTCTAAAACCTTTTCCTTTTCTATTTCCAATAATTTCCTTATCTCAATCAAATCATTCTTATATTTATGAATTTTCTCAGTAAAGTCCTCAGTCTCTGTATTTTTCCTCCCAAAAGAGTTCCTCTCAGCATTTAATTCATTTTGAACTTTTTGGAGTTTATTGAACAAATCTTTATTTGACTTACTCCACATTTTCAAATCATCATCATAGTTTTTCTAGACCGAACTCAGAGTTTGCTCAAGCTTTTCAATCTTATACTGAAAGTCTGTCTCAATTCTATCACATTCTTTTTTATGATCCCTTTTTAAATCTTTAATATATTTCTTATTACCATGATTCTCAGAATATATATTTATGTATTTTTCTTTATAGTTCACAATGCTCTTCTTCAGTTCAATAATCTGAGCTCTCATCTCTTGATTCTCCTTCTTTAGGATATCTGCCATTTAAAAAAAGTAAGATTGATCAGATATAGGATCTATGCGATGAAATCAGACAAAAGAAATCAGGAACAATTAAGCTCAAAAAAACAAAAAAAAGACACAAAACAAAAACAGATAAACGATGATCTAAAAAATTAGAATCTAAACAAAAAAAAAAAAACTCAAAGACCGAAAACACAACAAGTATAAGCCCAAAAAAAATGTCCAAGTCCAAAACAATAGAAATTTCTACAATTACAACCCAGACAAACAATAGAATTCACTTCCTTTAGACCTAAAAACAATTTTCTTCCTTTGCTTTTGACTGCAAAATGCTATTAGTATGCTCTTAGTATCCACTTCCTCTTAGTATGCTCTGTATGCTGTACTGCATGATCAATTAAATCACCTGTTGTACGTTGCTAAACCTTTGAAGAATAGCGAACACCTTTTGAAATCCAGTATTCACGGCAATAGAATCTTTTGCACGCAAGTCTTGAGGGACCTATACCAATCTTGGTTAACAGTTACAGCAGCATCACCATCATTATTGCTATAAGTACAGACTCTCAAACTTGCCAAACCAAACACATCATGTATTGCTTTTTACATACAAGCTTAATCGACAGCTTAAAATCAACTTCACTTGCTGTTGTTGCTAGAATCTAAACTTGTGACAGACTGTGATTCACTAAACTAGACAAGAAACAATCCAAAAACAATTACAGTTAGTGATTTAAACACAATCTCTCAAGCTGCGAATTTCATAGGTTGAACAAAGCAAAGAATTTGCGTGAGAAAGAAGAAGGCAGTTTAAGAATCTGAGTGATTTACATAGACTCTGGTCAAAATCCAAAAACACCAATCTGACCAGCCCTTTCTCTATCAAAATCGAAAAAACCAATAAAACCAAATCCACAAACACAGATATTGTCAAGAGATATTTGATTTGAGACAAGACATGAACAATGAACTTATCGTCCAATTAAAATCAAACCTGCTTAAACCTGTTTGATGTAGAAAAACAGATGTTGATGAACTGCTCACCTCTCTTGATTAAATCATCCACCACAGATTGTGCTTACCACTGTTTCAAATCGGCCAAGACAGAAAACTGTGTATGGTTTGTGCAATAAAGAACAAACATAGAACCTGTAGATGAGCGATAAAAAGAACCAGATGAAAACCAAGTCAAAATTGAATCGATTCTCTGTAATCGAGCAGTCTGGCCAAAATCAAATAAAATGAGCAATGAGCTTCTCAATCAATGAAAGGTTGCTGTTCGATTTAGGTTGAAATCGAAATTCGGTCAAGAAGCAGTGAACTAATTAGACACAGAGCGATTTACTTTGAGCGATTAAGAATCAGGGTGAAATGGATTGAACGATTTAATAAACCCGATACCTCGAAGCACAAACTGCTAAGTCCTAAATCGCTCAACTCTCTTGCTTAAATCGCACACCACATAAATTAAATCGCACAAGGCTTTTCTCTAAATTGCTCACCAAACGCTCAAATGATGACCATATATGGTCAATCAAAACTTACTTATGTCCGAATACAATCAATGTGAACTACCCTTGTGCTAAATCGCTCAGAAATCCAGAGAAAGAATGATCGAATTCGCTCAAGAATCCTCTCAAAAATAAACTCAAACCTGAGATTACGAGAATCAAGAACCAAATGAAATCAGTGAGCGATTAAGAATCCGGTCACTTATCCGGTCATGAGTTGTACAAATCCGGACACTTATCCGGTCAAGAGTTGATCGAATCCGCTCAAGCTGTGTGCGGATAACTCTCTAATCTGTTCAAGACAGTCTTTTGATCATACAAGAAACCTGCGATATGAAGAACCTGATGAAAATGAAATAGACATAGACCAAGTCTGTTGGGTCAAAACCAAAATGGGCCTCTTGAGCGATTTAAAAAAGAATCCAAAAACACAAAACAAAAAAAATTTAACCAAAAAATGAATCAAACACTGAGTTTTTAAGGAATTTTAAGAACACGAAATTTTTTAAAAAATCACAAAATTCACCAAAAACTTGAAAACGAATGATCAGATCAAGAAATCGCGTGAATAACAAATATTCACGACTCTAAAACGCATACTCTGATCATGATCTTAACACGAAAACACAAATTTTTAAAAAAAATTGGGATCAAACACTAGAAAAAAACAAAAAAAATCAAGAAAAAAATCTTCAAAACTTCTGATTTCTTCCTCTGATATCTTGCACACACTGCTTTGATACCAATTGTTAGTTCTCTACAATGATCAATCTTCATAAAACTTTAAGAATCATGRCAGATCTAAGATATATCTTCAAGAACACAAGAGATGATATTTGAGAGAGAAAGTCAACAATCAATACTTTGGTCAAACCCTCTTATTACGTAATATCAGATTTACAATAAAGCTCTCTACTCTCTCATGTCTAAATTACAAAGATAAATTCCCTATTTATAGGGTCAAACTACTAAACATGGTCAAAGTCAAACCCGATGACTTTTACAATTATAGACACTATTTAACTTTCAAGACGAATACAATTTAATACTGATTTTCAGTCCTAACACACACGGTTTATCTTTTTGAGCTTAAATAGAAGCATACGTTGCTTTATCTTTCTACACTACACAGATTTAGCATTTTATATGTTATTTTGCGAAAACATTCATAGATATGCTTTTCTTAAGCTATCGATGATTGAATGGAAGACCTGGTGAGATGAGCCTCAAAAAGTCTCATATATACAGTACATCCGTTGTACTGAGTATATATGTTATACTCACAGGCCAATCTTTTTATTAGATTGAAAACAATTTTATTCGTTGAAATTGGTTGTTACCTTCCCATTCCCTTAATCTGAAAAGATTAAACAAGTGGATTTGAAAAGATCTACTTACAATTTCTCGAATTGACGGCTTACGCGGAGGATTTCATTCATTCTTGTGTATGATGGAATGATTCTCATTTCATCATAAGGGGGAGTATGTAATAATGAATGAAATGTCAAATTTCGAACATTTTAAAGGGAATCTGATGTAAAGATCAAGGGGGGAGTAACTTTAAAGATGGCAAAAGACTCAAAAGGAGTGCGACTAGAGATGACTACGAAGATTATTCCGATGCTAAAAAGACTGAGAGATGTTGAATGTGAAGATCCATTTTACAACAGTTTACTGAAGATCGTTTCTGAAGTTTGTTATTGTTTCTGATCTACATTGTCAAAAAGAGAAGATCATCGCGGTTCTACATTCGAGAGGGAGAATGTTAGAAGATCTTTCTCAACAAATGTTTGTCTGAAATTTCAAGTGAAGATTGTTTTGTTGTTTCTGAAGAAGTCATAGAGAGCGTAAAGAGACAAAGTTCAAACGAGATTCAACACGCGCAAATTCTTTCAAGTCTGAATACAAAAGGGGATAATGTTAGGACTGAAAGTCGGTGTAAATTTGTATTCGTCTTGAAAGTTACTATTGTCTATAATTAAAATAGACATCGTGTTTGACTTTGTTTGTAAGGTTTGACTTTGACTAGGATTTTATAGTTTGACCCTATAAATAGGGTGTTTGTCCTGTAATTGTGTAAGAGCTTCATTTGTAAAATTCATTTACGTAAAGAGAGTTTGACCAGATTTGTAAGCCTTGACTTTTCCTCTCAAACACTCATCTCCTCTCATGTTCTTAGAATGCTAAAATCCAGATCTGCCATGGATTGATTGAAGATATCTTGAAGATTGATCAACAAAGGGACTTTTAGGTTTCATCGTAGTCAACACCTTCTTGCTGATTGTATCCTTTTGCGACGAGCCGGGCCTTATTTTTTACAACAACGCCATCTTCATCCTTTTTATTCTTGAAAACCCACTTTGTACCGATAATCATTTTATTGTTGGGACGCAGAACCAATCTCCAGAACTTTAGTGCTTCAAACGGATTCAGCTCCTCTTGCATCGCAATTATCTAGTCCGGATCTGCTAAGGCTTCAGACACCTTAGTTGGTTCAATACTACTCAGAAAAGTGGAATAAAGACACTCATTAGCAGAAGCAGACCGAGTATGAATAGATGCATATGGATCACCAATAATTTGATGTATTGGATGATTCCTGGTCCACTTTTTGCTATGAGGTAGGGGAATATAAGAACTTTGATATGAATTTTAATCAGTATAAGCATTGGGGGACTTATGAGTAACAGGTTCAGGTGAAGGTTCAATGTTTGGAACTAAGGTAGGCTGAATATCTGACGGAGGTAAGGTATTTTCATCTTGAACGACCGACATCTCTGGCAAATCAGTATTTAAGCCCTCTTCACACTGAATTTGACAGTCAGAAGTTTCCATCTGTATTTCTTCATCAACCTCCTTTGATTCTTCTTCAGTTTCAGTCACTGGAACATCAGCAGATGGACCAGGTAATTGTTGTTCCGTTTGAATATTCCTAGACATATCATTGGACTTATTAGATTTATTATCAAAATATTCATCGTAAAATTTTCAAACAAAGAATCTAAATCAGAAAGATTAGAATTCGAAGATTCAATTTTATCTGCTTTCCGCGAAGTATTAATTATCAGCCCGGGTCCTGAACCGTTTTGTTCAGAAGCCACATCAATAACTTCAACGAAAGAAACGTTGACGCTCTCATTGATGATTTTCGTCCTTTTATTGTTGACTTTGTATGCAGCAGACTTTTTTGAGTAACCTATGAATACCGCTTCATCAGCCTTCGCAACGAACTTTCCTCTGTCCTCTTTGTCATTTAAAATAAAACACCTGCAACCAAATACTCGAAAGAATTTGATATTAGGTTTTCTTTTATTTATAATTTTGTAAGGAGTTTTACCAAACCTTTTGTGTATAAGGAATCGGTTCTGGGTAAAACATGCAATCGCCACTGCTTCAGCCTAAAGAAATAAGGGAAGCTTAGAGCAAGTCAGGAGTGTACACACTGCTTCCACCAATGTTCTATTTTTTTCGTTCAACGACACCATTCTGTTGTGGTGTTCGGGCTGCTGAGAAAGTATGTATAATACTAATGGATTCTAAGAATGAGCCGAGAATACTGTTCTTGAATTCAGTTCCATTATCAGTTCTGATTTTCAGAACTGTCAGTTGTATAAAGCTTGTTTTCGACTTGTGTGAAGCTTTCTTCAGTTTACTCATTTCACATGCGTTGCACACATGATCTTTATGAAACTTTAGGTCTGGAATTCCTTTAACCAAGTTGTCACAAACCAACTTGTTCAGATTTTTAAATTTGAGATGAGAAAGACGCCGATGCCACAACAGATTTTGTTTCAAGGATGCATTGGATATCAAGCAGACTTCAGTATCCACTTGTGTATTTGATAGGTCGATTGTGTAGAGGTTTGATCTTCTGATTCCAACTAATAGCTCCTTACCATTAGTAGTACGGATGCTGCACTGTTAGTTTTAAAACAAACTTCTAGATTTTTATCACATAATTGACATATACTGAAAAGATTATGTCCAAGTCCTTCGACATACGGCACTTTCTTTATCATTAAGTTTTCAGAAATTACGTCACCGTATCCAAGGATAGGCGCGTATTGGTCATTACCAAATCTTACCGTACCTCCAAAGATTCAACAAAATTAGATAAGAGTTCTTTTCTACCAATCATGTACTTAGAACATCACGAGTCTAAGAACCACACATGCCGGTTTACCTGCACAATGAATCAATTGGGTTTTGGTACCCATTTTAGAATGGGTCTTTTCATCTCAGATTTTGTTGGTGGTATACTATAAGTACCAAACCAACGCTCTTTAAAATTGATTTTCTTTGATAAAGCTGACAGAGCAGAAAGCATGGCATGATAAGGTTTAAAAGAAGTAAAAGACATAAACTTCTCATCCAATCTATACGGAGAACAATTATTTTTACTATTCTTGATATCAAACAATTCATTTACTGAATATCTGTGTACAATATTATTCAATGCTGAATTATTTAATAAAGAATCAACAAAACTATTCTTCTTTTGTTGATTCAATGATTTATCTTCATCTTTCACCCTCCACACTTTCTTAAACTTCAATGAATTATCTGAAATAGTAGCAATAAAATCATTAGATTTAAATGAACGATGAACCTTATGTTTAATTTTCTTTTCAGTAAGCTTCTTCAGTTTCCTCGAATTATTTTTGGATTTATTCTTTTTATAATACCAATTCTCAGAAACAGGTTTTGTATTGAAATTCTTTTTAAAATCTGAAGCTATGTCGGAATCCTCAGTCATTTCATTTTTAACAATAAAATTTTCGTGACAGGGAAGTTTCTTCGAGAAATCAAACTGATCAATCTCATCGTCTAAACAATTATCTGAGTTCAGGATGTCAGAAAAATTGATTTCTTCGTTTAAAACATTTAATTCTTCTTATTCAGAAGTGTCACTTAAAGATTTTGTACATGAAAAATATTCAGACTCAACTTGTTCCGGTTTGACTTTAGAATTTTCTAAATTTTCAATTTTATTTAGAAATTCTTGTTTTTGTTTATTAAAAGAAAGCCTTTCTTCATTCAAAATCTTCTCTAACTGAACCACTTGTTTTTCTAAAATTAATGTTGGTGTATAAGGTTTTGGTTCAGTAGGTTTAGATTCAAGCTTTGCTTTTGAATAGCTATGAAAATAATCAGTTGAAAGTGCAGATACTTGTGTTTTATAGCTGTTATTTAGATTTGTATAATCAAACGGAACTTGCATTTTGTCTTTTCTTTTCCGGTTAAAATCCTCTTGTTCTTCTACTTCATCAGAAGATTTTGTAAAATTTATTTGAAACTCGGAACCACAGTCAAGATATTCAAATTTATATAGGGTTGGGGTAAAATATAAAGCCTTTTCTAAACGGTTTGGATTTTCATACCCTAACCCTTCCCGAGGGTTAAAAAATCTTGTCTCAGAGGGTTTGTTTAGAAAAAAATGTTTGATCAGTTTGTCCTCTCTTATATAACTGTTCCTCTTTAGCTTTCAGTTTTTCATTTAAATCTTTAATTTGCAACTCAAGCTTACTTATCTTAACAATTAATTCTTAATTCACAAATTCCAACGATTTATATTTGTCCTTTGAGTCAGATAATTCAGATTTTAAGATGTTGGATTTTTCATGAAAAGTTTTTGATTCAGATAACAAAGATTGTGCCCAATCAAAATTTTCAGCATTTTCATCAAAAAACTTGATATATTTTTCTTTTTGCATTTGTAAATATTTTTCAAGATTATTTGTACTCTGTTTTTCAGATTTTAATTGTTGCTGAAAACTTTGAAGTTTGGACATCATCTTTTGCATCTGATATATGCATGAATTTTCCAATACCTCTTCATTCAGCTTAGCATTCTCCTCTTCACACTCATCAGAAGAATCTATTTCAGTCCTTGCCATCAAACAAATGTGAGCCACAGCTTCTGACTCCTCTTCCTAATCAGTTAAATTCAACCAATGGTCATCTTCAACCATCAATGCCTTTCCCGCATCTCTTTGTTTTGACCAGAGAAACTTATTTTTATAATAGTCGATATTCCTTGTAACCGACTTTCTGCAATTAACAACAAAATGTCCCAATTTGCCACAGTTGTAGCATTTGGTGTTCTCATCTTCCACTCCTTTTGCGAACTTCTTCTTCTCTTCAGGTTTCTTTTCATACTTTTTATCGTATCTCTTCTCATCGTACTTTTTCTTTTCTCCAAATTTGTCTTTAAACTCATATTTTGAACCCGAAGACAATCTTTGATTATTTGAGTGCGGTTTCTTCTGAAACTATTTCTGAAAGGCTTTGGTCAACATTGCCATGGCCTGTTTAAATTCATTCATCTCTAAGTCCGAGTCAGAGCTGTCACTACTTTCACTTGACGACTTGATTGTCTGACTGACCTTTTTTACTTGCTTACCAGATCTGACTTTATTTTTCTTTTTAGAAACAAAGGCCAATGGATCAGTAACTTTCTTTTCCTTTTTCTTCTTGAAATCTCTGGCCTCTAAAACATCTTCCTCATTCTGTTTCAGAGTTTAATAAACCTCGTGAATATCGATATCAGATAAGGATTTATTAAATCTGATATGATTGGCATAAGGTTTCCACTCCGGTTGTAAATTGTTGAGGAACTTAACATTTACTTCAATGACAGTTTTAGAAATGTAATTCTTTGTAAGCTCATTCAGCAGTCTGGTTAGCCTGTCATACACATCATCAAGGCCCTCTCCTTCTCTAGCCTTGAATTCCTCATAAGCAGAAATGCAGTTTGTGATTTCAACAGAGTTCCCACCTTTGAACTCATCATCATCTTTTCTATCTGCATCCACATGTTGTGTCTAGAAGCTTTATGACTGTTGATGCTTGTATAAATTTCATTAGTTAGTGCTTGCATCATATAAGATTTGCACAACACATCAGCATGTGCTCTTTTTTTTTGTCTTCAGCTGTATATATGGATTTCTCTTTGATCACTCTTTGAGCAGGTCTGCCTTCAACAGGAATAGCAGGTGTTTCTCTCCAGAATACGGTTGGTCCTTCTGTCACACCCCGCTATAGCGGAAACACGAGGTATGGCAGG
>NC_037528.1:33065466-33098702 GCF_001531365.2 Cynara cardunculus var. scolymus | reverse complement strand
ATTCATTACCTGACGACATAGTGCTGCAATATTTAACAAAATTTAAATTATTGAACGAATCATAATAAATATCAAAAAGATGCAATGTTTATGCAAACCCACACATGCAAATCGTGCTTTTCTTATTTGAGTAAGAAGTTCTTAACTTTAGACGAACACCTAATATAACAGATCCGCGTCTCTCCTTATACATGCTTAATTAGACATAGGTGAACANACGAACACCTAATATAACAGATCCGCGTCTCTCCTTATACATGCTTAATTAGACATAGGTGAACARACTTTGTCTAATTAGAGTATGCTAAGAAGGCACTCATTCTAGTTATATTAGTAGTATGTTCATTTTGATTTTTTTAACTCTTTTAAGAAAATTATTTTGTAATGTTTTGGGTTATAGTGTATGGTTTTCTTAGAAAACCGGTATTCTCTATAACCTACCGCTCTGATACCAAATCTGTCACACCCCGCTATAGCAGAAACACGAGGTATAGCAGGTAGAGTCTCATAGCAATGGAGTATAACACCACCATACATTATAATTACATTACATCACTAGCCAAAGTTTACATTCCCAAAACGATAAGTTTGTAAATTATAATGAAAAATTCGAAGGTGATGTTTGAAACGCGGTTTCTTTTAAATGCCACTATATGCCTTCCTTACCCTTGAAAAGCACGTTAAAACAAGGGTCAACCACAAGAGTTGGTGAATTCACAGGTTTTCAATGTACAACAAATCTTTATGCAATAATTAGTTCGAGTAAGTCTTTTACTTACTCGCAACAACTTTCATATGTGTAGCACTTTTAACGAGGCACAATGTACTCCAAGTAATTTTAAGTGTTGGGCTACTACTAAACTTGCGACAACTACGCCCTTTATACCGAACTACCTCAGCGTGGTGTTTAAACCACCTGGATAGAACCCGTGTTTTAGTTAAATGCACCCCTACTCGTCAGTAAAAGGTGGGATTGTCAATCCAAATAGCGCTATCCACTTAAACTAGCGGCTCATACGAGTTAATAAGTAGTGTAACCAAGTGAGACTTTTTAATTAACCAAAACACAATTTTTACTAGCGTACATGGTGCTAGTGCTCATATTCACAATTTCATTTTATTGCATATTTCATATCATCAATTTGTATCCACGATTTAATCACATTGTATATTTCATACAATCAACAATTACTTTTATACGTGCTTTTCCCCCCAAAAAAACGATGGATTTAAAAAAAAGGGGCCGTGAATACTCACCTCTTCTTTCACGGTGAAGATGGTTGAGTGATCGAATGGTGCGTCTTGGTAAAGTCCTTTTAGTGAATCCTTATAGAAAACGAACGGTTGTCAACGTGTTCGGTTTTTAACTCTTAAAGGTTAAGGTTACTATTCTACCTTTACGTCTTATAAAATGCCTCTTTATGTTCTTAAGAATAAAAAAAAATCAAGTATTAAGCACTTTATATGCTATATAGGGTCTATGGTTTAAGAGTCTAATCTTTAGTGGTTTTAGGAAATCATGCATGCTGACAGAATCTTTGTGACTCAAAAATGTCCATGGTTCACCCTCATCCAAGAAGTATATTTTCCTGAATTTTTTATATGTTTTAGTATACTGAGTTAGGATTATTATGACCAAAAATCAAGATTTGTGGATGAGTGGAAGAGTCTCAAACAAATTTTTACCAAAACAGTGGTTATAGCTTTCAAAATAAAAAACCCCTTCTTAATGTTACACTCTTTTGAAGGAGTTATACTTATTATTTTTCAGTGGTTCATGAATCGTTTTAAAGCTAACACATAAGACTAGCTTTTCTAAAAAGAATCACTATATTTGGGGGTACAGTTTGGGAGCTATGGTGGTTTAAACATGCATGTGGAAATCTGTCAAGTCTGGACAGATTGCACACTTATTTTGTAAAAATTGGTTGAACCCCTAAATCACCATGTTTTTGGGTGGGGTTAGACTATTTTGAAAGCTAAAACTTTAAGACATACTCCAGAGGTAAAATTTCATGAGTTTTGATGTGTCTTCTAAGAGTTATAGATGAACAATGAGACACAAAATTTCTGATCGACCACTGTTGCACACCAAATTTGTTTTGGGTGTTGTGAGGTCATAAGTTTATATTTTCTCATGATTCCACTTGGGTTTGAAATATAATACACTAAATATTATTGAGGAAAAAGAGTCATACTTATTGGGTCCATACACAACCAGATATGGTCGTTCCAAACTCATGCAATGATTCTGTCYAGGAGAAAAGTCATTCTTTTATGCAAAAATGGACTTTTATGCATCAAAATTTCCAAAAATGATGATTTTATGAAAGGAAACCACTCTACTATTCAATATTAAACCAAGAACATATAAAATACAATATTTTTGTTATCAAAAGTGAAAGAAAACTTAGATTCCATAAGAAACACAAAAATGCAAGAAATGAAGGTTTTTCTTGCTTTTCAAAAGTTCTAGATGGTTAGGTCACGGATTTTCGCCATATTAAGAACATTTTTCATGTCTTTGATGTAAAATCTACCCTTAGAATTTAGAATGATGAACACCTCTCCTTTGTGAACTTAAAAGTATGAAAATGACAAGAAAATGGCACTAAAAGTGCATAAAATAAAGCCACAACACTAACAAGTGTTCTTACCTTTGATTAAAAGAAGATGATCCTAAATTTCTTCAAGTTTTGATTCTTGAATCTTTCTTTTCTATGATTCATATGGCTGAATTTTCTTTCTTGAAGAAGAAGATGGAGGGAAGGAGTTGTAAGTGAAAAATGAGGGAGAGTAAGGAGATGAAAGGTTGAGAAGTGAATGAGAAATGAGTATTTTAAAAATTCATTGTCTTTATATGGRGGGGGGGGGGGGGGAGGCCACTTGATGGGCTTATGGGCCTCTCTATAATTTTTTTTTTTTGTAAAATTAGCCCATAGTTTAATGAGTTGGGTATTTTTGTGAGAAATTGAGAAAAATGCCCAAATTCCTATTTTATGAGATAAATAAATTCATAAAATATAATTCAAGTAAAAATATTTAAAATATGTAGACTCTATATTTTATGCAAGTTTTAAAAATTATTTGGAGTGTTTGGCATTTTATAAGACGATCTGGTTCATTACGGGTTGTAACAGTGTTTTCTACCAACCTATTAGGATTTCTAACTACTTAAGCTCTAATCGCTCTACTTGAGTGCTAATAATATTTCTAAAGTGCTATCTAGCTACTAACCTGGTATTTAAATTTCCGGATGTCACACCTTCCATTAGAGATTCCATTATCAGCTCTCCTTTCATGCGTTCAATAAAATTGAGAAATCTATCTCTCCATTGGTTATAATCTCCTCTGAACAGAACTGGTGGCTTGGTATCAGTACCAATAGCCATAGCTTCTCTCAAACTCATTTTATGTGATTGAAATGATTTTGGATCTTCTGCAGTTCAAAATTTGATTCGAAGGATTAAAATTCAACACTATTTCAAAAAAGTTGCACACAAAGAATTTACACACATTCAACACTTAGAAAAATTGAACACTTAGACTTATCCGGATTAGAAGTTCGGACAAGCTTATCATGATTAGATATCCAAACAACTAAGTTTGTCAATTCTAAGTAGAACACAGTTTATTTGGATTAGATATCCGGACAAAACACTTAGACAAAAATGTCCACAAATCTCAAAACTCAATACGGACACACAAAGTCAACAAGTCAAATAAGTCAACAAATGTAATCCAATCAATACAAATCAAAGTCAAATGTATACATCGCTTGACAATACAAGTTAAAGTCCGCACAAGAATAGTCAAAGTCAAGTCCGCCCAAACACTAAATCGCACAAACCACAATATGATGAATATTAAATCAATCAATGTTTCAAGCGGATAACTAAATCGCACACTAAATCGCACAGGGTTACAATCGAATTAATACTAAATCGCACATAACTACAAGCAATATAACACTAAATCGCACACAGCGTTACCTGGTTTATCTTTAAATCGCACACCTAAAATTCACACAGATTCACTAAGTCTTAAATCGCACAAAGAACTAAGCGATTTATCCTATATCGATCAAGAGTTATACGATTTACCTTCAATCACAAACACAATTTTATCAACTTTTCACCAAAATTTTGGATCAAAACTTGAAATTTTTTGAACTTTTTGAAGAAACAGAAAGTTTTCGTAAACTCAAAAATCTGCCAAAAATGGTTCAAATCTTGATTAAAATTCAAAACAGTGTGAATCAAAGATGATCATAATGTAATCGCGAATCTAGTAGTCCAAATTTCAACAATTAACAATAAAAAATGATGAGATTAGAGTAGAAAATATGAAATCCGATCAAGAACACGAAGAACACAAGAACCCAGCGATGAACAGTGACTAAAAATCCAAAAAATTCATGCAAAATTCCTCGAAAAATGTGTAATCCTTCTATCAAATTGCTATTCCTATGCTCTGATACCAATTGTGAATCCCAATTATCATACAAATCAGATAAATTTTCAAGAGCATAGTTGAGAGAAGAGAGAGATTTTCACCAAGCTTTGAAATGATATTTCTTGGGAGAATATTACAAAGTGATTAGCAACAACTAACTACAATTAAGCTACTAAAAATCTATTTATACTAAGAAAATAATAAAGCTAACTGTTACAAACTTGAGAGAACTTGAATACAACATTTTAGCACAATCTTGAACTCAACAGCGTCCATTTGATCCTTGATCTCTTGTACTCGATCAATAGATTGTTTGGAGCTCCGAGGCCTACTGCCTGCCTCTGGCTGATGGGCTCTGACTAGGACCTCCTACCTTAGAGCAGGTGTAGCAACTTTGGTCCCTTGTATAGGGACCTTGGCTCTGTGTGTGTTTCGGTGTGGTGGTGGTGCAGCAACGGTTACTTCAACAGTGAGTGGGATCGCCATTGGTAAAGGAGCCGCTTCTGTTTCTTGATGCCTTTCTTCTAGCTCTGGCTCTATGACGTTGACTACCACTACTTCATCTTCCTCAATCCTTGTGGGTGGAGCGGTTTCCATGATGTACTCCGCTGAGGATGATAGACTTTCAGATGAAGATGAAGAGGTGTATACGGAGAGAATCTTGATCACGTCCTCTTCATCCATCTTGTGCTCTGTTAGCTCTGCTACTTTTGGTCTAGAGGGCATTTGTTCTTCTCTTCATCCTTCTGTGTGTGCCTATGCAGCCTTGGTTTTGTGACTTGTTGGCGCTTGGGCTGGTTGTTGAGGAGCAGAGGCAGAGGGGGCAGCTGTTGGAATGGTGCTTTTGGAGCAGACTGTTTCTCCTCCTCTTGACAACTTTGAGGGTTATACTGGTATGGGTCCTCAATGTCGTCAAGCCTCCTCTTCTTTAAGGCTTTGGCACACAAAGTAGGTAGCTCGGACTTCCTCTTCGACTTCTACACATTGATTGGAGTCATGGCCTAGACCGTAGCATTGAAGAGTTCGACGATGTCAATTGTTGCATTTGTGGCCTTGAGGATCTCCATGTTCGCCTTGTATTTGAAAGTTGCCAAGGAATGGCGCATGTTGATAACCCCCTGTTTGCTGTGCTGTTGAAATCCGAGGTGTAGTCTGCCACCTTTTAGAGAAGATGATCACCCAGAGCTCGTATCTTCGTCTGGGTGATATCGTCTGTCGGGACACTTAGAGGAATGAGCGTTGTAGTATCTTGAGAGGAGGTAGATGTTGCATCCCTCTGAACGTGTGCAAGGACCCTTTACAGGGTCTCTGCATTTTGAGCCATCAATTCTTGGAGTTGATCGAGTCAAGAAGCATTCGTCGAGGACTCAACTCTCAATACTTCTAAGAATGATCTTACTTCATCCAGAGCAGATGCAGAAGGAGATGGCTCTGCACGGGCCATGTTGAGTTTTAGCGCTTCTAAGGAGCACAACACATTGGTGGCAAATGATTGGAACTCATCATTGGGGTAACCTCTGGCTCAACACATGGGCCAGATTCATTCCATGTTCCTAGGACACCTTCTATCTCGACTTGTTTGACATTGGTCGAGGAAGGATTTCTAGCCGATCCTCGTGTCTCTCGTGGAGAAGAAGACACTACAGCTGTTCTGTCAAGAGGAGTTTCCTCAGTAGGTTCAGAGCCTGCAAAGAGACTGGTCGAGAGTCTCCAAGCCATGTGCACCTAAGCCTTGCTCTAAACACGTTTGGGGAATGTCTAGTGCAGAGGAAATGAATTCCTCTATAGGGGAAAGTGGCATGGCATGGGGAGACATGCCACTTATATGTTCAAAGGTTTCACCTTTTTGAGAGGGTGAGCCCTGGAATGCAGTTTCCTTTTGGCTTTCTTGACCAGAGGCAGATGCAACCTCTGGCTAGGTAGGTTGGTTAAGGTTCGAGGTGTTCACCTCTTGTTCAATGACTTCTGTTGCTTGACCAACAGAGTCAGATGATGTACTTGCATTGGGAGTTGGGCTTGGGAAATAAATGTACCTATTCAAAGTTCTAGGCTGCTCTGGCTCTTCCGGAGCCAAAGCAGCTACTCCCCCTTCTCTCTCATCATCCTTTTCATTCCTTTCAAATTCAACACTTACGCCAATATCATCGTCAAGAGCGTCTTCCCCGTCATTTGCTGCATTAGACCCAGCAATATCACTAAGCTCTTGCTCTTGTTCTTCCTCAGTGTCCTTTGAGTTAGAACTTGAGAAAAGTCCTAGTTCACGCAGAGCTTCTTCTTTTCTACTCCTCTTCTCTTCCTCCTTCCTTACTCTCTCCTCCCTCTCTTACCTTTGTTTTTCTTCTCTCTCTTCTTCTTCCTTTGTCGCCTTCTCTCTTTCTTCCCTCTCTCTCTGTTTCTCGGCCTCCAGCCTCTTCCTCTTCTGCTCCCTCTCCTTCCTTACCCCCTCTTCTTCGGGTAGAGGCCTTTGTGCCTCCTCTGCTCCCTCTCCCTCTTGGGTTGTTCCTATGTGTGCATGGGTTCGAGGCACCGGTTCTAGTGCCTCACGTACACATTTGTATATCTTCCTGACCTCCCTCGTCTTCATATAGGTCATGAGCTTCATCAGGATTGGCCTCTCTATAGCGTAACCATCCTTGTGCACAGTAGGTTTGTATGCTGAGAGTACGTTTACCTTGTGCACAGGAAGGTTTGTGACATTGATGTTGTGCTCATCGGTACTAGGTCTTAGGAGACCTAGAAAACGTGGGAACAACAGAGTTGGCAAGTCCTTCCTCTTCGAGACATTCAGGTTCTTCTTGGAAATTGCAACTTTGAACTCAGTGTAGAGGATCAATGAATAGTCTAGAGACATATCAAAGAAGATCCCATACACGATCTGCAGAATGTTGGTCGAGCACATATCGAGGCTGTCGATTTTTCCTGTCAGCGAACCATTTACCAATGTGAACATAGTGTTCCACATTGGTGGCAGGAATTGTCGTCGATATTGCAACGGGTACTGAATGGCTTGGTTGTACCCCAACATCTTCAAGAATGCCACCAATTCATCCCCAGATGAGAGAGGGGCGTACTCATTCAGTCTAAGATCCGTTTTGGTTGGTATTTGAAGGACGCGAGAGAACAGTGACCTCGATATATTCGAACGGAGACGTACTCCTTGGTGGAGGGTGCGTAGAATTCACCAACAATCCCTCGTTGGGAGTCAGTGATGTTGCAAGATTGCCAAAACTCATGAATAAAATGTTCGGAAACAACATCATCGGTGTTTGAGAGGGCTGGGTTCAGAAAGTGATGTTGAAGAACATCAACGATTGAATGAAGTTTGGGGTCGAAACCTTCCAAGGTGAGGTAAAGGGCATGGTTGTTTGGTTTTAGAGGAAAGGTAACAATGTTTTGGTTTGTCTCGTCCACTGATTTTAGGGTAGTAGTTTGGGTTTGGGAGTTATCGGAGGCGGAAGAAGACATTGTTGCAGGTTTTAGCGAAGAAGATGAGGGTCTTAAAGATTAGGGTTTCATCAAATCAGTTCTTGATTTTGCGGTTTTAGGACTGATTATAGGTGTAAAGAACTTACTTGGGTAACAACTTGTGATGATCTTGGAGGTTGATTGTTCGTCAATGGCGGTGATACCAGTGAAGTTCTTGAGTTTCTTGAAGACTGTAAAGAGAAAATACTCGGAGTAATTTTGAAAGCGTAAAAAGATTTTGGGGATAATTACTCATGTAAATAGGGATTTCTTTATAGGCACTTGAGTGAAATCAGTCCCCAAAGCGTCAAAACTGAAGCGGTTATTCACCAGCTCGTGGGGAGAAGCCACGTGTCCTGACAGGCTGTAAATCCCGCCTGTAATATTCGGGTTTCGAGTTTTGAATTAAGATTTTTGGATTATATATATATATATATGCATATGTAATAATATGTGTGTATATATATATATATATATGTGTGTGTGTGTGTGTACAATTGTGTGTATGTGCGTATATATTTAGTTTAAAAAGTTTTGATGTGGAAGAGGGCAGTCGGCAGTATGCGCCGCACCCATAGTTTCATCTCTTACTATAAATAGTAAAAGGAGTTTTAGAGAGAAGTTTTGACACACTTTCTTGGAGAATTAGATCAGGCAGAAATCCGGTCAACCTTAAATTCTAAGGTGAGTGTGTTTTTGCTTTGAGTAATAATTGTTGGTATACAATTCATTGTTATTGGAATTACCTATTTGAATCACTTTGTATATCGTACGGATTACTATTTTTAAACTGGACAAGTGTTGACCGGACTTCATCTAAACCGACAAGTGTTTACCGAATTCAATCTTAATTCGGACAAGGGGTGTCCGGGTTTATCTTAAACCGCCCAAAGAGGAAATCGGATAACTTGTTAAATCGCCCATGAGAGAACCAGATTCCCTTTAAACCGCTTAAAGGCTTGTCGAGGTATTCTCTAAACCGGTCAAGTATCCTCTGGTGTATTACCTAAATCGCTCAAGTATTATCAAAATTGATTAATCCGCTCAGAACATCCAAGTGTTGATCAGATTAGATATCTGGACAATATTGTTTGGATTATATCTCCGGATGGATGTCCGGATTTCATATCCGGTTGATCTTATTATATTTCCACATTCGCGAGAGAGATGTAATGGCGGTGTAACCGCGAGAGAAAAGTAATGGCGGTGTAACCGCGAGAGAGATGAAATGACGTTGTAATCGCAAGAGAGAAAAGAGATAAATATTTTTATCTATACAGGTTTGATTCTAAACTGCTGGTTTCGGAAATATGTATTTGTGTGAAAATTGTGCACTCACTAGACCTATTGGGTCTAACGCTCAGTTGTTGGACTAACCTGTTTTGCAGGTCATTATACCTCATAGGATAAAGGCAAGGAGAAAGTTTAGAATAGATAAAATTTAGTTGCTCATAAATGTATTGAGAAAAGTTCTTTTTTGTTAACCCATGTTTTGTAATCAATATTACATTATGTGTTATGAGTATGTGTAAGTGGTTTATCTGTACATGGAAAAATGTGGGTTGTTACAGTTGGTATCAGAGCCTTAGTTTAAGGGATATAGGTATTTATGAAATACTTAGACTTAAACTAGAGGTGCAGAAGTTATGATAATAGGTTTCACTAGGTCTATGAACATGGGAATTTGTTATAGCTGAACCTATTATGAGAAAGATAGATTATATATGACAGATATAATCTGAGTTATGGATAGATTTGAGGATGAATGTGTTATTATGTTTTGATTATGAGAATAATCATATGTGTTTAAATGTACAGAAAGAGTTATACACTGTAATATGACAGATAATCCCAATCAATCAGAAAGGACCTCTACTGGTTATGGAAGAGGTCGGGGAAGAAGAAATGTGACTCAAGGGGAAGACCCGGAAAATGTGATGACAATAGAAACGCGAAGTCGCAGCAGGGATCGAGGAAGAGGTAGAGGTGCTAGACAAGAAACTCATGGGGAACAGGAATTGTCGACCCAAGAAAGTTCAATGTATGGCCATGGTAGAGGAAGAGCAAGGGGTGGACATAATGTTTCTGACCCCGGATTTATTACTCAGGAAATGTTGGCAGCTGAATTAAGAAAATTTCACGAGAGCTTGGAAAATTTGTTGGGACGTTCGGTTCCAAATCATCCAAAAATTTTAAGGGAACCTGAGCAGTAGGAAGAAGCCGGAGCTAGTACCCCGGTAACTGGTACATTTGTACCTCTTACTTCGTCCTCAGTACAGAAAGGAGGAGATAGCAAGATGTTTATTTCCTGTAAACCTCCCAAGTTTTCTGGTGAGCGTGATCCTATTAAAGCTATGTGTTGGCTTAAAGAGATAGAGCTGAGTCTGTAAATTAGTAAAAGTGCAGAAGAGGACAAAGTTATGTTTGTTGTATCCCGTCTGAGATCAAGTACTTTGTACTGGTGGGAAGTTCTGTCAAGTTCAGATCCGAACATTTTGAAGACCATGTTGTGGGAAGAATTTGTGGTTAAGTTTAAAATGCAGTATTGTCCTGAAGCTCTAGTACGAAAGTTAGAAGATAATTTCCTTCGTCTAGAATAAGGAAATATGTCAGTTCGTCAATACACGGAAGTCTTTATGGAACAGTTCCGGTTCGCTGAAGCTTACATTATACCGGAAAACAGTAAAGTATATCTGGGGTTTAGAATATAATCTCCGGAAGTATGTGATATCCAGGAATCGGAAAACATTTCAAGCAGCAGTTGATGCTGCTGAAATTCTGGAGCAAGATATTAGCCGGCAGCCACAAGAAAAAGGTTGGGGATAAAAGAAAAGGGGAGGCTACAATGACTTATTTTCGTAGACAAAGGTTTATGGAAAATTTGAATCGACCAGTCTCAAGGTTTGCTGATAGGGCGTGTACTCGATGTCATAAAATACATTAGGGAAATTGCAATACAGAATCTCGAGTATGCTTTAAATGTCAGGAACCATGACATATAGCTCGAGACTGTCGGATGACGCTGAGATGTTTTACTTGTAATTCATCTCAACATGTAAACGTTGATTGTCCGCAAGCTAAGGGACGAGGGTCTGGTTTTGCTGGAGGTTGAGGATCTGGATATTCTAGGGACGAGGATCTGGTTATGTGCCAACAGGTCGTGGACAAATGGATAATCATGTTAATTCAAGTGGTCGAGGAGAGATAAGACGTGGAGAGTCTAATGCAAAAGGGAGAGCCTTTCATATGACGAGAGGCGAGGCAGAAGAGCATCCTGAAGTAGTGACAGGTACATTCCTTGTTAATTCAGTATGTGCCAAAGTTTTATTTGACTCGGGTGCAAATCGTTCTTTTGTGTCACCATCGTTTGTTAACTGGGCACATTTAAAATCTAAAACGTTGAGTGAGGATCTAATTGTGGAAACAGCAAATGATAGTGAAGTATCAATTAAGGAAAGAATAGATGAATGTTTCATAAGTATAGAAGGATGTGAGGTGCCTATACAATTATTTCCTTTGCCTCTAAGGGAATTTGATATAATTATAGGCATGGATTGGTTAGCTAACAACCAAGCTAACATAGTCTGTGATGAAAAGATGATTCATATAGATTTACCGGAAAAAGGAAAAGTTGTGATTTATGGGGATCGACGAGATCGTTACTCTAACCTTATTTCAGTCCTGAAGGCTCGAAAGTATGTACAGAAAGGATGTGTTAGTTTTCTTGCATATGTTATTGACATAAAGAAAGAAAAGGGAAAGATGGAGGATATTCCAGTTGTAAGAGAGTTTCCTGAGGTATTTCCAGAAGATTTGATAAGTTTACCTCCGGATCGAACGATAGAATTTCAAATAGAATTAGTTCCTAGAGCAGCACCCGTTGCACGTACACCATATAGATTAGCTCCTTCTGAGATAAAGGAGTTAATGTCTCAATTGAAAGAATTGTTGGATAAAGGTTTTATCCGACCAAGTACTTCCCCGTGGGGTGCACCGACGCTTTTTGTGAAAAAGAAGGACGGATCAATGAGAATGTGCATTGATTACCGAAAGCTGAATAAACTGACAATCAAAAATAAGTATCCTCTTCCAAGAATTGATGATTTGTTTGATCAATTGGTTGGGGCTACTTATTTTTTGAAGATTGATTTACGATCTGGTTATCATCAATTGAGGATTCGGAATGACGATGCGTCGAAAATAGCATTTCGTACACGTTATGGTCATTACAAATTTCTAGTTATGCCATTTGGACTAACAAATGCGTCTGCAACCTTTATGGATAGGATGAATAGAGTGTGTCGTACCTATCTTGATAAATTTGTGATTGTTTTCATCGATGATATTCTGATGTATTCTCGGTCAGAAGAAGAGCATACTCATCATTTGAGATTACTCTTGGAATAGCTGAAACAATAGAGATTGTATGCCAAGATGTTGAAGTGTGAATTTTGGTTGCGAGAAGTTCAGTTTTTGGGGAATGTTATCTCAAAAGAAGGCATTAAAGTGGATCCTTTAAAAATTGAAACCATTGAAAAATGGGAAACCCCAAAGACTCCAACTGAAATCAGAAGTTTTCTTGGATTGGTTGGGTATTATCGAAAGTTTATACAGGATTTCTCTTGTATACCTACTCCATTAACGAAGCTGACCAAGAAATGTGAAATATGAATGGGGTGAAGCGCAAGCTCAGGCCTTTCAGATGTTAAAAGATAAGTTATGCAGTGCACCAATTCTATCTTTGCCAGACGGAATGGAAGATTTTATGATATATAGTGATGCGTCAAAGATGGGTTTGGGTTGTGTACTGATGCAACGTGGAAAGGTAATAGCTTATGCTTCCAGACAGTTAAAAGATCATGAAAGGCAGTATCCTACTCATGATATGGAATTGGTGGCAATAGTATTCGCTTTGAAGATATGGAGGCACTACCTATATGGAACAAAATGTCAAATTTTCACAGATCATAAGAGCTTGCAACATTTATTTCATCAAAAAGATCTGAATATGCGTCAGAGACGATGGTTGGAGTTAGTGAGTGATTATGATTGTGAAATTTTGTATCACCCCAGGAAAGCAAACGTAGTAGCCGATGCGTTAAGCAGACAAGGGAAAAGTGGAACTATCATAGTTATAGCTCTACGGGTTGAGTTATTACCAAGTATTCAGGAAGAATTGCAAGAATTTTAGCTCGAGGCAATGAAGGAGAATAAGGTTAAGCAAGAAAGACTAGGTGGATTGATATATGAATTTGTAAAAGATGACAGAGAGTTTGGAAAGTTTCAGAACAGGATTTGGGTACCATGCTATGGCGGTCTCAGGAAACGTATTTTGGGTGAGACTCATAAATCATGTTTTGCAGTTCATCCAGGTACAAATAAAATGTATCGGGATTTGAAGCAACATTATTGGTGGTCAGGTATGAAGAGGGATATAGCTAAGCATGTTGAGCAATGCCTAACATGTCTTCAGGTAAAGATTGAACACCAACGCCCTTATGGTAAGTTACAATCTTTAGAAATTCCAGTATGGAAGTGGGATCACATCACTATGGATTTCATAACCAAACTACCGAGAACATCAAAAGGTTATGATGCTATATGGGTGATAGTAGATCAGTTATCCAAATCTGCATACTTCTTACCTATGAAAGAATCATATCCAATGGAGAGATTGGCAAAATTATACATTGATGAGGTAGTGATACGTCATGGTGTTCCTCTATCAATTGTTTCGGACAGAGATAGTCGATTCACTTCTATGTTTTGGAAGAGTTTCCAAAGAGAGATGGGTTCACAGATTAAGCTAAGTACAGCTTATCACCCTCAGACTGATGGACAAAGTGAACGAACTATCCAAACGTTAGAAGATATGCTTAGAGCATGTGTAATTGATTTCAGAGGATCATGGGATAGTCATTTGGCTCTGGTGGAATTTGCGTACAATAATAGTTACCATTTAAGTATTCATGCAGCACCCTTTGAGGTTCTGTATGGACGAAAATGTCGAACTCCTTTGTGTTGGAATGAAATAGGTGAAAAACAGTTAGCTGGGCCTGAATTAGTTTAGCAAACTGCAGATAAAATTGGAGTAATACGAGAACGAATGAAAGCGGCACAGGATAGACAAAGATGTTATGCAGATAAACGTCGAAAGCCGATTGAGTTTCAAGTGGGTGATAGAGTGATGTTAAAGGTATCACCTTGGAAGAGAATGATACGTTTTGGTAAAAAGGGAAAGTTAAGTCTAAGATATGTTGGACCATTTCCTATTATTGGAAAGGTTGGGGTAGTGGCTTACAAATTAGAACTTCCTTTAGAGTTAAGTGGGATCCATGACACGTTTCATGTGTCGAATTTAAGGAAGTGTCTAATAAATCCAGATGTAGCAGTGCCGCTACCCGAAATAAAGGTGGATGAGAGATTGTGCTTTGAAGAAACCCCTGAACAAATTGCTGACTTCAAAGTAAAGAAATTGCGAAATAAAGAAGTTGGATTGGTAAAGGTTCAGCGGCATTATCACAAGGGACCAGACGCCACGTGGGAATTGGAATATGAAATACGAACGAAGTATCCTTATCTTTTTGCTTAAATGGAATTCCGGGACGAAATTCTTTTAAGAAGGGAATGTTGTAATATTCGAGTTTCGAGTTTTGAATTAAGATTTTTGTATTATATATATATATATGCATATGTAATCATATGTATATATATATATATGTGTGTGTGTGTGTGTGTGTGCGCGTAGAATTTTGTGTGTGTATATATATATTTAGTTTAAAAAGTTTTGATGTGGAAGAGGGGAGTCGGCAGTATGCGCCGCCCCCATAGTTTCACCTCTTACTATAAATAGTAAAAGGAGTTTTAGAGAGAAGTTTTGACACACTTTCTAAAAAGGGGTTTGGGAGCAGATTTTTGGAGAATTAGATCAGGCAAAAATCTGGTCAACCTCAAATTCTAAGGTGAGTGTGTTTCTGCTTTGAGTAATAATTGTTGGTATACAATTCATTGTTATTGGAATTGCCTATTTGAATCACTTTGTATATCGTACAGATTACTATTTTTAAACCGGACAAGTGTTGACCGGACTTCATCTAAACCGGTCAAGTGTTATCCGGATTCAAGCTTAAATCGGACAAGGGGTGTCCGGGTTTATCTTAAACCGCCCAAAGAGGAAATCGGATAACTTGTTAAATCACCCATGAGAGAACCGGATTCCCTTTAAACCGCTTAAAGGCTTGTCGAGGTATTCTCTAAACTAGTCAAGTATACTCCGGTGTATTACCTAAATCGCTCAAGTATTATCCGAATTGATTAATCCGCTCAAAACATCCAAGTGTTGATCGGATTAGATATCCGGACAATATTGTCCGGATTAGATATCCGGAGGATGTCCGGATTTCATATCCGGTTAATCTTATTATCTTTCCACATTCGCGAGAGAGATGTAATGGCGGTGTAACCGCGAGAGAGAAGTAATGGCGGTGTAACCGCGAGAGTGATGAAATGACGGTGTAACCGCGAGAGAGAAAAGAGATAAATATTTTTATCTATACAGGTTTGATTCTAAACTGCTGGTTTCGGAAATATGTATTTGTATGAAATTTGTGCACTCACTAGACCTATTGGGTCTAATGCTCAGTCTAACCTGTTTTGCAGGTCATCATACCTCACAGGATAAAGGCAAGGGGAAAGTTTAGAATAAATAAAATTTAGTTGCTCATAAATGTATTGAGAAAAGTTTTTTTTTTGTTAGCCCATGTTTTTTAATCAATATTACATTATGTGTTATGAGTATGTGTAAGTGGTTTATCTGTACATGGAAAAATGTGGGTTGTTACACCGCCTTCCTTATTTAAAAAATTAGGGATACGGGCGGTGAGCTTTTGTAAATGACAGCTTATAGAAAAAGAGGAGAACTCATACTCTGGGTCAAAGAAAAAGATAACAACCATCTTCAGACAGATGCTCTATATTTGGGATACAGAGTTGTTGTACACGAGAGTTGTACATTGGTTTAGAAATGAAACCAATGTATGGTTAAGTGAAAGATTACATACCTTAGGAACTCATACCGAGACTCATGGTTGGACTGTACAGATCTTCTGTCTTATAAGCGAGAAGTTTTTAAAGACAAACGCTCTGTATAGTACATACAGAGGCTCTGTATGGTGGATGATTTGATGCTTCCCCTTGAGTTAAGCTAGCGGAGCTTTCTCCCCCTTGAACTATGCTTGGATCATAAAATCATAAGAAGTGCACACGCATGGTGAACAAGGTATAAAGACTCTGTATAGAATATACAGAAGTTCTATATGACAAAAAGATAAAAGACTCAAGCAATACGCTCTGTCACATAGACAAAAACTAAATAACCAGGAGTCAAACATAAATATGCTCGAGAATGATATAGAAGCTCTGTATAGTACATACATAGGCTATGTCTGAATTAATGAAGATTGAGCATACCCAACTTGCTAACTAAGAAATTGAATAGCTTTTCATCAAGAAGAAATTGAATAGCTTTTCATCAAGAGCCTTAGTAAAAATGTCAGCAAGCTGATGATCTGTATTTACAAAAAAACATTTCAATCGTACCTTTCTCTACATGGTCTTTGATGAAATGGTAACGTACATCGATGTGCTTCATTTTTAGTGTTGTACTGGATTTGCTGTGATCGCAATCGCACTTTCAGAGTCACAGAGGATTGGAATTTTGTCAAACTCAATGCCATAGTCTTTCAGTTGAGTCTTCATCCAAATAACTTTAGAACAACAGCTTGCTTCGGCTACATACTCTGCTTCCGCAGTTGAAGTAGATACATAGTTCTTCTTCTTGGATGCCCAGCTGATGAGCTTGTCACCAAGCAGTTGACAACTCCCTGGTGTACTCTTGCAGTCAAGTTTGCATCCTGCATGATCAGAGTCTGCATACGCGATAAGATCAAACCCAGAATAAATAAGATACCATAGACCCAAAAATTGAGTCCCTTTCAGATATCGAAAGATCCTTTTTACAGTAGATTAATGAGATTCCTTAGGATTTTCTTGATATCTAGCATAGAGACACATAGCAAACATGATATCTGGTCGACAATCCGTGAGATACAGTAGTGATCCAATCATGCCACGGTAAGTCTTGACATCCACCGGTTTTCCACATGGATCGGTGTCAAGCTTAGTCCCCGTTGCGATTGGTGTTCTCATGATTGAAGATTTATGAAGTTGGTACTTCTTTAATATGTCAGAGACATACTTAGCTTGGCTAATGAAGATACCGCCTTCTCTTTGTTTTACTTGCAAACCGAGGAAGAATGTTAATTCTCCCATGATGCTCATTTCAAACTCACTTTTCATCAAAGCAGAGAACTTATCACAGTGTCTCTATTTTGTTGAACCAAATATGATGTCGTCCACATAAATCTGGACTAGGAGCATCTCACCTTTATTCCTCTTAATAAACAAAGTGGTGTTGATTTTACCTTATTCAACATCATTAGATAAAAGAAAAGACGAAAGACGTTCATATCAGGCTCGTGGGGCTTGTTTAAGTCCATACAGAGCTTTGCCTAAGAAGTAGACATACTCTGGATACGTGGAACTTTCAAACCCCGAAGGTTGTTGAATTTAGACCTCCTCCTTCAGCTTACCATTTAGAAAGGCTAACTTGACGTCCATTTGATAGACTCAGAATCCTTTATGTGTAGAAAAGGCTAGAAATAAGTGTATAGCTTCTAGCCTTGCAACTGGAGCAAACGTCTCGTCATAGTCTATGACCTCTTCTTGGCAATAGCCTTTTGCTACGAGTTTGGCTTTGTTTCATGACTACGATGCCATCTCATCCTCTTATTCCTGAAAACCCACTTACAGGCAATAGCAATTTTATCTCTTAGTAAGGGAACAAGAGTCCATACCTTGTTTCTTTCGAACTGTTGGAGCTCTTCTTGCATGGCATCAACCCAACTAGGTCTTGTAGGGCTTCATGAACTTTCTTAGGCTCTACCATGATTAGAAAGTTTACGAATAAACATTCATTTGCGGTGGCAACTCTTGTCTTCACACCGCTTGAAGGTTCACCAATTATTTGATGAAGATGATGATCTTTTGTCCATCTTGTCGTTGGGACTGGAACATAAGTTGGAGTCATTAGATCATGTTTCGTGGATATGTTTGGCATTTGGCTCATGGATGATGATGAAGGCTCTGTTTACTCCCCCTCGGATGATGGTATAGAGGAATGAGGTTCAGAGATAGATATATTTTGCTCTGGCTCTAAAGAACTGGGCTCTGAACCATAGCTGGAGGGCTCTGGTTGTGGATTCGCTTGATCACCAGAGGAAGTAGAGGTGTGAGAAGGGCTAGAGATGATGTGCTTGTAGTTTGTGGCTTTTCATGAACATGTGCAGAATCATCTCTGGGTACACGCATAGAGATGTCCTCATCACCAAAGAATTCTTCAAATAATTGCCCGAGTTCCAATTCTCTTGACTTCGTTAGAGAATTAGAGCTCGTCGTGTTTAGATCGAGTCCAGAGCTGAGGTACTCTAAAGTCACGAGCTCTTTATCATTGAACGAGACGTTGATGCTCTCCATGACAGTCTTGGTTCGTAGGTTGAAGACTCTGTAGGCCTTGGCATGTGTAGAGTATCCAAGAAATTTGCCTTCATCTGCCTTCTTGTCGAACTTGCCAAAATGATGACGATCATTTAAGATAAAGCATCTGCAACCAAAGATGTGCAAAAATTTAACGTTAGGCTTTCTTTGGTTAATAAGTTCATAAGGAGTCTTCATGTGTCTCTTAACCACCGTTGCTCGATTTTGAATAAAGCAAGCGGTTGAGATAACTTCTGCCCAAAACCGGGTTGGAAGACTAGAGTCTGCAAGCATTGTTCTTGCAGCTTCAACTAATATACAATTCTTTCTTTTTACTACACCATTTTGTTGTGGTGTTTTTGCAGCAGAGAAGTTTTGAGATATGCCCTCCTTGTCCAGGTACACATCAATTTTTGCGTTCTTGAACTCAGTTCCATTATCACTTCTCAGCTTTTGAATTTTGCTCTGTAGAAGAACTTGAATCTTTGGCATTAGCTTGATCAGTAGCTCTAGGACATCTGACTTCTGCCTTACAAACTCAATCCAAGTTTATCTTGAAAATTCATCAATAAGCACAAAGATATACTTTTTTCCAGACATCCTCTACACATAGATTAGACCACAGAGGTCCACATGAAACATATGCAGAGGTCTAACACAAGACACATTTGTCTTTGTTTTGTGGGATGCTCTTTTGAGCTTTCCCATTTCACAAGCAGAACAGAGATGGTCCTTTTTGAACTTTATAGCTGGTAGTCCGTCAACCAGATTGTTTTTCACAAGCTTCTCCATATTTTAAAAATTCAAGTGAGACAACTTGTGATGCCAGAGCCATGCCTTTTCACATTTACGAGATACGAGACAGAGTGTCTATGAACTATCTCTTGGTGAGAAGTTCATAAGGTATAGGTTACCCTTACGTTTGGCTCTTAGCAACTCCTGACCTGATTCTGACATAATTGAACAAGTTTCCTTTTGGAACTTGACATTATAGCCAGAATCACAAAGTTGACTTATTTGCTCAAAAGATTATGATTAAGCCCAGAGACATAAGAAACTTTAAAGACAGAAACCTTACCTTGGTGAAGATCTCTATATCCCTTTATTTCTCCTTGCATGTTATCCCAAAGGTTACTCACCCCCAATTTTCTCTCTGTATGAGGAGAGTAGCCTCTTATTACCAGTCATGTGTCTTGAGCATCCGGAGTCAAGATACCAAATATCCACATGCGGCTTCTGCAAAATAAATTATAGGAATTTAGGTACCCATTTCATGATGGGTCCTCGATGATTAGGCTTAGGAGATTTGACATTTGGTTGAGGGAGAGGATCTGTCTCAACACCTGATTTACCAGACTTGCAGTCTGGTTTGCCAGATTTGGCATTAGGAGTATTCTTTTTCTTCTGGGTCTTTTGGAATTAATCCTTGATGACCTAGAGAGAATGCAGTTGGGATGAGAAAGGTGTTGCTTTAACTTCTGCAGCAGAGAGAGACATTCATAAGTATAATCGCAATTTTGATTACAAAAAGGTTCATTAGATTCATAAAACATTTTATTACAATCATTCTTAGCATTGTTAGTTCAAACGAACTTCCTATCTAGTTTAGATTGATTAGAATTCTTAGAATTAGTCTGCTCTGTCCTCCCTTTTTCCCTTCTTACTCATTTGGCCTTTAGAGGCCTCTCTGAAATAGAGGAATATAAAAGAAAATTAACAGCGGATTTTCCTTTCTGTTTCAGAGTGAACTTAATTGGATATAAAGAGTTAGGTTTAGAAACTCTTGATACAGAGGTAACAGGTTTAGTTTTCTTAGCCTTGTTCTCTTTCTCAAGCTCTAGAGAAGATTTAGCTCTTAGGCACATGTCCACGAAATCAGAACTTATGGAATCTTTTTCCTCTGCCCCATTGATGAAACACATTTATTAGATATCCCATTTGGAAGTTTCACAACTTCTGGTCCTGATGCCATTATCTCTGTCTCAACTTGCTCTTTACTCGAGTCCACCTCTGATTCGTAGGCAGATTCAAGAAAATCCTTGTGTGGATTTTGAGTTGCAGAGGTATCATTGAGAGCATGAGATTCTCGTGAACATGCACTAGTGCCTTCATTCTTCTTTTGCGTTGATGAGGAACTTCCAAAAGTATCCGAGGAATTACTCTCAGAATTATCTACATGACCTTTAGAGGGATAATTCAAAGCCTCAAGCAGATCTTGCACAAAGACTTGTCTCACCGTGTCTGTGAAATCATTCATTAATTTTGGATCCAGAGTTTTAACAAATTCATCTTTTGATGAACTCCTGGTTTCATTTGGTTTAGGTTTAACTACATCACCATTTGGTTTATGATGTTCAGGATTATGAGAGCCTTCATTCTGTCTTCTGTATGTTTTTTAAATCAACTGGTTGCATACCTTTTAAAGAGTAAGAAATATTCTCAAATTTCAGTTTTTAAGTTCTGGCCCCATTTTCAAGTCTACATCTTTTGAAATGTGAGTTTTTAGGCAAAGCTGGAAAGTCGGGTTTTTGCTCTGCCCCAAACCGAAACACAGACTTAAGAGTAGGTTTTTTCTTCCAGGTGAGGTCTAGGTCTGTATAACCTATCTCTGCTTTATCATGCTGAGAATTTATCTTTTCATACACCTGTTGAGCGTCTTGATAATTTTTAATCAAGAGCTCTTTTCTTTGTAGGCTCTGGTGTACGAATTCCCCTTCCTTTTGAAAATGGTTTTTCAAGACTTCAGAATTTAACCTGTCACGCTCCTTTTCTAAAAGCTCTTTTTCCTTTTTCTCTATTGCCGCTTTTAGTTCAGAGCACTCTGATTTAAGACTATTTTCAGTGGAACGTTTTATTTCTAAAAGTTTTTCTTTTTACACTGAAAGCTCTTGTTTTTCTACAGATAACAAATCTATTTCTCATTCCAAGAACGATTTTTCTTTTTCTAAAGATTTTCTTCTAGACAGAGAGTTTTTGCTGTAGTTTTATGAAATCTTGAGTTAAAGCAGAGATGATTTCTTCCAGATCGGAATGAGAATAACCCGAGGTAGAACATACCTGGGAATCGGAGCCAGATCCAGACTCTTCTACATCATTCTCAATAGCCATGCCACAGAAGTGATCTTGGTCTTCTTCTTCTTCAGATGAGGAGTCAGAGACCCAGTTCTCTTGCTCAGCCATGAGGCTCCTCTAGGATCGATTGTACTTGTACTTATTCTTATAGTATAATTCATCTTTCACCAAAGGGCATTTGCACTCCTTGGTGTAATGGCCTATCTTCCTACATCTGAAGTATCATACAGCATGCTTCTTTTGCTCTAATTGTTCTTCCTCTTTCTTGTTTTGGATAGAAGAAGGGTTCCTTCCTTCGAATCCTCTGCCTCTTCCCTTGTCACTTCGACTTCCTCTCTTGTCGAAGACTTTCTTGCCAAATTTCTTTTGAATTTCCTTGGTACTTAAAGCCAAGGAATATGCAAATGCACTAATGTCATCATCCTCAGAGATTGAAGCTTTGTCTTCATCGTCGCTCTCCACAACAAGAGCCTTCTTCCCTCTTCTTTTATCCTCCTTCGATCTCTGTTCTCTGTGTGGTTGACTGGATCCAATCTCTTTAGAGTCAAAGACTAGAGCCAGAGGTCCACCCAGAGCGACCTTGGCCTTCTGCATCTCTTGCTCATGCGCTTGCAAGGTGCCATATACGTATGAAGACTCCACTACTCCAGGTCTTGATTCGCCTGAAGGGACATGGACAAGTTCCCCCATTCTACATTCAACCTCTTTAAGAAGAGCTTGTTGTTTTCCTCTTGAGTCCTGATCACATCACTTCCTACATTTATTGATCAGGGTGTTGAAACTGTGATAAGTCTGCTTGAGAGACTCATCAGGGAGATCTTGGAAGCTATTATACTCATTAAGACATTGAGCACGTCTATTCTTCTTCATCTTTATCCCCCCTTCTAGTTGGTTGGCCAATTGATCCCATAGATCTTTGGCAAAATCGCAGGCATCGAGAGAATGAAAAATCTCGTTGGGAAGGGCCATGATTAAAAGCCTCTTGGCTTTTTGATCGATCTCCACCGTTCTTTTATCTTCATCGTCCCAATCTCTGCGGAGCTTGGGAACTCGCCCGGCGGGTACTTCGACAGTGTCACCAGTAGCAGAAATTCTGGGGATTAGAGCTGTAGGTACAAATGGGCCATTTAGAATAGACTCGTATAATTCAAGGTCGAGACCTTCATAAAAGTTGATCATCTTGATCTTCCATTGGGGATATTCTTCCCGAATGAGAGTAGGAGGTTTTGTGAGGGAACCGGCACTGTACATGGAGTTCCATGATTGATTAGACATTTTGTTGAAATATTTGAGATAAAAAGTTTGACTAGAAAGTGAGAATAATCGAGTTTTTCGAGAATACGAAAAACAAACGTTTTTAAAACAGAACTGATCAAAGATCGGAATGAAATACGTTTTTAAAAATGAATAACCAAAATTAAGAGAAGTATCCTTTTGGATATCGATCGACTAATCAATTGATTTGATTAGCAGGCTCTGATACCAATTGTTGGAACCTAGATTCTCTTAATATCATAAAACACAGATAAATAAATATGAGTGAAGTAAAAACTGTGTAACTGGAAAGGTTTAACAAAGTATTCAAGAGAAAGTTATGAATGCAAGATGAACTTGAATACGTCGGAAGCTTTTATTAGATGAAAAGAGTAAACACATAAACTCTCAATCTAATTGTATTCTCATAAGGTTTTGCTATAGTCTAATTCGACAGAATCAGGTAACTTGTAACCTGAGGAGGATGCCTCCTTATATACGACAAGCTAAACAGAATCTCCTATAATCTTGGCTTGAATCTCTGAGTTCTTGTTTTGCATGCTTATCGTTCACGTTCCTTGAAAAATGGAGTTGACTGAGTCAAGCCACCTTGATTCTGTTAGAATTCTTGCGGGAAAGTCTGAACTGTGCGCGCATACCATGGGAGTTGAAGACTTAGAGGCTCTGCATGTACTATACAAAGGCTCTGTGTCTGGAATGTAGCTCTGTATCAAGCACTTAACATTTTTGGTGCTTAAGGCTTGATCTTCCATGGAATAGAACGGGGGCTCTGTATATGAGACGTTTGGATCTTGAGTAAGAGCTCTGTCTCTTAATGTCTTCTGCATAAGCGCTCTTGGTCCAGACTGCTTCAATAGACTAAGTCCTACAGACTAGAGTAAAAGACTTCTTACTTACAGTTTTACAAGATGGGGTCTAATAGTAAGTAAGTGATATTGCTAAATTTTACCGATAAGTGCTTATCGAGTAAGTGTTTGGTAAACATCCCCTTACTTATAGAATTTGGGAAAAGACGGGCCAATATCTGTCTTTCAAAAGTTTGTTTGAAATTTCTTTTTCGTGCATTGGGCCACCTGGAGAGCCAGCGAGTGTCAGTGATCAAGTACCAAAAAAGAAGGTAAAACAATTTGTTCCAAAACTTAAACTTGAAGATGTTGCTCCTCTACTCTTGAATTATTTGCTTATCAGATCCCGAAGTTATGGGGCTATTTTTCCGAATTCCTTAGAGAGAGTTGTCTCACGCCCCTAGGTATTCTCTATCTACCCACCAATTGACTAGGTGATACTAAAACCCTATCTAACTCTTTAACACCTAACGAATTGAAAAATAACTATAATTCAAGAAAAATAAAGACTGGCATGTTGATGGTGGATGGTTGCCCATCTGGTGAAATGGTACATAGGATATAATACATGTTTTCTGTCTTGGGAATATGTAAAAATGAATACGTCCTTTAATCAGATTACTTATGAATTTACCAATGATTCTCCAGCATAGCCACCTCTTTAGATTATAGACACCAGAATTATTATCTCCACACACAATAAGAAGCACATGTCAAATACTAACTGTATAGAAAATGAGTATATCAAGTACCTTAACATCACTTGATGCAGGACATAACTGATTTATGTACTTGTAAAAACTAACGGCCATCAACCTGACAAGTTAGAGTATCATAAAAATTAAAACTTGTGCAAAAGACACATAATGGATTCAAAATAAGTATTACAGTAATTACTCAACATATGTCAGCCATCCAAATTTCTAATATGTTCTAACAACATACATTTAAAAAGATCTCGATCTAATCAAAATCCAAAAGACCAAAAATCAATGAAGTAAACAAATAATGCACATGAGAATTTGTTGTCCTCTCTTTTATAGGAAGAAATCATGTGAAAAATAGGCTATAAAATAGCATGAAATCAAAAAATCACAAATGAAAGTAACCATATAAAAATTAGGCGAATTTAAAGGAGAATGTACCTTAATTGAGTTAAAGGTGGCATTATAGAGAAAGGAAAGAGCATGTCACCAACATACACATCTCCTTCACAAAATTATATGTTTTTTTCATATTAAAACTTGTAAAGGGGTGATAGTTTATGAGCCTAAAATGATCACAAACCTCATCCATAAAGGGACTCAATGAAATAATCAACATCAAAAATTTCCTTAAAGTCACTGAAACATATATATCAAATCTTAAATCAGATTTCATGTAATCTTTTGCTAACTTACCTTGGATCAGCCCAAAATGATGATTTATCCAATCTAGAATGGTAAGTGCGACATAAGTATTTAGCAACTTCAACCATGCCACATATTTACATACACAAATAAGAAATTAAAGTGTTAATCACTCAAAAACAATGTTGATGCAATTCCAAATTGAAAATCGAAGTAGACCACTAATCACTTCTCTTGGCATTTAATTAAGTCCTCCATTGCAAGAAACCATAACATACTCATTGTTTTTACAAAACCTGCAATAAACATATTCAAATTTAAGATTTGCAAGAATTCCAAATTCCATTGATTTATAAACTAAAAATGTTTACTTTGAAAATTTTATGATAGTGAATCCTAATTTCATCTCCCATGTGAATTGTGAGGATGGGAACCAGGAAGGAGATAATTAGATATCAACTCACTTGATGATATTGAAAAGTAGGAACACATACAAAAAACGGTTTAAATACGGGAGGGGTTAGAGGAATGATTCATGGATGATTACAACATTGAAACGATAACTGAAAAAAAACCGAATAACTTGCCTTGGTTCATCGCTGATGGGGAAGTTGTGAATTGGATTCAATTGATATTCTCAACGCTCGTCATCGGGATTCCTTTAACAAAAATCAATTTTTTTGTTAGTTTAAAGGCTTTAGAAGAACACAAATAAAAGAAGAGAAAAAGCGCCTCTCATATTAATCTCTAGTGAAGAATCAACGACAACGATGATGGAGATATATTGGATGGGAGAATGGGGTTGCATTTAACGTAGAAGCTGACATCATAGCTGAGGAAAGAAAGAAACAGAAAAAACAGGTTTGGAAAGATTTTCTGGGAGAAGTGGTAAGTGGGAAGGAAAGAATTGTGGGTTAGGCAACATGCATGACGGTGGTTTTCAAGTAGCTTTAACAAGCTGTTCATGATGATTAAAAACTTGTACATCTTAAAATTTCATGGGTGAATGTGCGTAGGGGTGTACGCGGGTTGAGTTGGGCGGTTTACAACAATTTTACAACCCAACCCAATTATGGTGGTTTGGAAAAATCTCAACCCAACCCAACTCATTCAAAAGTGTAACCCAACTCTTGCGGGTTGAGGCGGGTTGGATTGGGTTGGGTTGGCGGGTTAGTAGTTACATAATTTGACGAATGAAATAATTCATGAAACTTAAGTTTATGGACCATACTATAAAACATCTTATCTAAAAAGATTACAATAGGTTTATAGGACGTTTTTGGATGTTTCAACAAATGTTTTAGAATGATCTTTACATAAAATGTCATATTAGTTATTTTATAGAAAAATGTTCAGAAGTGTCCCGTAACCTCATCTATTTATAGGACATCTATGTTCATATGACACTTTTTCAAGTCGTGTTGTATAAAATAACTAACACGACACTTTATTATAAAAGCATCATAGAATTTTTTAAGACGTCCAAAATCATCCTATATACATATTGTAACTCTTTTAGATAAGACATTTTTCTAATGTAACTCTTTAAAAGCGTCATAGTTTGATGGATTCGTCCAACAAATATCTGTCAATATCATTCGTATTTTCTAACATATCAATTTGTTGTTGCTGCAAAAAAAATCAATAATTTTCCTTATTAATTAGATTATTTGTCATCATTCTTTGATCGTAAATCTCTTTTGGTAACTTATATGTTCAGTTAAAATGAAACAAAATATAATATCAATAAAAATTATATAAAATTTATACATTAATAATATATATGCATAATAAACACACATATATATAAATAAAATTTTATAAAAATTATATATTAGCGGTGGGTTGGGCGAGTTGAGCTAGGCTCAATCCAATTTCAACCCTCCTAATTGGCAGGTTAGCGGTTTGGCGGGTAGGCGGGTTGGGTTTAATTGGGTTGTTAGCGGGTTGGGTTAGGCGGGTTTTGCAGATTGACGGTTTTTTGTACACCCCTAAATGTGCAGGTGAGGTTGTTAATAGGGTAAGTGGGTAAATAACTCAATATAGGTTGTTTTAAAACATGTATATTAATTTACACCTCTTAAAAATTCATAACATAACCATAAGTGTTATTTTATAAAGAAGTGTAGATAAAATATAATTATTAAAAATAATCCGTACATATTGATGATATTTAATAATAGAATTAAATCCAAAAATATTCAATATTGAGTTCATTTTGAAGGTCTTAACAACAAGACAATTATAATGGTATAATTTGTATAAAAATAAACTTATTTTCTTAATGTATTTTACTTTTTTTTGTAGATCAAGGATATGATGTTTATGTTTATTATGAACTCCAAAATTTATAATTAAAATGCAATCACATTTACAATAGCAATGGAACCTAAAGTTAAATGATATTTCAAATCTAAAGAAAGAAGCCAAAGTTAAATATTATTTCAAATTCAAATAATGAATCAAAGTTATGATATTTTATAATATTATTAAATTCAAAAATATTTAATATTGAGCTTATTTTGAAGATATTGACGAGACGATAATAATAATATAATTTGTAAAAAACATATTTTTAATGTATTTAATAAACACTTACCTGACAAACGCTTATCGGTAAAATTTAACATTATCATTTACTTACCGGATAAGATTTTAGTCCAACAAAACAGTATCGTATGCAACAATTTACCCGGTAAGTGCTTATCATAGTAAGATTTTTGGTCATTATCTCACTCTTACTGAGTAAGATCCTCGGTCCTCACCATATTCATCCGGTAAGGTAATGTGACTTGGTGAACTATTCACTTATCCGAGTAAGCGTTTGGTAAACAGCCCCATAATTGGTATATGATTATGTATTTGATTATGATAAATGTGTAAAATAAAAAATGAAAAAGTAAGAGATATAAAACAAATTAAATAAATAACTACAAGGTATAAAAATGTAAGTTTTAAAATAATTTACTACATATTCATGTTGTTTAATAATATGATTAAGTCCACAATTTTCACTCATTTTGAAGGTACTGATGAGAAGATTATAAAGTATTATTTATATAAAAAGAAACATATTTTTTGATGTATTTTAGTTCATATATAATTATTAATATTAATATGATAAGGTATAAAATAAAAAATAAAAAAATTAAATAAAATAAATTAAATAACCTATAAAATGTGCATTGAAATTTATACCTCTTAAAATTCAATACTTATTAACCTTTGCAAAGTAGGATGACAACTTTTTTTTGTACATCAGCTTTAAAAAACTTTATTTAAGCGTTCTTAATTGGTATCACATGAAATTTCACCAAGTCTTACATTATTCGCATCAAACTTAATCACTATATTTGCTTATCTATATTACCTTATAAATCAGATTTATCAAAAGTCTTAAAAACAATTTTTAATGCACAAAATATTATACATTTATGCACAAAGTCTTAAAAGTATTAAAAACAACTCATAATGCATTAAGTACTACTACTTTATGCATTCAGTCTTAAAATCTTTTAATCTACAATTAAAATAACATATAGTACAAGTTAGCAATGCACATTATTACTTTTTCTTTTCATGTTCCCAAGATACTTTTGACACATTTCAATCATGCACTCACCCTCTCATACCTCTATGTCTTCTTCTCATTCCCCAAGGTGAGATTCAAAATTAAATTCACCTTGAGTTATAAAAAATTATCTCATTCATCTCTCATTCAGTTGCTCTAGAACTTTCAGTCTCGCTCTCGATCTCTTGATTCTTTGTTTTTGGTGTAAATCGAACACATTTGTGGAGTCGTTTAAATATGTTGGATTATAAATATATTGGATTTTAAATTGTCATACAATTTTTTTTTCATCGATAGACTGTAATTGGAACCCTAACTTTTATTTATTCAAATTGTATTAATATGTAAAGACCAAGTGTATCTTATATCATCGTTAAATATTCTCTAATAAAATCAGTGAAACTTCAAAATCGTTAAAATTCACGGCTCCCACCACATTACATAGGTACACAACTAGTCTCAACATATTAGAATCATAAGGCGTAACCATTTTGTCTCAATTTGATCTCTAAAATTTTCTTCAAGATATACGTATGACGTTAATTGTCATTTGCTTCTATGACATAATCTTATTAACCTTTTCAAGACAAACTTAACATTTCACTTAAATTGTAAGAGTGGGAGAGGGATTAAAAAAGAAATATAAACTTCAGCCATACAAATAACTTTGGGTATTACCTAAACATTTATACGGTAAGCGTTTATCAGTAAAATTCAACATTAACGCTTTACTTAACGGGTAAGATTTTAATCCACCAAAAAGACATTGTATGTAACAATTTACCCGGTAAACGTTAAACGTGGTAAGAGTTGTTGTCATCACTTATCGGGTAAAACTCTCGCTTTTATCAGGTAAGATTCTTGGTTCTTACCATAATTATCTGGTAAGATAGTATGACTTGAAAAGCGCTTACCCAGGTAAGCATAACATTTGATAAACAAAAACTTAGGCTACCTCATCAGTAGGACAAATTAGGGGTGCTCATGGGTTGGGTTGATCGGGTTGAAAATATTTGAACAATCCAACCCGATTCTTACAGTTTGAAAAATCTTAACCCAACCCAACCCAACCTAACCTGTACCGGTTGGTCGGGTTTATACTTTGGTACATTAAAATATTCTTCTAACCTTGAATATGTTATTTCTCTGCTCATAATTTCTTTTTCATCATCAACCATTTGATACAACTTATCCATACTTCTTGCGTATATCACATTATGTTAATTTACTCAATTTACATATATATATATATATATATATATATTCACAGTTATTGAACATAGGAATGGCAATGGGCCGAGTTCGGGCCGGGTATTGGTATCCCCGTCCCCGAAACCGATAGCTAAAACCGTCCCCATAACCGCTCCGATCCCGTCAGGGATCTTATCGGGGATCCTCATCAGGTCCCCGCGGTTTCCCTTATTCCCGTTGGAGAACCCATTAAGGGAAAAAATTACAATATGTTAATTTTCACAATTAAACGTAAATTACAATTTTTTAAAGAAGTAAGTTTAAATGTCTCAAACATAGTCGAACAAATTACAAACAATGTATTTGATTACAATATAGAACTAAACATAAATTCAAAAATCATACAACTAAAATCGCAATTTTAGACAAATAAACTAGACTTTTTCGTGAGATTTATTTGAGTTGTTGAGGTAAAGTGGATAAAAGTCTTTTTAAATTTTAATGATCTATACTACATATATAACCATTTACATCAATATCTTAATTACAAGTTCTAAAACATAAGTTACAATCGTTTTATGCAAGAAATTCAAAAAACTCTTAATTACCAAATATCATGCATAAGGTACAAGTTCTTTGTGCAAGGGTTTTAAACCCACAACTCCAAAACTTAATCGGAAGCTTTCAAACGTGCTTTCTCCCTTACAGTCTTCTGCAGATTCTTATATCAGTGTCTCATATGCGCTCAAACAAATTTGGGTATAACAGAGATGCTTTCTTCCTTGACTCACCGGGAACAGGTTCACATTGTGGTTTTGATGTATCACCTCGAACAGATGTCCAATTTGCTTTCTTCTCTCACAGTCTTTAAAAACAATTTCATGTATCAAACCGATACATATCACTCCCTCCTCCATGATGTTTTAATTTCACAGGTTCTTCAAAACCTAGAGATTTCCATTTCAATTTTAATTTGGAGGTATGCTCTTCAAAACCCTATTGATTTCGATTTCAATTTCAATTTTGATTAAGATTTCCAAATTTTGAGGTGATTTTGAATTCCATTCAATTTTGGTCTTCAGTTTTGTTTAGAATCGATTATGAGTTTATTTTTTTATTGATTTTGGTTCAATTCATATGTTACGGTCTAAATTGTTTTTTGATTTTTGAATATTGATGCACACATACAAGATGTTTAAGTTTCTTAGTATTTCTTTTTGAAGCAGATTCATAAACCTTCTCTTAATACTTGAATCATTACTATTGAGTTCTTATGGTCTCATTCTCCATTGATGCCACCCTGAACTTTATTAAGTGAAGATAAATCACATAAAAAGGAAGATACGATAAGTTCTGCAAGTATGTAGATTATTCCAAACTATGCATTGGGTTGTCCCCTTTCAATCTCATAGACATAAAACCTTATACCTTAGACTATTGGCCTTAGTTTCTAATTTATGGTTCTGAAATGATGAAGAATGCCCCYTTATACGTTATGTAAAGCTGTTCAGCAATTCAATGGCAAGAACTGGAAAAAAATAGGTATCTTTTCTTCATGAAGCTACTTTTTATGGGTAAAGTAATCTCAACTTACGATATTAAGATAAYTAAAGGTTGATATTTTCTTTCTATGCCCTTTGCTTGTCTGCTTATATCCAAAAAATTCAAATATTAGTAATATGTTTATATCGATAATGTCAATTATTCACTTCATTTAAATACAATCAGCTGATGAATATTCTTTTGCTTATACAGGAGAAAGAAAACACAGGGTATTATGAGATTTTATCTAAAAAAGGTCTATTTTCTCCTCTTTTAAACAAATAAGTGTGTGGATATCACATATGCTTCAACTGAATTACAAAAACTAGAGTTGATATTTCTTTCCATTATATCTTTGTAGGGAATAGCAAGGCCCAGATGCTCATATCAATATGATACATCTTATCAGGCATCGTTTGTGAGGCCACCAGCTGCCATGCCGACTGTTGAAATAGTTTTGTGTGTTTGCAGGTACTTCAATTTTTTCCATATTTAACCCATCCAACAAAAAATAAGGACATCAGCATATTTGGTGTGGGGGATAAGAAGCACACACAGAGTATTTGGTGGAACTTAATATGAACAAATGCCATAATCCAGTTRACTCTGATTCTGGTTGGTAACTTAATATGAACAGCTATCCAGTTAACTCTGATTCTACATAGTATTTGGTGGAAATGAACTTTCAGTGGTTAAACATATAACTYTGGTTCAAGTTTTCAAATATGTGCTAGCCTCTTTGTACATGTTAGCAAATACCATCATATCACTTTGAAGTAACTAACCATCATATTGCTTTCTATACAATAAAATTATTTGCACTCAAACAATTGAAAGGAAATAGAGGAACTATTATTCCCTCCAGGTAYATTGTAGTCAAGCATCTGCAAAGTAAGTAAACCATTTGGGATTTTAATACAGATTGGTACATTCTAATTGGCAGCATAAGATAGATGGTTGGCTGCCAAATTGATATTGTCCAAAATCACCAGGTTTAAGAAACAGAAACAACTTGTTTTTGTTTTAAGTGGAACACAAAATAGAACATACACACAAGGACATAGATATAGATAGACACACACACACATAGACAGTTGTTGTGTGCACAATGTCTGTTTGCCAAAGCATACAAACCCCTGTGTATTGGCAAACAGCAGCAGCAACAGCCTGCTGCAAATCGAAATGTGAGAAAAACAAAACACAAACACATACCATAATTCTGCCTTTTTGTAACTGTGTTCACTATGTTTGAATGTCAATAACTGTGTTCACATGTGTGTGCATATGTATTTGTACATATATTTATAGACAGTGATTTAATGTTTCAAGTGATGGACTCTTTGGAGATGAACCAGCAGTAGTAATTAGCCATGTGAGCCCCTCATACACCCCTCTTTCAAATGATGGACTCTTTACAATGTTGGCATGGTGGCTTAACCTGTGTGTGCATATGTGTTTGTACTTCCCTTTTTGGTTAATGATAAATAGCTGCAGAGTGTTGTATGTGTGTGTGTCTGTGTTTGTATGTGTATGTAGAGTACTTATCACCTTTTGCCAAATCATATATATGTATGGGCTTTAGTATGGTTCCATAATAAATGTGCAAAATCTGTAGCTAACATGTTTATCACCTTTTGCCAAAGCACCTTCTGGTTCAATAACCAAACCTGGAACTGTTTGGGACTGCATTCTGGTTATGGACTTACAAACCAGATAGCCAAGTGCATTTAATTCCATCTAAAATGCTTTCTGGACTTAGGGTCTGTTTCAATCCCGTAATTTAGAGCTACATATAAGCTTACTAAAATGTCCAGAATCGTTGCAATCCGAGCTACGGTTAAAAAGTTATCGCACATTCAAAACAGCATCTCAGATAGA
>NC_037528.1:33062436-33063738 GCF_001531365.2 Cynara cardunculus var. scolymus | reverse complement strand
TGTTGTTAGCATTACTCAATGGCTATTAGGATTTACATCTCTTTAATGCTGTTAGCATTACTCAATCCCTCAATTCAGCTTCAACTCCTAAAGAACCCTTTGAACATGAAGCTATCAATATCAATGCACTTCATAATTTGAACATTGTAGCTGCCATAAACGACAGCAACTACAAATTGGTTACATAAAACAGGATCCAATAAAGCTCAAGGCCAAACTTAATTTAAATTCATTTTAGTTACTATAATTCACAGCTCAAAATCAACTTTTTATCAGTTTTTAGATGCAAATATAACCAACCTAGAGGCCTTATTTCTAAAACGTTTCTAAAAGACAGGTTTTGAGCTACATATAACTTTCTAAAATGTCCAAAATCGTAGCAATCCGAGCTACGGTTAAAAAGTTATCGCATATTCAAAACAGCATCTCGAATAGATTCGGTGCTGTCAAATTCACCACTAAATAGGCTAAAATCCATATTTTGGATTCAATCTTTATTCCAACAATCAAAATACCATCTAACTATGTTTATATTATTGTTTACAAGATCAATACTCAAGAATTTCACCAAAATAGCCATTAATGAATTCATACATACCCCTATGTACACATACATAGCCATGTGTTATGAGGACCAATCTCATCCATCCCATCCACTTTCATCCAACGGCTTTAATTAACCTTCCATTTTTAATCCATGAAGAGCATGATGGTAGATTTACCAATCTCAGTTATGTCCCAATGATTTTGCAACTCTTTAATTCTCTCTCATCCTGTTTTCTTTCTTATTCGCAAGGACCCTCCATTGCATCTTTCCACTTCTCTCAATCTAATGCTTCTTACAGGATCCATCCCTTGCATCATGATAATCCAAATATGATTCTTCTACATATACAAAGTTTTTACTGCTTTTGAACATTCACCAGGCACGTACAGACCTCAATGATCCCGAGAATGCTGCAATTGGTGCTTTTGCTGGTGACTATATGCTTCACTCCTTTTTTCTCATGCTTATCAAGAGTGTCATGTTTTATCACAGCTCTTGTGATCAACCATTACATTGTCTCACAATCAACATCCTGTTATTATTTTATTTAGTTATCTTAGAGAAGGAATGCACATGTTTATATACGATTTGATCTTCCTACATGTTGTAGCAATTTCTTATGGCTTCGTGAAGGTTCATGCTTTTAACTATATGTTGAAGAGACACTGAAGAAAATAGGTAACTTTCTTGAATAGGAAGTTGTCAAATACCGAAATCTTTTCATTTGAACTTTAACTTTATTCAATTGCTCATCT
>NC_037528.1:33061433-33062336 GCF_001531365.2 Cynara cardunculus var. scolymus | reverse complement strand
TTTTAAGAGATCCAAACAAGTCTGCTAGAGTCCACATTTCCAAGTCTAAGGTGGCCTTCATGGACATGGTGAGGTGCATCCACTCAACTCCAAGGCTCTTCAAGAATAACGAGTTGTTGTCCTCTGCCATTCTCATTACTCCATACGTCTTGCAGTTGCTAATCAAGGTATTCAATCTAGAGTATGTGTTCGACAGGGATTCACCTTCTTTCGCATTGAAGCTGTGGTACTCGTCAATGCAAATAGATCGATTGTTCTTGAGTGTTTTCTTACCTCCTTCAATTTGCTTCTCTAATTCTGCCCAAATGTCCATGGACAGTTGACAGTGATCGATGCACTTGAAGATTTCGTGAGGTATTGCCATAATTAACAATCGTTTGCACTTGCTGCCCAATTCAACYATWATTTTGTCCTCATCACTCCAGTTTGCAATAGGACGTGGTTCATAGTGCTCAGGAATTTCTGGAGTTGTTCCAGTGGTAGGAACTCTTGGAATTAAGTTCATTGGGACATAAGGAGGATTATAGAGGAATTCACATATCCTTGGGTGAATTCCTTCCAAAAAATTAACCATTCGCACTTTCCATTGGGGATACTCCTCACGTATAAGCGTGGGAGGTTTGGATTGAGAACTAGTGCTCATGAAAGATGTATTGGCCAGATTCGCCATTGAAAGAAGAAGAAAAAAATAGGAATAAGATGAAACTGATAAAATAGAGTAAAACAGAGTAACCTGAAGAAGAAGAAGAAGACTGGTGTTCTAGAACAAATGCAGATTAATACCAAGAACAGAATTAATCAAATAAGAATTTGATTCCTGCTTTGATACCAATTGTTAGGACCTGTAAATTCAGTTTTGATATCAATCAAATACTCTGGATGATCTTTTAGACAATAACAGTG
>NC_037528.1:33053450-33061188 GCF_001531365.2 Cynara cardunculus var. scolymus | reverse complement strand
CTTCAAATGATTTTCAATTGATTGAAAATATTGACAATTACAATACGGGAAGTACACTGAATTACAAAGGCCTAGCTGCTATTTATACTAGTTCCTAACGACCTTTCTGACATGACCTAGACAAGTGAAATGATCCAAGCCGTCCAAATAAAGTCGATTACAAACATAGTCACGTGAGAAGCACGTGTAACTAATTACCTAAGTAAAACAGTAGGAAGTGGTTCTTCACAGAAGATAAATCCGCAGACCCTCTGTGGGTTATTCCAGAGGCTCTGCTGCATATGACTTGTAAGCTTTTGTTGCGAGAGGACCAGTTTCCAGAACCTATATGATAGACAACAGAGGTTCTGTCACTCTTGACTTGTACGAAAGAACATCTTCTATTGTTGGTCCTCTGTGGTCTTCTGTGGAATGAACCCTTCTGTCAACACTCGCAGTAATACTTTTTCATACTTTTACATTAAATGAAATATGAGAGCTAACACACTTATCTTTTAAGAGATAAATGAGTAGCTGGTGGGGTTATGACAAGAGTTGGTCTGGGCTTTGACTTTTTCAATATTAGTCTCCAAAGAATTGAGAACTAATAGATTTTGTCGTTTGTCCGGATTATAGAAGATAGAATAGGATTGTTTTAATCTTTTAATCCTGACACAACTCTCACCAATTCTTTTAGCTCACAACAACTATCCCTCTAATTTACATTTTAAGCTCTACACAAACCCATTTTGCATTTAAGCTCATTCAGGCATGGATGTCCTCTTGAGTAGGGCTGTCGGTTATGACAATCCATAGAGGTATTTTAGTGAAGCTCTCTGTCCCTTCTAAAATGACAATATAAGCTCATTTGATCACAAAAGATTGATCAAAAATATTATTACAATGATTCACAAATGATCATATAAAAATTGATCAAGAAAAATGTAGCAATTAAGTATAAGAACAATCAATTAGGAGTGATGTAAAAAAATAGATTATTAAAAAAAAAATAGTTGGGAGAAATGAATGAAGATCCGTAAGCACAAGTTTATAGATTCACATAAACAAAGAATGATGAATTATGAATCAATCAAAGAAATATATTTCAGATACACTCAGAAAACAAACTTTAAATACAAACGAGTGTACTATCACCGAAAATGATTTTCATTTAAAACGCGTGATAATAACAATTTGAAGAATAGCTAAAACATATATTGGAAATATGTATGAAGAGAAATTACACATGTAAAATCTCAAAGAAATACCTAATCAGAAATGATACTCGTTTTATATCAGCTCAAAATTCAAAAACTTTTATCAAAACTCCCCCTAGAAAATAGATTTCATCTTCAAACAGATAAAACATTATTCTCCTTTAGAGTTAGCTCAGAATTTGAAAAACATTTCAGCTCAGAATTGAAGAACAGGTCCTGAACTGGGTGTTCAGAAACTATATTCTGGCAAATTATACACTCCCCCTGCATTAGTGTATCATATAAAATATGTCTCTTATCAGCACAACATATGACACACTTGCAAAACAAATTGACTTTGGTACCTAGACAAACATGGGTCCTACTTTGTTAGTACTAGCCTGAGGGATGTTGAAATTGCCATACCATCTGTTCTTATCGTATAAATTCTTTTTAGCTTGCTTAACAGGTAAATCAGATATACAATAAGAACCATACCAGTCATTTTCATACCTGTTATATCCATTCCAACTGTTTTCATGCCAGTTGTTCTCATACTATCTGTTGACCTTCTTCTTGTTGACAAAATCATTAGTTCCACAAGTTGAGCACTGAGTTATTCTCTTGCTAAGACTAATCAATTGATTAGTAGACTTCACAGTGCAAGGAAGAACAATATTACATACAAATGATTTTTTATTTTCAACATAGTTATGACAAACAACAGAATTAGCTTTATTCACCCAAACTTGTATTACTTTTGAAAAATTATTGTTTGATTTAATGACATACCCTTTGTAAAACTGATTTGAAGTACGAGATTTGTTCTTAGAAACAGTTGACTTAAGGCTACTTGAATAACTGTTGGATTTAACACTGGAACAGTCATAAAAGCAGGTTTTACAGTTAGATTGAGAACCAGTTGAGCTTTCGGCACTAGTTTTAGAAAATTCTTTTATTTTCATAAGTAACTGGTCTCTCTCTTCAACAACTAAATCATATTTCTTTTTAAGTTCAGTTCTTATATTCATTTCAGCTACAAGTTATGTTTTTAAATTAGACAATTTCATTGAAGTTTTCGAGAACTTGCCTTCCAACTCTCTTCTCAACTTCTCAAAATCTTTTCTATCTTCTTCTGAACTTCCCTGTTCTCAGAAGCAATGTCAAGCCATTTCTTTTTCTCAGTTAGCTCTTTAGCAATTGATGCATTCTTTTTCGCAGTAATTTCTTTTCTAAAGCAAAAACTTTTCTCTCCTCGTTTAAAGTTTTCTGCTTTTTAGCAATGCTATCAAACATTTCCAAATGCTTCCTTTGACATTCTTCCTCATATTCTTTCTTCTCATTATCAAACTTGGCTCTTTCCAAGATGATAATCTTTTCAAAATCTGAGATTTGTTTTGAAAGTATTGTAGCATTCAACTCTAAGGTTTTTATTTTGCTTTAAAATAAATTTCTTTCAGCATCAAACTTTTTCTCAGCCTCTATCAGCTTATCATTCTCCTTTCCTTGTAAATTTCTTTCAGCATTCATTTCATTCTCAACTCTATGAATTTTCTTTGTCAGCTCTTCAATCTTTTGGATCTGCTTTACGTTCCTTTCCTGTATGTCAGAAGAAAAACCTTGGTGAATGAATTCATCTATTTCTTCTTTTAAAATATTTTTCTCTTCAACAATCATGTTATACTTTTTAGATATACTTTTAGCCCAATCCAAATTGCATGACTCTCGTAAAAAATACTTTCACATACTTTTCATTTTCAGTTTTCAAACTCTTCTCCAACTCAGAAATTTTCTCTTTCAAAAATTTATGTTCTTTCTCAAAAATTGATGCCATTTGAAAATTTTACAAATGATTGATTAAACACCGAGGATCTCTGCAGTTCAAGATTTTGATAAAAAAAACCCAACAAAATTTCTTTAGAATTCAAAATTCAGACAATAGTTAGCAAAAATTTACAAGATTCCAAGCTTATCCGGATTAGGAATCCGGACAATAGAGAATATACAAGACACAATAAGATTTTAACAAAGTCAAATACGATCAAGCTTGTAATTCAGTCAAAGCACAAACAAATCCAGACGAAGAGTCTTCGGGATATCAATCAAATATGGATAGAAAGATGATCAAATAGTGTCAAAGTCAACTGAGATAAAAAAAATATGAAGGAAGCTATCCAGAGAAACAATTCAGACAAAAGCTTAACAATAATATCACTCAAATAGTTGAATACGGTCAAGGTCTATGATCGGTCAAAGTCGAATACGGTCATGGTTATGGAAGGTTTATGTTGAATACGGACAAGATTATCTGGTTTATGATGTATACGGACAAGGTTATGTCCGGACAAGGCAAAACACTTGAAATGTAATCACAAAGCAGATAGTCTCCGAACAAGGTTTTACCCGGATCACACTAAATCCGAACAAGAAGTCGACCGATATTCACAAAAACCACAATCACTAAACAAATAGAATCTAGACAAGCTTGTATACGAATTATAACAAAATCGGTTACTAAAAACAAACGGATTTTTCAACCAAAAACACAAAATTTCACAATGATTCAAGCAAAAATGGATTAAAACTCCAAAATTTTATGAATTTAGTAAGAACAAAAAGTTTTCGATAAACTCCAAAAATACTTCAGAACTTCAAAAACAATGATCAAATCACAAAATTATGTGAACAACAATGATTCACAACATAAAATCGCACACAATGATCAAGTTTTTAACAATTAATCAACCAAAAATAAGAGATTATAGATGAAATTTATGAAGATATCAATGAATGCTAAAAAACAAATGTTGAACATCAAGAACAGTCCAATAAAATTTCCAGAAATTGTGTAGAAATTCTTGAAATTTGTGCAATTTCTTCAATCAAATCGTTGCAGATAGCTCTGATACCAATTGAAAGTCCCGAATTGTTCAATCAATCTTCATGATCATCAAGAACACAACAAATGGCAAATCAAGAATATGAATCTTGAGAGAGAAAGTCAACAAGTTAAATCTTGTATATATTCTTCAAAGCACACTAATTACCATACTAATCTCAACTAAGCTCTAATCACTTTCTTCTCACTAGAATTACAAAGACTAATCCTATTTATAGGACAAGACAATACAAAAATTACAAGGAGCAACTTCAAGATTGAATACAACATATAACCTCAAAAACTCAAACCCAACACAATGTCAAAGGTGTTTGATTTGGTTAATCAAGCTGATGTTGATACCCCATTGGATCAGGCTCTTAAGCTGAATGCTTATTCAACTCGTGGTTTATAAAAAGATTCTTTGTCATAAGACTGTTTGCATTGAAATGTCACGAAACTCACACATTCATCTATCCCATAGTTGGATGAATTAGCTGATTGTAGGGTCAAGTGGTAATTTAGAGGTTCAAAGTTTGTCTTGAGTTTTCTGCAGTTAAAGCTACATTTTGTGCAATCGGTGGTGCTGCATTCACATTGGATCTTATCTTGAAATTGAAACTAAAGAATAAGAGTTGTATTCAGGGGGAGCTTGAAGACTTCATCAACACCGGTTATGAAGACCTAAGTTTTTTGCGCAAATAGCCAAGTAATCGGGTATATAGCTTAACTCCCAGACATAGAGCATTTGTATAGTACATGCAGAGTCTTAAGGTCTCATACTTAGCCTGTCTGTGTGAAGGTTTAACGACTCATCTTACAAGAATTCCAGTATCTGTCTGACAGGTATTCAGAAACGGGTGCTGCAATCAGACATGTGGAAGCATTATTGGTTGACGCGTTGATTTTTGCAAAGATGCTATTTGGAGAAGATGCCTTTTCTGGAAACGCCTATAAAAGGGTATTTCCTCTAAGTATCACAACGATTCAATCAGAAAGAATTCACATGAGAGTCTATTAGGTCATTAAGAGAGTTTTATTTTTTCCATTTCCACTCAATAAAGAAAACAGTCGGTTTCCATTCATCGTCTTCTACAATCTCTCGTTTATCAATGCATTAACCTTAATCTGTTGTGGATCTGGGGTCCAACAATATCGAACTTTGTATTTTGTTTACATACAAATTATTCATAGTGTTTAGACATCATATTTATTGTTCTAAAGTAAGGGGTTGTTTGTTTACCTCTTAATAGTTCCATTAAGAGACATCCTTTGAATCACTAAAAGATGAATCTTGTTTGACAAAAGAAAGTCTGCCCTCTGAATGATTTTATATTTTGAGCCTCCGTTAATCATTCAGCACTCTAATTTCATTCTGAACAATTACCAAACAAGTATATTTTATTTTGCACTATATTATAAGAGCCTCTTAATCATTCTGACCATTGGATCATTCTGCACCAAACCATTCAGCAACTGCCAAACAACCCCTAACTTAAATGTTACATGCTTTAAAGTAACATTTACTGATATAAACTTTAGTTTAAAATCATGGGATTTCAATAACGGCACATGGGTTGAGAAATGCGATAACTGCTTATGAACCTAGTGATCATGGTGTGTGGATCATACTTAGAGAAGTTGTTATAGTAGTTATTTGCAGTGAGCTCGGTTATTTGAGAAATAAGGCTAAACATGTGTAGTGTCAAGAGTTGGTCCCACAACCGCTAAAGAATATAAATTGTAAAAAAAAGAAAATTTTCTTATGAGTTATTGATGCAAAGTTTCAGTCTTATTGATGACATAGTTGACAAAAAAATATCTAGTAAAAGACAAGAAGATAATCTAAGTAAAAGCCAATAAGCTCAGAGGTTGTGTCAGACTTAGAACAACCAAGATTAGTAACTGATGTAGAAGTTTATTTGGGTTACTAGATTATTGTTAGGGATTCAATAAAAGTTCTTTGAATTGAAGATTTTAATATCAACATAGACCCAGACAGTACAGTAAGTTAGATTGAGGCCAGAAAGAACAAGTCTTTCAATTACTGAAAGCAAAATAAGTTATGTATAAATTTGACAGTTGTTAGAAATACTAGAAAACCTTGTAGTTTTAAGTGATACATCGAAGTTTGAATCAGAGTTAGTACTAATACAGCATGGCAAGTTTATCGCCTACTCATCAAGCCTATAAGAACATGAGGATGTTATTCCAACACGTGAAAAAGAGTTAGTGATGTTAATTGCACTCAAGTTTTTGACATTACCAAGATTACTCAAAGTGTATTATGCACATATCATGATAGTTAAAACTCCATGTTCAATTTCAAGAAAATTTTGCTAGCTAGAAATATGATGATGAAATTCATTGTGATTCAGATAGGCAAAGAAGGATCATAGTTGATTAGATGGTGAGTTGCTATGATAGACATCACATTGAGTACGAACAATCAGACTCAAGTGATTCAGTAAGAAACTATTTGAGAAGAGAATGAAAAGAAATAGAAAATGATTAACTACCTTGAGTTTCTATTAATAGGCTTAGAGGAACTCTGGTAGACTTTAGAATGAAATATTGGTTCCAGCATGGAAGGTCTGAGAAATACAATGTTAGTAGAATTATGTAAATCCTTGTGCCTTGGCCACACTGATAGGGATAAGATATACAAGAATTTGAAAATCTATTTTAGAATGCCTAAAAAAGGATGTTAAGATATCAAATAAGTGATAATAAGTAGGGAAAAGCTCCGAGATTCGGTAAGGACTAGTATATGTCTGAGGGCCTATGTATGAAGTCAAATTAGTAAAGCAAGTATTGGTTCGAGATCATTCAAGAAAAAGTATGTGATGCAACATCTGTTCCCTATCATATAGAGAGTTGGAAAAGCAATTTAGAGTATGTACTATAAGTTATGATGCAATACCTCAACAATATTTAGTATGAATGTTATTTAAGAATTAATGTTTTTAGCAACTATCAACGTATGCATCAAGTATGCATCAGAGTGTCAACAAGAACATTAGCATTGTGTATCATGTTTAGTAAAGTATTCTGAGTAGTGCTTATCTACCGTGCACCATGTTTGATGAATACTTCCACCAATGTTCAGTTATGACATGATATATTTAGGCGATTCATTTTCATCCATGAAAGGTATGTTCGTATAACTTATAGTAGTACATTATGTACAAAAAATTGTCCAACATATGCAACAAAGTGCAATAGTCAGATATGTTACCGGTATGATTTAAGTAACGATATAAGTATAACAAAAACATATAGTTCATGGGAAGTTATGTTAAAGAAAATCATAAACCGCTATAGTTTAGGGCGAGGACAAAAGGATGTTAAAAATTGTTTGTCCCTATTTCACTGATCAATCTTCATGTTATCTTCACAATCATKGMARAATCKCATATATCTTCAAGAACATTCATAAGAACATTGAGAGAAAAAGTCAAACTTCAAAGCTCAGTCAAACTCTCTTATTACGTATCAAATTTACAATAAAGCTCTCTTTTTACAAATTACAAAGACAAACCATATTTATATGGTCAAACATCTAAAGACAAGTCAAAGTCAAACTTCTATAAGAAAAGTCAAAAACGCTGACTTTTACAATTATAGACTATATTTAACTTTCAAGACGAATACAATTAATACTGATTTTCAGTCCTAACATTCT
>NC_037528.1:33050729-33052358 GCF_001531365.2 Cynara cardunculus var. scolymus | reverse complement strand
AGGATTTTCGTATTCTTTTAATCCTGACACAACTCTCATCAATTCTTTTAGCTCACAACAACTACCCCTCTCATTTTCATTTTAATCTCAGCACACAAACCCTTTTTGATTTAAACTCACTCAGATATGGTTGTCCTCTTGGGTAGGTTTGTCGKTTTTGACATTCCATAGAGGTATTTYTGATAAGCACTCAGTCCCTCCTAAAATTTTGTGTTATGCACATTTGATCACAAAGATTGATCAAAAATATTATTTCGTTAAAGCATAATGATCAATAAATTTGGCTTTAAGCACGATCAATAAATAATGAAGCGATAACAATTTGATTATTCGGTATGTACGAGAAAAATGAATGAAGATCTGTAAGAACAAGTTTACAGATTCTGATATTAAAAAAATGAATGAATATGTATCAGTCAAAGAAAAACAATATCAGAAAAACAATCTTGAATACAAACGAGTGTATTATCACCGAAAAAGATTTTCATATAAGAGACGTGATAATAATAGTTTGAAGAATAGCTGAAACAGGTATTGTAGTTATGTACGACGAGAAATTACGCAAGTAAAATCTCAAGAAATACCTGTTCAGAGAATGTACTCGTTAAAAAAATAATTTTTCAAAACCATTTATTTAACTTTCTAGGAAACTCCCCCTAAAAAGTAGATTTAAGTAATGAAACATTTAAGCTCAAAAATGAAAAAGAAAACATTTTAAGTACGGGTCCTGAACTGAAATGTTCAGAAGCCTTAGAATTTAAGCTCGGGTCCTAAACTGGATGTTTAGAAGCCTTAGAATTTAAGCTCGGGTCCTAAACTGGATGTTTAGAAGCCTTGGTTGGAATAAATCACAACTCCCCCTGCAATGGTGTATTACTGAAATGATATTCTGATCAGCACAAACTTGACACACCTGCAAAACCAGATCAAGTAGATTTTGGTACCTAAACGAACTTGGGTCCTATATTGTTAGTATTTGGTTGGGGTATGTTGTAATTATCAAACCATTTATTTTGATAAGGTATTTTCTTTTCAGTACTATTAACAGGATGATTATATACAAGATATGATTCATGCCAGTTATTATAATCATACTTGTTCTTACCTTTCCAACTGTTGTTYTGATAGCTGTTATCTTCATGCCACCTGTTGAACCTTTTGTTATTGACAAAATTATTGGTTCTGGTTGTTGAGCACATAATCCTTCTCTTGCTAAGATTGATCAGATCATTAGTAGATTTCACACAGCAAGGAAGATTGTTAGTAACAACAGGTGTATAAGATAAATCAGACTTATTGACCCAAATGCTTTTAATCTTTGAAGGATAATTGGGTGATCCAATGACATACCCTTRATAGTACTGATTAGAACGAGAATAGTTCTTAGAAACGTTAGATTTAGAACTACTTGGATAACTGTTCGAATAAGAACAATTATAAAAGCTGGTTTTACACTGAGAAGGAGAACCAGTTGAGCTTTGAGCACACGAAAAGTTTGACTTTTTGTAAAAGCTGGTCTCTTTCTAYAGTAACTAAATCATATTTCTTTTTCAGTTCAGTTCTCATGTTCAATTCAGTTTCAAGGTCTGTCTTTAGATCAGACAATTTCTTTGAAGTATCCAGGAGTTT
>NC_037528.1:33036311-33050194 GCF_001531365.2 Cynara cardunculus var. scolymus | reverse complement strand
TCAGTTCCAAACTTTCTTTCAACTTGAATGAATCTTTTCTTTTCCTTCTCAAACTCTGCTCTTTCCACATCCAAATTCTTTTCTGCTGTCAAAAATTTCTCCTTTTCTAAGTCCAGTAATTTCTTTAACTCATTCAGATCATTCTCAGACTTATGGAATTTCTCAGTTAAATTCTTTATCTCTGTATTATTCCTTGAAGAATTCCTCTCAGCAGTTAGTTCAATTTGAACTTGTTGGAGTTTGTTGAACAAATCTTTATAAGATTGACTCCTTGTTTTTCTTTCTTTGTCAAATTCTATTATGATATCATCCAAGGATTTGTTAAGTTTATCTATCTGATATTTGGATTCATCCTTAACTCTTTCTATCCTTTCTTTATGCTCCCGATTCAAAGTTTCAATACATTTCTCATTACAATAATTCTGAATTTTATAATCCACAATACTTTTTTCTAACTAAGCAATCTTCTCTCTCAACTCCTTTATGATATCTGCCATTAAAAAAAATTGATCAGTTAAGGATCTATGCAGTGAAATCAGATAAAAGAAACAAGAACAGTTAAGCTAACAAAAATAACACTTTGGAAGTGCATATTCATATATGACAAGGTAAATAGAGTCCAAAGAATGTTGAATCGAAGATTTTTCACATGAGTTAATACAGTAGCCTATCAATTAAGTTGGCGAACAAGGTTAAAAGTTAAATTCTCGACTTTTTTCACCTGTTGAAATTGAAGAAATGTTTAGTTTAGAGAGTTAGCTTTCATAAGTTTTGAAGATGTCGAGGTTGGCGAAAAACTCGATTAGGTATAAGAGACAATTGAAGTGTTGGTTAGGAAATTAAACGAAAATATCAAGGAACAAGAATACGTACTTGGTAGTAAAGATGGAGTTAATAAAATTAAAATTCCTGAGGTTCATAAATGACATGGTAGCCAAAAATAGACAAGGACTAAAAATCCTCATCAACCTAGCCAGTATAATTTTGAGAATGAAATATCTTATAGGAGGTGAGATTTGTGACACCTCAAAATGAGGTAAATAAATAACAAAAAAAAAAAAGGAAAAGGAAATAAAATAAAATTGGTTTTTATTTTATTGAACAAAAAATGTGAAGAAAAACGTGAAAATGGAACAATTATGTCATTTAATGAAAGTGAGAAGTAAATAGAAGAGTTTATATTCACTTAGAGTAAAAAAACAGAAAAATGTTAAATAAGGTGAAAATGTAATTTTGGTCAAAGCATTGAAGTCATGGGGGTCCGAATGACATTATCTAATAGTTCAGGGTTAGTGTCAGATGCTGGTCCAAAGTTGAGGGACCTGTTTCGTAAATATGACATATTTCAGTTTGAAAGGGACGGGTTGATGCTTGAGTTTGAGACCAGTTATTGGCTAGTTTAGTAAACTAATATGCCAAGAATTGTGTATAAAAACTGTTAGGACTAAAATAGTCCTAAGTTTTAGAAACTTTTATAAAGTCAATTACCCTTGTATTGTATTGTATTTACTTGTAATTGGGCTTAAGGGATGTGAGCTTTACTTATATATGTCACCTATAAATAGGTGACATGGGCATAAATTTAGGGTTGACAATTCCCACAATCATTCCTGTAATCATTCAATGAGAGTCACAAAGTGTGAGAGAGAGATTATAGTTTACTGTTTTCAATAATAGGAATCTGGCCAGTTTTATCATGTTCATCTTCAATCTCTTTTTATTTCCATGAATTAATCTTGATTTTCTTGTTGAAATGGGACTTTCAATTGGTATTAGAGCAGAATCGAATCAATTTTTTGATACAATCATTCGATTCAACAATAAATTCAAGTTTAATTTTGTTTTTGATGAAACAGTACTAAGAACCTCATCAATCTAATGCTGAAGGAATAGCATTTAGGTGAATACGGACCTTATTGGATCATTAATTTTGGTGTTTCATGTTTAATTTTAATGTTTTTAATGATCCTGAGTCGAACGGTGCTTAATTTGGAAAATGTCTTTCCTCATCACCTGATGAAGATGTTCATTGAGCGATGAAGTGGAGCTCATCGCCCAATGAAGATATGAAGAACTGAGTGATAAAGCACTCATCGGACAGATCTTGATTTATGGTAACTTGGTTTTGAGCGATAACACTAGGAATTGGATGAAATTTTTACTTGTTTTGAGCGATAAAGTGTACTCATCGCTCAAATCTTGTCCAGAGACCATGTTCATCGCCTAAGTCATGCGCGCTCATTTTTGTATCTGCTCAATGTGTTGTCTGATAAAGATACCTCATCGCTCAACAAACCAAGCGATGAAGTCTTGGTGAGCGATGACCTTCACAACCTTGTTACTGTTTGTGCGATATAGTATTGTCCAGAGAGCCTTCTCATCGCTCAAAGCTTCAAGCAATGACCCCTATTCTTGTGCGATGAGATTGAAAGATAATGTATGGAAGATATAAAATGTATCCATTAAAAGTTATGAACGATAACCCCGTTCATTGCCCAAAGAGGTGAGCGATGACTTTGCTCATTGCTCAAGGCGTGAGTGATAAGGCTCTTGAGCCTCTTGGCCTAAGGAATGGGCAATGTCAAATCTTTTATATGCTCATCGCTCATCAATAAGAGTACTTGACCGTATTGACTCATGTGCTTAATTTGTGTGTTTATTGGATATCTTAGCCCTATTCATCATGAACTTAATGATTAAGGTGATGTTTTACCAATTTTTTTGCCCTTAAGAGCATCATACAACAATTTTGGTCAAAATTGACTTTTAAAGTCAAAGTTTGACTTTTTGGTCAACCAATTTATGATTTGAAGCCTAAAGCCGGATTTGAAAAGTTTTCAGAACAGTTGATTGGTTTCATTATTTGATTGGACTAGCTAGAGTTTGAGTATTTGCCATCATTTCCTTAGAGTTTTATACAAGAGGCTAGACCATTGAGTGCCTTCATTCTTTTCTTTTGACTTGATCAATTAGAGGTCTTGAAGGTTTGCAATCAGTGTTCTGAAGGTTCTAGAAATTATTAGAATTTTGAGTGTTCTCAGTCATCCTTCTAACCTGATCAATTAGAGGTTTGATAGTCTACAATCATTGTTCTGATGCTATGGTTGTGATCTAAGAATTTTGAGTGCTTATCATCATTCTTTTGGCTGGAATATTTGAATCTGATTCTGGTTATTCATTTTTCTGGAAGGTTAAAGGAAATTAGCTTATCTATCTGGGTTGACTTGTTGTTCTTGAAGCTATATGCTTATTGTTGATTCTTCTCTCTGAATCTATAAAGTCAAAGGTGTTTGCTTTGGTACTTCAAGCAAATGTTATTACCTCGTTGTGAGCTTACCAAGATCAAGCTCTTAAGTTGAATGTATATTCAACTCGTGGTTTATTGAAAGATTCTTTGTCTTTAGACTGTTTGCACTGGAATGTCATGAGGCTCGCATATTTATCTATCCCATAGTTGGATGAATCCATCGCCAACGGATAGGCGATAATTCTGCGGTTCAAGGTTGTGATGAGTCGTCTCAATTTAGCTGTACTTTTTGCAAATTGTGGTGCTTAATTCACATTGGATCTTATCTTAAAGTTGAAACTTAAAGAGTAAGAGCTATCTTCGGAAGGGAGCTTGAAGATCTTTTCAATACTGGGCACACGAAAGTTTTCTTAAAGAAAGAAGGGGGGAAAAGACTTGAAGTTTCAAGACATGCTTGCTTTATAAATCTTTGGGGGGAGATTGTTAGGACCAAAATAGTCCTAAGTTTTACAAAGTTTTATAAAGTCAATTACCCTTGTATTGTATTGTATATACTTATAATTGGGCTTAAGGGATGTGAGCTTTACTTATAAATGCCTATAAATACGGTTGACAATTCCCATAATCATTCCTGTAATCATTCAATGAGAGTCACATAGTGTGAGAGAGAGATGTTAATTTACTATTTTAATAATATGAATCTGGCCAATTTCATCATCTTCATCTTCATCTTCAATCTCTTTCTATTTCCATGAATTAATCTTGATTTTCTTGTTGAAATGGGAGTTTCAGAAACAGTGTCAACCGATCAATGAACAAAATTATCTAAAGCATTTGAAGTAATAATGGAGTTTTGAGAGAGAAATCGGTGCTTGAAGTTCATGCTGGGGTTTTCGATTTTTTAACGATTTAAGTTAAAATACTCAACGGAATCTCATGATTTTTATGTCTTTGGTTTCGTTTTGAAGTTATCTATCAAATCCAAATAGTCTCATGTCTCGAATCTAAGTTTAGAACGTTCAATTTCATGTTCAAAGTTTGTGCGGTTCCGTTTAAGAACCAAAACTTTGGAGTCAAAATACGAGTTCATTTCTTGACCATTTTGCTTTTAACTCTTGGCTCTTTTGGCGAGTATAAATGTTACCAAGAGTTCTGTGGAAAAAAGAATTAAGGCAAATGATGGAAAACCAGAGTCAAATGGTCTTGAAAGTGTTGTGGACGCAGAGGCATCGTCGACGACTCAACGTGAATTGTCGTCAGCCTTGCATGTTGGACCAGCATGGGCTTTCTTGTATGTCATATGGGCTTGAGTAAATCTATTTCTGGTCCATAATTAAATTGGGTTTGGTTAATTAATTTAATTTCTAATTTAGTTAATATATTACCTTAAATTATATTTAATTAATAAATTAATTTAACTTAGAAATTTAAAATATTTAATTAACTATTTCTAAGGAGATGTTTAGAATAGATCATTTAATTATTAAGATGATTTTATTACTGAGATTAAAGTGTCGTAGTTAGATTTTATAATTATCGGGATGCCTTAATTTAGAGAGATGGATTTATAAGATTTTAAAATTATTATTTTTGATGTTTCGAGACATTATCAAGATTTAGACTTGGGGTTTGATTAAAGTTAATTGCGGTTAACCGGGTTGATCAATGGTTGACTTTTACCTCGTTTGACCGACAAGGATTTTAATGATAAGATCAAATGAAGATATTTGAGACATTAAGAGAATCGATTTTGGCGTTTGACTTTAGGTCGAGTCATGTTTGACCAGAGTTGACTATTGTTGTCTTTTGGAGAAATTAAGCCATTAATTGGAGATTATGGTATGAAATATGTAGGTTTACTATCAAGAGCTATCAACAGCCAATCTATACGCAATCAGGTGAGTCTTCATGAGATTTACAATGGGATGCAACCTACACAAAAATTTATTTTTAAACATTATATGATTTATATGTTGATGTATACGTATGCATTATGTTTCAATTTACATACATGATACATTATATTTTACATGTATATTATTTTATGATTAGTTGCATGTTATGTGTTTATTTTGTTTTCAAATAACTCTAGCATTCTATTTCATATTAAAGTTTTGTGATCAGTTTTTAACGAGTGGGCATTTGTAACACCCCACTTTCCACATTTGCATATAAACATGTACTTCATATATTAAGAAATATAAATATACAACTTTTGGTCCCAACAGTACAAGAAACTATAATACATAATTTACAACTCAAAAATTCCAAAATAATCTTCTTGTACATCACATGTATGAACAACATGTATTCTCAAAATCCAAAAATTAACAGGCTAGTTTTCATATAACAGTTAAGCATGATAGGAAAGTAATCACATTTTTCCCTTCCCCTTATCCTTAAACCCAGCCGGACTTGCAATGCATATTTTAAAAACACAAAATGATGGTTAGACCATGAGTTCTAGTGAGAAAACCCCTTATTTGCAATTACATGGTGAAGATTACCAAAACCTTTTATAAAACCACATTTGAACATCCACTCACTTTAATAAAATATAACTTCAGTAAAACAACTGCAAGTTATAAAAGCCTTCCTTACCACCAAAGATAATATACTACTCAGGTTCTTATAGACATTCGGAACACAACTTTCAAAGCTCTCAAGTCTCATTAAACTAGAGCTTACAATCACAACCTCCAACTTATTCAAAGAATACCAATCACCAGAGTTCTTGGTTATTAATAAAAGCTTTTAAAATACAAACAATTTTAAATTCAAATAAAAACTGAATTGAATAATAACCACAGACCTTCCGGGTTTTATTTCAAATCTCTACTCTTTTGATTAACCAACATAGGATATCTCATATCTCAAAGTCATTTGAAACACGGACAATTAATGCCTCCAGCTGTATGCCATTTTTCCCTTTTCAATAATATCGTTGTTATCATTTTAATAAGAGCAATATTTCCAAGTCTTAATTTCACAAAGAAATGTTGACTTAGAATTATCGCATCTCATGGATGTGACAACAAGAGCTATAATATAACCAGATCTCACAAATGTCACCCTTATCCAAGGTACACCTCTCCTTGATATGCCACCCCTATTTCCTCATTAAATCTACAGATAAATTTGCAGTTTTAGGCAGTAATGGCCTCAAAACAGTTTCATATTGGAAACTTTATCTCAAGAACTCTCACAGTTCTTAAATCAATTTTTTTTCCAATATCAACTCAACATTCTTCCAAAAACAGTTATTCAAGTCAACAGTTTTGAAAGAAACCACAATACCTTTCTCAATTATTAAATACATTTGAAAGATACAAAAATAAGCAACTTTTGTCCTCATCGGACAAGGCATGGGCGGAGACTACCCCTCATCGGCCAACATTATGGCTGATAACCCTATCATCGGTCCCTACTATGACTGGATACAACCTCACCGGTCAACACACCATCCGACTAATACTCATTGGACAACACTATGACCGGATAACAACCTCACCTGTCAATACTATGTTTGGTAAGAACCTCACCGGTCAACACTTAAAACATCAATATTTAAACCGGACAATGCTTTGTCCGATGAGCATCCTCACCGGAAGGTGTTGGACGATAAATACATTATCTAGTCAATACTCAAAATCTCAAACACTAAATCCATTCAACACTTGGGCATTAAGGTGCCCAAATCGGAGAACACCTTGTTTGATAAAGGTCTTCACCGGACAACACTTCATCCAGTAAAGTCCTTACCAGACGGTACATAAATTATACAAGTAACCTCACCGATCAAGGCGTGAGCGGTAAGAGAACTTCATCAGAAAACATTGTGTCCGATGAAATCCTCATCGGACCAAGCATTTTTTCAAGAAATATTCAACAATGTACAACACAATTGTTTATAAACTCATAACATGCAAACCCAATATTTTACCAACAACAATATTCGAATTCAAGATTGTTTGTAGAACTCACCTTTGCCAAGGAATTTGAAGATGAATATATGCACAAAAACCAGCTTCAACATTGATCACAGATTCTTCAATCTTTTTGCAAAACACATAGAGCTCTCACTTCTATGTTTTTCTTTCTAAAAATGGCAATCCAAAATTGCCTTCTCAAAAGTTCCCACTTTTATACTTTCTAAAAGGAGGCGGTTTTGAAGAAATAATATAAAAGCCTCCTTCACACTCACACCACTTTATGCATGTATGCATATACACCACATGCACATAACCATTCATATACTTGTATGCATATTACACATATATACTCATGCACATAAACAATTAAGCACATACTCACATAACTTTCCCATGCATGCATATATTCCCAAATTAACAAATAATCATGTAATCAATAACTCAAATAATTACCCAAGTATAACGGGAACCCGTTTATCACACTATCTACCCCTCAAAAGAATCCCGTCCCGCAATTCTTTCAATTGAACAACCATGGATACTTGGTTCTCATCTCTAATTCGAAATCCTAGGTTGCGTCTGAACTTTTATGGAAATGTCACTGAACTTTCACAAGATTAATCTTTTTGTTCCATAAGACTTTCATTTTCCTATCAGTGACAACCTCAGGTGTTTCCACGTAGTTCAACTTGCTGTCCAATTTAATCTTAGGTAACGGTACTGCCAGACTTTGATCTGCCAAACACTTTTGTAGGTTAGACACATGGAAAGTGTTATGAATTGAGCTAAGCTCTTCTGGTAGCTCCAACTGATAAGCAATCAATCCGACCCGCTTGCAAATCTTAAATGACCCAATATACCTCGAACTGAGCTTACCTCTCTTACCAAATCTGACAACACCCTTCCACGGAGAGACTTTCAGCAACATGAAATCCCCTACTAGGAACTCAATTGGCTTACGACGTTTATCAACATAACTCTTCTGTCAGTCCTGAGCTGTTTTAATTCGTTTCCAAATCTGTTCAATCTTCTTAGAGTTTACCTAAACAATCTTTGGAACAGTCAACTGCCTCTCACACACTTCATTCCAACATAATGGTCTTCCGCATTTTTGACCATACAAAACTTTATACGGTGCCGCTTGGATGCTGGAGTGATAACTGTTGTTGTATGCAAATTCAATCAAAAGCAGATGATCTTCTCATGATCCCCTGAAGTCAATGATATAGGCTCTTAGCATATCTTCGAGAGTTTGGATAGTTCTTTCACTCTTCCCATCTGTTTGCGGAACGTTGTACTCAATCAGATTTGAGATCCCAAAGCTCTTTGAAAAGTCTCCCAAAATTTAGAAGTAAAAATGGAACACCATGCCGAGTTACAATATATTTGATGTAAATCTTCGCCAACCTTTCTAGAGGATAGTTCTCTTTTATCGGTAGAAAGTGCGCAAATTTAGACAAACGGTCTACAATCACCCATACAACATCATACCCCTTTGGAGTTCGCGGTAGCTTCATGATAAAATCCATCATGATATGATCCTATTTCCACACAGGATTTTCCAGAGACTGCAGATTCCTATATGGTCTTTGATGTTCAACCTTCACTTGTGGACACGTGTTACATCGTTCAACATACCTCACAATGTCCTTCAATCCTGGCCATCAATAAAACAGTTTTAAATCTTTATACATTTTATTGGTACCTGGATGAATAAAATACCGGGATTTGTGACTTTCATACAAAATTAACTCCCGAATATTCCCATATCACAGTATCCAAATCTTTCCCTGAAAACATAGAATCCCTTTATCATTCTTTACCAGGGTGGAAATCATTCTACCCATTCTTTCTGCTTTGAAATGATTTTCTTTGACAACTTCCTCTTGACACTTCAAAATTTCATTGTGAATATGTGGAGTAAAATTCGTTCATCAACTACCACATTCGCTTTTCCCGGATGGTAGAAAATCTCACAATCATAATCGTTAACTAGTTCAATCCATTGTCGTTGCCGTATATTCAACTCTTTCTGGCTGAATAAATGTTGAAGGCTCTTATAATCTGTAAAATTTTGACATTTTGTTCCTAATAAGTAGTGCCTTCAAATCTTTAAGGCGAATACCACAGCTGCAAGCGTCGAATACTGTTTTTCATGATCCTTTAATTGTCTAGATGCGTAAGAAATGACTTTTCTTCTTTGCATCAGTACGCAACCCAAACCCAAATTTGAAGCATCACTATAGACCACAAAGTCTTCAGATCCCTCTGGTAACGATGACACTGGAGCACTGCACAAACAGTCTTTTAACAACTGAAAAGCTTTATGTTGATCCTCTTCTCACTCAAACTTAACATTCTTCCAAGTTAGCTTGGTTAGTAGTGCAGTGATTTTTGAAAAATCTTGAATAAACTTCTGGTAATACCCTACTAACCCCGGGAAAATATAGATTTCAGAAGGAGTTTTTGGCACATCCCATCTTTCAATTGCTTTAATTTTGGCAGGATCTACTTTAACCCCTGCCTCGGAGATAACATGGCTAAAAAACTGTACTTCCCTCGACCAGAACGCATACTTGGACAATTTAGCAAATAACTTTTCTTTCTTTAAGAGTTTAAGGATCAAACGAAGATGTTCAATGTGTTCTTTTTCAGAATTCAAGTATATAAGAATATCGTCAATAAACACAATAACACATTTATCAAGATATTCGTTACATACCTGATTCATCAGATCCATGAAAGTTGCAGGAGCATTGGTTAGACCAAAAGGCATAACCAAAAACTCATGATGTCCATATCTTGTTCAAAAGCTGTTTTCGCAATATCTTCATCCCTAACCTTAAGTTGATGATATCCCGACCGCAAATCAATTTTAGAAAATAACTGGCTTCCACCAGTTGATCAAATAAATCATCGATTCTCGGTAAGGGATATTTATTCCTGATAGTCAGCTTATTCAGCTTTGTGTAGTCGAATCCTCTGGAAAAAACTTCTAGATAGTCACAAACAGCATAAATGAACTCTTGCTTGCCCTTATCCTTGGTCTTACATAGCAGTTAAGCATGATAGAAAAATAATCATATTTCCCCTTCCCCTTATTCTTGGACCCATCCGGACCTGCAATGACTATTTTAAAAACACAAAATGAGGGTTAGACCATGAGGTATAGTGAGATAACACCTTCTTTGCAATTACAGGGTGAGGATCACCAAAACCTGTTATAAAACCACATTTGAACATCTAATCACTTTAATAAAATATTACTTCAGTAAAACAATAACTGCAAGTTATAAAAGCATTTCTTACCACCAAGGATAATATACCACTCAGGTTCTTACAGACCTTCATAGCACAACTCTAAAAGCTCCTAGGTCTCATCAGACTAGAGCTTACAATCACAACCTCCAAATTATTCAAAGAATACCAATCAACAGAGTTCTTGGTTATTAATAAAAGCTTTTAATATATAAACACTTTTAAATTCAAATAAAAACTGAATTGAATAATAACCAAAGACCCTCCGGGTTTTATTTCAAATCTCTACACTTTTGAATAAACAAAATAGGATATCTGATATCTCAAAATCATTTGAAACACGAGCAATTAATGCCTCTGGTTATAAGCCATTTCCCCCTTCTTAATAATATCGTTGTTATCATTTCAATAAAAGCAATATTTCGAAGTCTTCATGTCACAAAGAAATGTTGACTCAGAATTATCGCATCTCGTGGATGTGACAACAAAAGCTAAAATATAGCCAGATTTTACAAATGCCATCCTTATCCAAGGTACACCTCTCCTTGATATGTCACCTTATTTTCTCATTAAATCTGCAATTTTATCCAATAATGGCCTCAATACAGTTTCATATCAGAAACTTTATCTCAAGAACTCTCACATTTCTTAAATTTTCCAATATCAACTCAATATTCTTTCAAAAATAGTTATTCAACTCAACAATTTTGAAAGAAACCATAGTACCCTTCTCAATTATTAAATACATTTGAAGGATACAAAAATAAACAACTTTTGTCCTCATCGGACAAGGCATGGGCGGAGACTGCCCCTCATCGGTCAACACTATGGCCGATAACCTCTCATCGGTCACTAGTATGACCAGATACAACCTCACTGGTCAATACACCATTCCGATAGTACTCACTAGACAACACTATGACTGGATAGCAACCCCACCAGTAACACTATGTCCGGTAAAACTCTCACCGGTCAACACTTGAAACATCAATATTTAAACCAGACATTCCTTTGTCCGATGAGCATTCTCATTGGACAAGGCGTTAGACGATAAATACACTACTCAAAATCTCAAACACTTAATCCGTTCAACACTTGGGCATTAAGGTGCCCAAATCGGACAACACCCTGTCCGATAAAGGCCTTCACTAGACAACACTTCATTTGGTAAAGTCCTCATCGGATGATACATATATTATACAAGTAACCTCACGGGTCAAGGCATGCCGGTAAGATAACTTCATCGGACAACACTGTGTCTGATAAAACCCTCATCGGGCCATGCATTTTATCAAGAAATATTCAGCAGTTTACAACACAACTGTTTATAAACTCATAACATGCAAACATAGTATTTTACCAACAACAATATTCGAATTCAAGATTGTTTGTAAAACTCACCTTTTGCAAGGAATTTGAAGATGATTATATGCACATAAAATAGCTTCAACTTTGATCACAAATTCTTTAATCTTTTTGCAAAACACACAAAGCTCTCACTTCTATGTTTTTCTTTCTAAAAAATGGCAATCCAAAATTGCCTTCTAAAAAATTCCCACTTTTATACCTGCCAAGAATGCGGTTTTGAAGAAATAATATAAAAGCCTCCTTCACACTCACACCACTTTATGCATGTATACATATACACCACATGCATATAACCATGTATAAACATGTGTGCATATTACACATATATACTCTTGCCTATAAACAATTATGCACATACTCACATAACATTCCCATGCATGCCTATATTCCCAAATTAACAAATAATCTACGTAACCAATAACTCAAATAATTACCTCCAAGTATAACCAGAAGCCAATTATCATAACATTTGACTAGTAAGTCACATGAAAAGTGTCACGATCTTGCAATGGGTGTCCAGACAGGTACAGGTCGGACAAATCAGGGAATGCTAGTGACTAAATGACCCATACCTGACAGACAATTTATGAGATCTCTTTTCTTTCAGTGTTGTATGTTTTTTTCTTTAGAAAATGCATACTATTTGGTACAGAGTTTACATGTTGACATATACGATGTGTAATGATTTTTATTCACGCAAACCATAAACTCATCGAGTTTCATAAGACTATAGTATGCATCTAAAGGACAAAAGATTTCAGGTTGGACAAAGGAAAAATGCACACATAGAGACTTGTGTTAGGACCAAAATAGTCCTAAGTATTTTGAAAGTTTTAAAAAGTCAATTCTATTGCTTTGTATTCTAATATCCATGTAATTTGGGCTAAAGGCATTTGGGCTTAACTTGTAAATGTCACCTAGAAATAGGTGACATGGGTTAGAATCTATAGTTGTTCATTCTAATCATTCTTGTAATCATTCACATGAGAGTTGACTAGGGTTTTGAGAGAGTTTTATATTTTCCAGTTATCATGAATAAAGAGATTGGCTAGTTTCCTATTTCATGTTCTTCATCTTCAATATCTCAATATAATCATTTAATCTTTATTTGTTGTGGTTTCGGGATCATCAACTTGCCTAGTCCATTTAAGTTCAATATTCATGTTGAGAAATCTATGATATATAAATTTGTAATGCAATCCGATATGAGACGAGTTAGCATTTAAGGTACATAATTATTATTTTAAAGTCTTTCACTGTAAACGGTCTAAAGTTTTAATTTAGTTGTTATTTTGGAGTATTTATGGAGAATTTGTTGTAGATTATGTGTGTCCCACAATATGATCAATCTTCATATAATCAACATGAACAATGGCAATCTTCATATGAACATCAAGAACATCTATGAAGGTCTTGAGAGAAAAGGTCAAATAGTCAACACTAGTATTATATCTCTCAATGTACGTATCTTACAAATGAGCTCCCTTCTCTTACAATTCACTACAAGACAAAATCTATTTATAGGTTAACTAATAAAGCTCTAGTCAAAGTCAACAATGACTAACAAAGTCAAACACTCTAAAAATACAATATTAATCTTTCAAGACGAATACAATTTAACTTTAAAATTCAATCCTAACATTCTCCCCCTTTGTATTCAGGCTTGAAATAATTTGCACTCTTTGAATCTCTTTTGAACTTTGACACTTTAAGCTCTTTATGACTTTTTAAAATCTTCAATGTAAAATCTTCTAACATTCTTTGCTTTATGATCTTCAGATAATCTTCTGTTGAGAAAAACTTCCAAACATTCTCCCCCTCGAATGTAGAACAAAAACGATCTTCTCTTTTCACAATGAAGAACAATAACAATAACAATCTTCATCAATGATCTTCAAGATATGATCTTTGTTGGACCGGTAACTGCACTAGGGAGCCGCCCCGTGATATTGTCCGCTCTGGGCTGCCCTGGGGTTTCTCCGCACGACAACAACCCCTCACGGTTTTGCTTTCTAAAACGCGTCACAGGTAGGAGAAGACTCCCACTTCCTTATAAGGAAGAGAAGACTCCCTAGCCT
>NC_037528.1:33032970-33036066 GCF_001531365.2 Cynara cardunculus var. scolymus | reverse complement strand
GGTAGGAGAAGACTCCCTAGCCTCACCGATGTGGGATGCTCCTGCATTGCTACAGGAGCGGTGGGTTTAAGGACGAGGATTTGACCTGCCGAGGGAACACCGAGTCTGCTGACCCAACAATCTTCAAAGAACTTCTTCAGAATAAAATTCACTAACATTCTCCCCATTGAGAAATCTCTTTCAGTAAACGCTTGTTAAGATGAGATCTTCACATTCAATTTCCCTTCAAATAATGTAGCACAGAATCATCTTCAGTCATTGCATTCACACTCCTTTGAGTCTTTTGCCGATTTCCAATCTTTATATCATACTCCCCCTTATATCATTCAGAATTGATTACTTATGATGAAATGAGAAGCATTTGCATCATACACTAGAATGAATGAAATTTTCAGTGTCTGCCGTCAATTCATAAAACTGTAACAGATTACATAGTATTTCTCATGGTAAAATGAGGTTGTTACACTCTCTTTATTTATCACACACACACACACACACACACACACATATATATATATATATATATATATTCTTCAATTTATTCGAAAATGACTTCCAATTTCAAAAAAAATAAGTTACATATTCGTTCCAGTGGTTAATGGGTGAAAGAAAACGATGAGTGTGACTATGTTTCTTCTGATCACACGATGCACCATGTTGTACAATTGCAGCCAAACATTACACATAAAGCTTGGTCACTTATGTTCAGAGATGTTGTTCCAGTTTAATCAATCGATTAATGTTAGACCCCAGCTTGTGAAAGTGTAAGTAAGAAGCCTCTTACTCTAGTCCATAGGACTTAGTCTTTAGAAGCTGTCTGGACTAAGAGCTCTCATGCAAAAGAGATCAAGAGACAAAGCTTTTACTCAAAAAGCCAAACATCTCACAACAGAGCCCACATTCTATTCCGTGGATGATCAAGCCTTAAGCGCCAAAAATCTTAAGTGCTTGATACATAGCTACACTCCAAACACAGAGCTTCTGAATAATACATGCAGAGCTTCTACATAGTACATGCAGAGCCTCTGCATAGTACATACAGAGCCTCTAGTCTCATAACTCCATGGAAAGCGCGCTTAGTTTAGATATTCTTGCAAGCGTCAAACAAAATCAAGGCGGCTTGACTTAGTCCGCTCCACTTTTCAAGGGTCGTCAACGATTAGGATGCAGAATCATCGCTCAGAGTTTCAAGCCACAATTCTAGCGTAGTTTGTTTGACTTAGGCGTATATAAGGAGGCATCCTCTTCAGGTTACAATTATCTGAGTGAGCCGACTTAGACTATAGCCATTTCATGTGAGAATACCTTTTAGATTGAGAGATTTATTATTTTCCTCTCATCTAATAAAAGCATTCGACATATTCAAAGTTACTTTGTGTTTTATCTTTGTTGATTATTTCGCTTGATCATTTCAGTTACACTATTTTTACTCAATTCACATTCTTCAACTGTGTTTTCTGATAATTAAGAGAATCTGGGTTCCAACAATTGGTATCAGAGCCAACTAATCAAATTCATTGATTAGTCGATCGATATCCATCAGGATACCTCTCTTAATTTTTGGTTACTCGTTTTTAAAAGGAATTTCATTCATATTCTTGATTTGTTTAAAAACGTTTGCTTTTAGTATTCTGGAAATCGGTCAAACTCGACTTTTTACCTTTAAATCAAATTTCTTCTCAAAAATCTTTGAACAAAATGTCTAGACAATCGTGGAACTCCATGTATAGCGCCGGTTCCCTTACGAGTCTATTTTGAATGACCCTTACGTACTTACTACCCTAATTCCCCGCATTCCTGCTGCTGGCGACATGGTCGAAGTGCTTGCCTAATGAGTTCTTAAGCTTCATAGAGATTGGGATGATGAGGACAAGAGGAGAGTGGAAGTGGACCAGAAAGCCAAGAGGCTTTTGATCATGGCCCTTCCCAATGAGATTTTTCAATCTCTGGATGCTTGCGAATCTGCCAAAGATCTATAGGATCAACTGGCAAATCAGCTGGAAGGTGGAATTAAGATGAAGAAAAGCCGTCATGCTCAACATCTTAATGTGTGGAGTCCAGATTTCATACAAATCTTGATGTGATCTTCATGAACAATGATGAACACTAAGAATGATGTAAGTAATGATTATAAGAGAGAGAAAATTACATCAGCCAAATCTTGATTTCAGTRTTAATGACAAAAGCTCTAATTACAATTACAAKRAAATTCCTATTTATACTAGGAAAGTAAAGACTAAAATATTACAAGAAAAACTATTCTAAGGAGAAACTTGAATACAACTTTTAAGCTCTAATCTTGAACCCAATATTCTCCCCCTTTGGATTCAAGTTTGTACTCTTGTGATTTCGTTTTGCGCAGTCCAAGTATCTTCTCCAACCGTCTCAGAGCATTTCTATATTGTAACTTCTCCTCGAGCAAATTAATAGCATTAACGAGCAAGTATCTTTCTTTGGGATTCATACGTTCTGATTCCACAGCCTTATCATCATCACTGACTCTCTTTGAATCCAGCGCCCTCTTTACCAGCTTGATCGTACCATCAGAATACTTGTTTAGCTCGCTGAATCTCATAAACTTCTTAACCTGAAGTTGAGCAAAGTAAAGACTCCGAACTCTGGGCTTTCAAGAACCATATAGACTGGATATCCATCAATGTCTTCAAGCTCCTGATTTGGTCTTTTGAGGTTAATTATCTTCTGACTATCTTAAAGACCCATTTGAACATCGATGATCATTGACAGCTTGACATGATTTCGAATGAAACTTTTAATCGCCTCCAGAGCTATCAGTTCTCCTTCCTTTCTAATTTGCATGTTCTTGAGTTGAAAGTACATATACTCGAGATCGTCCAAGTATAAGTTTGAAAAATCAGCTTCACTAAACCTCCAGATCTGGCCATCCTGCCTTGTAACGGTAAAAACAGGATACCAGATTTTGCGTAGTCTCTGAGCATCAATTTGTTTAATCGTGACAATTCTGTGCTTTGTACGAACTTGGCTGATGGGCTGACATTTGGCTTTCAACAGATGACGATATTCAATTTTGTATTCTTTCGGCTTCTTGTGGATACCCAGAACTCTATCACCACAAAT
>NC_037528.1:33031321-33032918 GCF_001531365.2 Cynara cardunculus var. scolymus | reverse complement strand
CAGTTGATGATTCTGGAATAGACTGCGGATCACCTTGAATAGGAAAAGCTGAATCTTCTTCTTCTACATCATCTTCAAAATCAAAGTACAATCCAGCTGACTCATCAATGTTATCCACATCTTCACCAAAGTCCTGTTCTCCACCCAGAGTAGTAGAGAAAGCACTGTTGAATCCCACGTTGGCAGACAAGTCCATAAGTAACCTTGTTTCTACAGTGGAAACCGCCGGCTTTTCAACCATTGGCTCGATCGTTGGACTTGCCCCCACTTCTTCCTCTTCAACCACGATAGCCTCATTTATTCTTTCCCGTACAGTCTCCGGGGCAGAACATTCAATGTTTACATCTTAAGAAATTGACTCTTCACCCGCTCTTGCTCCTTGTGCAGATGTCTCAGCCAATCTCTGCTTCTTCCTCTCCCCCTCATGACTATCAGGATCATCCTGATCGTCATGTTTTCGTTTAAGAGATTCGGCTTGAGACTTGCAAGATTCTTCAAGTATAGACACTCTTTCGGCAAGAGCATCTATTGAACGTTTAAAATCAAGGGTATTAGATGTAATCAAGTGACTAACTTTAGAGAAATTAGAACTAACCACATCCTGAAAAGTCAAAAACTCTGAGGCTCGAATTACTGGGTTAGCATCAATTTGTTGACGAAGAAGGCCGACCAAGTCTGTATCTTCGGCATCTTCGCTTTGAGCAGCCATCAATTTAGCGTAAAGTAATGATTTCAGCTCGTCCACCGATAATTCCGGTACTGATGGTTCTGGTACAGGTGGTGGTGATGGCACAGAAGGTGGCTCTTCGACAACTTGCTCTTTCCCYTTAAGCAACCTCTTCAGACTAGCAATTTGTGCATCAAAGTTCTCTTGAACAACCTTTAGGGCACCGTCCAAATATTCCCGTGACACAAAGTCGGGTAAAATCACACCTGGATCACTTAGATTACCAGTTGAAACGACATTTGAGTAAACTGCTGTATAGGATTAAACCGTTCAAAGGGTAATCGGTTTAAGAATAAACCGCTCAAGGTGTAAACGGATTAAGGATACACCGCTCAACAAAGAAAGTTAAATCGCTCAAAGATTTAGACTTGGAAAAACAATCAAGCTCAATCAAGTTCAACGGATTTGAAATCCGCACAATCCATTGCATGAGTATATCTAATCTTATCCGGATAAGAGTTTATCATATAGCCTTTTGTCCGGATGTCTAAACCGCACAGTAAACCATTCAAGCTTTGTCCGGTTTAAAGATAAACCACTCAAGCTTTGTCCGGATTTAGACTAAACCGTCCAAACACTTATATTCCAAAACTCAATTATCTTTCAAAAATTAGAAAATACTTAAAATACCTGTGAGAAAAATATAACATATTAGCTCAACACAGATAAAATTGACTCCCCCTAAAAATATGACCAGATAAAAAAATACATACTCCCCCTCAAATATAGATTTCCATAATCAAGGAATTTAAAATTAGATAAAAAAATGAAACACTGATTTGTATTGAAAAATACAGATATTTGACTAAATGAATTTGAATTAAACACAATTCAATAAATTGAACTGTTTTTAATAAAAATTCAAATTTT
>NC_037528.1:33028800-33029076 GCF_001531365.2 Cynara cardunculus var. scolymus | reverse complement strand
ATTAGGTATTCTCTTATTAATAATCTCATACGGAGTTTTACCAAACCTTTTATTTACCAATGATCGGTTCTGGGTAAAACAAGCAGTTGCTATTGTTTCAGCCCACAAAAATAATGGAAGACTGGAACAAGTGAGTAATGTCCGGGTCGCTTCCACTAGCGTTCTGTTTTTGCGTTCAACAACACCATTCTGTTGTGGTGTTCGGGCTGCCGAAAAAGTATGAGAAACACCTATGGATTCTAGAAATGCACAGAGAGTCTTGTTCTTGAATTCAGT
>NC_037528.1:33023386-33026781 GCF_001531365.2 Cynara cardunculus var. scolymus | reverse complement strand
AAAATATATTGATAATTATATAGAGTCGGGGCAGATTTTAAAGCTTTATTTAAAAATTTTGGATTCTCAAACCCCAACCCTTCCCGAGGATTAAAAATTCTAGCTTCAGATGGTTTGTTTAGGAAGATGGTTTGATAAGTTTGTCCGCATTTGTATAAAATTTCCTCTTTTTCCTTCAGAATTTTATTTAACTGAATTATTTTTGAATCAAGCTTACTAATTTTGGCAATATATTCGTCATTAACTAAAACTAATGATTTATATTTTTCTTTTAATGAAGATAACTCGGAGGTTAAAGTATTGGAATATTCTTCCGAAATTTTGGACTCAGATTGCAAAGACTTCATCAAATTCAAATTTCCAGCATTTTCAAGATAAACTTTGGTACTCTTTTCTTTTAGCGTTTTTATTTGATCTTCAAAATTATTTGAACGCTCTTTTTCTAATTTTAAAGCTTGCTGGAAATTTTGAATATGGATTTTCATCTTATTAATCTGTTTAATACATGTTTGATGAATTACCTCATCATTCATCTGAGAATCTTCTCCAGTCAATGCACTGTCAGTGTTAGCCATCAAGCACATATGTGCAACAGCTTCTGCTTCTTCTTCCTCATCTATAAGATTTAGCCAATGTTCATCCTCGGCCATAAGAGCTTTGCCAGCTTCTCTTTGCTTTGACAGAAGAAATTTGTTCTTGTAACAGTCAGCATTTCGATTTGCCGGCTTCTTACAGTCAATAGCAAAATGGCCTAGCTTGCCATAGTTAAAGCATTTTGTATGCTCATCAGCTTTGCTATATTTCTTTCCTTCTTCTGGCTTTCGCTCATACTTCTTTTTGAATCTTTTCTCTTCATGTTTCTTCTTCTCTCCGAATTTGTCCTTGTAGTCATACTTTGATACCAATTGTGGAGTCCAGATTTCATACAAATCTTGATGTGATCTTCATGAACATTGATGAACACTAAGAATGATGTAAGTAATGATTAGGAGAGAGAGAGAGAGAGAATTACATCAGCCAAATCTTGATTTCAGTGTTAATGACAAAAGCTCTAATTACAATTACAAGGAAATTCCTATTTATACTAGGAAAGTAAAGACTAAAATATTACAAGAAAAACTATTCTAAGGAGAAACTTGAATACAACTTTTAAGCTCTAATCTTGAATCCAACATAATGAGTACAACAGTTTTCAAGCTCTTCCTGATGAGTCTCTCGAGGAGACTTATCACAAATTCAACACGTTGATCAACAAATGCCGAAAATGTGATGTGGTCAGAACTCAAGAGGAGAACAATATGCTCTTCTTGAAGAGATTGAATGCAGAATGGGGGAACTTGACCATGTATCTCCAGGCAAACCAAGACCTGGAGTAATGGACTCTTCATGACGTGTATGGCACCTTGCAAGCGCAGGAGCAAGAGGTGCAAAAGGCCAAGGTCGCTCTTGGTGGACCTCTGGCTCTTGTCTCTGACGCAAAAGAGACTGGATCGAGTCAACCACACACAGAGAGAAGATCAAAGAAGGACAAGTGAAAGGGGAAGAAAACTCTTATCGTGGAGAGCGAGGATGAGGACAGAGCATCATGCTCTGAAGATGATGACATCAGTGCTTTTACACATTCCTTGGATTTGATCACCAAGAATTTCAAAGAAAATTCGGGAAGAAAGTCTTTGACAAGATGGGCAGTCGAGGAGATAAAAATAGAAGCAAAGGCTTCGAAGGAAGGAATCCTCCCTCTGTGTCAAATAAGAAGGAGGAAGAGCAGTCTGAACAGAAGAAACAAACTATCTAATGGTTCAGATGTGGGAAAATGGGTCATTACTCCAAAGAGTGCAAAGACCCTTTGGTGAAAGATGAGTTGTACTATAAAAATAAGTACAAGTATAATCGATCCCAAAGGAGTCTTATGGCTGAGCAGGAGAACTGGGTCTCAGACTCCTCATCTGAAGAAGAAGACTAAGCCCACTTCTGTGGAATGGCTGTTGAGAATGATGCAGAGGAGTTTGGATCTGGCTCCGACTCCTAGGTATGTTCTACCTCTAGTTATTCTCATTCCAATCTGGAAGAAAGCATCTCTGCTTTAACTCGCAATTTCATAAAACTACAGCAAAAAGTTTTTGTCGAGAAATCTAAAAGAAAATATTTGGAAAAAGAAAAATCCTTCTTTGAACGTGAGACAGAGTTATTGACTGTAGATAAACAAGAGTTATCAGTGGAAAAATAAAAACTTATAGAAACAAAACGTTCCACTGAAAATAGTCTTAAATCAGAGTGCTCTGAACTAAAAGCGGCTATATAAAAAAGGAAAAAGAGCTTTTAGAAAAGGAGCGTGACAAGCTAAATTCTGAAGCCTTAAAAAATTATTTTCAAAATGGAAGAGAATTCCTACACCAGAGCTTACAAAGAAAAGAGCTCTTAATCAAAAACTATCAAGATGCTCAGCAGGTGTATGAAAAGATTAATTCTCAATAGGATAGAGCAAGGATAGGTTATACAGACCTAGACCTCACCTGGAAGAAGAAATTCACTCTTGAGTCTGTGTTTAGGTTAGGGGCAGAGCAAAAACCAGATTTTCAGTCTCTGCATAAAAACTCACCTTTCAAAAGATGTAAACTCGAGAATGGGGCCAAAATTTAAAAGTTAAAATTTAAAAACATCTCTTATCCTTAGAAAAGTATGCAACAAGTTGATCTAAATAACATATAGAAGACAAAGGGGGTTTTCTTTTTTGGCTCTAATAATCTTGAACATCCTAAAATGAATGGTGATGTGATTAAACCTGAACCAGATGAAATCAAGAGTTTATCAACCGACAATTTTGTTAAAACTCTGGATCCAAAGGTAATGGATGACTTCACAGAAATGGTGAGACAGGTTTTCGAGCAAGATTTGCTTGAGGCCTTGAACTATACTTCTAAAGGTCATGCAGATGCTTCTGAGAGTAATTCCTCGGATACTTTTGGAAAATTTTCAACACAAAAGATGGATGAAGGCTCTAGTTTATGTACGCGAGAATCTCGAGCTCTTAATGATACCTCTGCAACTCAAAATTCACACAATGATTTTCTTGACTCTGACTCAGAATCAGAGGTAGACTCGAGTAAAGAGCAAGTTGAGACAGAGATAGTGGCAACAAGACCAGAAGTTTTGAAACTTCCAAATGAGAAATCTAATAAATCTATTTCAGCAATGGGACAAAGGAAAAAGATTATCATAAATCATGATTTCTTAAACATGTCTAAATGTTAGCTCCATTATTCCTATCTTGTAAAAGTATAGAAAAAGTATAAAGTCTTGATAGAAGGTTATCTCCACATAAGACAACAGAGGACTAGCAAAAGAAGTCGTTTGATCTAACAAGTGAAAAGTGGCAGAACCTCTGATGTGTCTCA
>NC_037528.1:33021802-33022921 GCF_001531365.2 Cynara cardunculus var. scolymus | reverse complement strand
GGATAGGACCTTTGTAATCGGAGGTTCTTCCAGTATTGTAATCGTCAAAATTTTCAATTGAATCAATTGAAAAACCTTTGGAGCAATCTTCTTGTATTCATCTTCTTCATTGAGTCTGTGTGTTCTTGGTATGTTTAGAATTTCTAATCATTTACTCACTCTGTTTTGCTCTTATTAATAATTCCGCTGCACTTCATTTGTTTTAGAGTTTGTTTAGAGTCTTAGATCAATACCAAAGTTGAATTCAGATCCAACAATTGGTATCAGAGCGAGTTTTGAATTCTAATTCAATTAATTCTGCTTTTGGTATTAATCTGTGATTCCTTGAACAACATTTTCTTCAGATTACCTTGTTTCACTCACTATTGAATCAGTTTCATCTTGTTCTTATTTTTTTCCTTCAAATTTCAATGGCAAACATGGGTAATACCTCGTTCATGAGTACTGGATCTCAATCCAAACCTCCCACACTTATCCGAGAGGAATACCCTCAATGGAAAGTGCGCATGATCAACTTCCTAGAGGGAATTCACCCCAAAATTTGTGAATTTCTCTACAATCCTTCTTACGTGCCAATGAATTTGATTCCACGAGTTCCAGCAACTGGTACAACCCCCGAAGTTCCTGAGCACTATGAGCCAAAACCAATTGCAAACTGGAGCGATAAAGAAAAGGTATTGGTTGAATTGGGAAGCAAATGTAAAAGGCTGTTAATCATGGCTATTCCTCATGAGATTTTCAAATGTATTGATCACTGCCATCTGTCTATGGACATTTGGGCAGAACTGGAGAAACAAATCGAAGGAGGGAAAATGACTCTCAAGAACAACCGAGCCATTTGTATTGATGAATATCATAGCTTCAAGACTAAGGAGGGTGAATCCCTGTCAGACACATACTCCAGGTTAAATACCTTTAATCAGCAATTGCAAGAGATATGGAGTGGTGAGAACTACAGAGGACAACAACTCTATGTTCTTGAAAAGTCTTGGAAATGAATGGATGCATTTRAYCATGTSAATGAAGGCCACCTTGGATTTAGAAGCATGGACCTTGGCTGACTTGTTTGGTTCACTCAAAAGTCAAGAGTCTCAAGTGCTTCAAATGAAGAAGAATTAT
>NC_037528.1:33011303-33021702 GCF_001531365.2 Cynara cardunculus var. scolymus | reverse complement strand
TCCTTCATATTGGACACATAGAGTATCCCATACGGATTTAGAAGATTTGAGTTTCATCACTGAGTGATAGATCTCATCAGGAAAAGACATAGCTATTATAGAGCGAGCACGCGTGTCTATAGCTATTTTCTTCTTGTCCTCATCACTCCATTGATGTGGAAGCTTTGGTGATATATTTGTAAAAGTTAAGAAACTACTTCTCTATCTTCTGCATACTCATGCGAGGAATTATCTGGTACTTCACGGTCAAAGTCGCAAATAATGACCAGATATAGGGGTAGGATCAATTCTTTACTTCTCAAATATTTATTTACTTCTTAATTGAACCTTTATATATATATATATATATATATATATATATATCGGGACTGGTTCAAATGTTAACCAAGATTATTATGTTAACTTTGTTAACCAATATATATATATATATATATATATATATATAGGAGCTGGTTCAAATGTTAACCAAGATTATTGTGTTAACTTTGTTAAYCAATCTTGGCCATTGATTCTTACAATAAACGGTTGTGATTAATCATAATAAAAAATTAATTTTTTAAATTTACAATTTCAAAAAACATATGTGAATAAAGGGGAAAAGGGTATTTAGGTAATTTTCTTTTTTATGTAACTCCTATATCATTAATTGAAAGTTATAAAATCAAAAAATTTCATTATTTTTGTTAATGTAAGAACCATATGAACATATATATATATATATATATATTTGTGTGTGTGTGTGAATCATTGTGTCAAATACGAACAAAAATTGACATATATATGAACTTGGACTGCATAGCATTTATGAACACAATATAAACATAATAAGAATAATTGCTACACGAAGGAAATAAATAAAAACATGTATAAACACAATATGAACAGCTTGTGAACAATAGTTCCTTCATTATGAACACATTCAGGAACGAGTCAATGTTGAGATATGCAGCTAGTGTACATATGAACACAATATGAACACTTGTGAACCATAGTTTCTTCATTATGAACACATTCAAGAGCGAGCCGATGTTGAGATATGCAACTAATGTACATATGAACACAATATGAACAGCTTGTGAACAATAGTTTCTTCATTGTGAACACATTCAGGAGCTAGCCAATGTTGAGATATGCAGCTAGTGTACATATGAACACAATATAAACACTTGTGAACAATAGTTCCTTCATTATGAACAATGGATTTATCTATAATAGCTTGAATGATACTGAAAACTTTACTATCGGGTCTCTTCTACCAATCACAAATTCAAAAACATTATAGATAGAAAATCAATATTATAAAAAAACAAGATCAATAATAAATTAACAAAAATTATAAATTCAATATTAGATGCATTGATTCATGTCCATACTAGAACATATATGCACACACCTGAATGTATATGAACACTAGTTGCAGTCTATGGCAGGTCAAGCATCACAAGCATTTGACGGAGCCGAATGTTATCAGAATTGGATTGTATAACAAATTAAGTTGACAATGAACTCATTCCATTTGAACATATGAATTGGGCTCGTAGTAATAATTAAATAAAAAGATACCAACACAATATGAACTATAAAAAACACAAAAACGCCATAATCAACATAATTTCGATTAAAACGAATACAATAACATATTAATCCATTACCAATACAAAAGCTTTGATTATTGTCTTCACTTCCAGAACTCGAAGTCCGATTGTCATCGTAAACCATTTTAACCTTCTCATTGTTTTCGAGTTGTTTTCTAATGGGTTTATCCATATTAGCTTGAATGATATCAAAAACTTTATTATCAGGTCTCTTTTAACAATCACAAATTCAAGAACATTATATATAGATAAATCAATATTATAGAAAAACAAGATCAATAATAAATCAACAACAATTATGAGATTTTTTGATTTTGTAACTCCCAATTAATGATATGGGAGTTGCATACAAACTTACATATTTACCTTTTTCATTAAATTATGAGATGGATATGAACCTAAATAAAATATGTATTTTCATTCGTTGAGCTTGGTTAACAAAGTTAACACAATAATCTTGGTTAACATTTGAACCAAGCTCTCTCTCTCTCTCTCTCTCTCTATATATATATATATATATATATATATAAGATTCATTCCTTAGTAAATGTTACTAGAAATGTTTGATTTAATGATGAATGGTAAATAGGTAATTTTTATGTGTAAGTTACTTTTATGGTACTTAATGATGTTCATAGGTGTTCTTATGAATGTGTTCATAACCATAAGGTATTCATAAAAATCTGCTCATATATGTTCATAGATATTTATAAGAATTTGTTCATAAGATTGTGTTCATAACCATAATGTGTTCAAAATCATATGGTGTTCATAGGTGTTCAATAAGATTTTTTATAGGTGTTCATATGTCATGATCTTTTTCACACATGCTCTTTTTTTTAGAATTTTCACCAATGTTTATTTTTATTTTTTTCAAATTTTCATTTATTACAAATATGCCATGATTTAATTTATAAATTTCAAGGATTGAGGATTAAGATTGGCTCACATAGTTAAACCAATTATTAGGTTAACAAAAGAAACAACCCATATATATACATACATATATATATATATAGAGAGAGAGGGGTAAGATCTTTTGTTAACCAATTAAAAGGTGTTAACTTTACAAGTCTCAATACACATGATGTACTTATTTAATAAGGGTAAACATGTTTTTTTTTTTTTGATATTTTTTAATGCAAATTAATTGTCGGTTACATTTCTTATTTATTCAAATTAATAGTCGGTTGCATACATGAGTAAACACTTGTGCATAGGTGAACAGTCTCGTTTCAACATTTAAAAAAAATATTGGGTTCATATGTGAACCAGATTACCACATACACATAATGCAAACTAGGTATGTACAGATTACCAACTTTTTTGAAAAAAATGAACAATGTTCAGAAGTAAACACATGGACACTGTTCATAAGCACAACTTGATGTTTGTTCATAAGTGAACCAGGTACCATTTCACATTTATTTTATATGTGAACTAGACTATAGTATGCATATGTTTATAACATAAAACATGGACATTACAAAAATCTTTACGATTTATTTCAAGTATACTCTTGTTCATAAGTGTTCATTTATGTCTATAATGCATATAATTGTAATTTATTTTAAGAATGCCATAATAAATGTAAACCATATATTTCCAAGATCAAGGGCTAAGATGGTTCACAAAGTTAACACTATTTATTGGGTTACAAAAGAACCAAACCCTATATATATATATATATATATATATATATGTATGTATATGTATATATATATATATATGTATATATATGTATATGTATATATATAGACTTGAGATCATGTGAGACCAATTGTTTTTCGTGAGACCCGTAAGACCAATTCTTAACCCTTGGATTAAATCTATAATCTGACAAAATATAAACATTCATAAACGCCACAAGATTTCTTAATAATTACCAAATTGCCATCATGCAATTTAGACCGTTAGATCATTAACTTATAAAGTTGATCAATGAACATAAATTGGTCTTACGGGTCTCACGAAAAACCTTTGGTCTCACATGAACCCAACCCTATATATATATATATATGTATATATATATATATATGTATATATATATATGTATATATATATATATATGTGTGTGTGTATGTGTGTGTATGTGTGTGTGTATGTGTGTGTGTGTGTATACATACACACACACTAGGTTTGAACCCGTGTCTTACACGGGGTAATTTAAAAAAATTAAATCATGTCATGAAACTTATGTTACAAATATGAATGATCATTGAAAGTACGATACTACTTTTTCAAGTCTTTTTCCCTTTAGAATTGTCTTTAGGATTTGTAAAAAAATAATAAAAATATGAATAAATATTAAGAATTTATAATAGAATGTAAATGAAATTATGGAAAAATACATAGTTAAAATATCAATAAAATAAGAACATGATATCACAAATTACCAAATACTTCTTTATATACAACATTCTTTGTTATATTACTAATTATACCATCATCATCTATAATTAATATTTTTAAACCTTGCCTACTTTTTACTCTAGATAAAGCAACATACAACTGACCATTTGTGAAGACTGGTTGTCTCAGAAACAAACCAACTTTCGATAATGACTGTCCCTGACTTTTATTTACGGTCATGACAAAACATACAGCAATTGGAAATTATCTTCTTTGAAACTTGAATGGAATCCTTTTGCCTGTAGGTGTCAAAGACATTCTTGGAATAAATGTCTGGCTTCCAATATTGCTTCCAGATATGATATCTGCTTCTATAACCCGATTTTCCAAAGATAACACCCGTAGTCTAGTTCCATTACATACCCCAGATTTCTGATCAATATCCCTTAGTAACATAACTGGAACACCGACTTTTAATAATATCTTATGGTTTGGCAAACCCGATAATTTAAGACCATTTAAGACATCAGGTTAATACAAAGTTTCATCAAACTGGTCGTGAAGATGTTTTTATTCACATAGGTTATCTGAACTTAGGTACTCCTTTTCATTTCCTGCAAACAATGATAGCAAACGGTTATTTCTTGAACGACTTCATGCTTTGGTGCAAGTATTGCTCTTTCCTGAAAATATGATGAATTCTTGATATTTACAAGAATTGAAGGATAGACAAATTCAATTAACGCAGAATATACAATCCGTTGAATCGGAAATGAGAAGATCATCAGGTATATCAATAATTGCCTCATCATCATTTATATTACCAACCTTGCCTTCTCCTAAATCCAAAAGCCAGTATGCAAAACCCTTGTCTGTTCGATATCAGAAGCTTGACTGTCAACAATAAACCTCATGTTTTTAATTAATCTTAGGATTTTGCATTTTTCTCAAATGTAAAATTAAAGATGCATTAACAATGTCTTGTCTACTTGTGTTGGGAATAAACGGCAGAATTTGTCTGAAATTTCCTCCAAAAACAACTACTTTGCCACCAAAAAACATTTCTGAGTCAGTAATGCCTTGACTACTAAAAATATCGTTCATACTTATATACAATGCTTCAAATGCATGCCTATGAACCATTGGTTCTTCATCTCATATAATCAATGTAGTCTTCTTTATTAACTTGGCAACATCACTGTCTGGCTTTATGTAACAAAGAGAATCTTCGTTAAGAATTAGATGAATTTAAAAGCGAGAGTGTGTTGTCCTACCTCCTGTAAGAATTTAAAAGAGAATCTTCGTTAAGAATTAGATGAATTTCTCCTCTAGATATTATTGATGCAGATAATGTCTTCCATAGAAATGTTTTACCTGTTCCGCCATAACCATATACAAAAAACACACCTCCTTGGTTATTTTGAACCGCTGTGATGATATCGTCATAAACACCCTGTTGCTCGTTTGTTAAAGCACCTAGAAGTTGATGAAACTCATTTTGTAGATTAGCTATGTCGTAATCTAGCTCCTCATCTAGCTCCTTCGTAATCAAACGATTATTTGAAGACTCAAGAGAATCGTCATCAAGGTAAGATAATCGTGAATTTTTTAGGCTGGAATTGTTACGAAGTAAAACCTTTTCAATCTCAAACAATGTCAAGTTCTTGACTTGATCTTCATTGAGGGATAAACCTATGAAATATATAATATAAATATAAACAACCATTACATAGAAATTACAGCTACAAATATTTACAAAAGAAAATAAATTTAAAAAATAATAAAACAATAAATTAATTTTGTATTTAAATAATAACTGTATAAATACTTAAATAACAGTGCACTAAACCTCAAGTCTAAGAAATTCAAACTTGATCACCAGAATGTGATTGAAATGCTGAAAGAACATCCACTCAAAAGGATGTTCACCAAAAGGTATGAAGTTCCTCTCCAATATCTTCAACAGTGGTGGAAAAATCTAACATATGAGGATGAAGAAAAAGATCTGGTATCAATGGTAGGAGGGTACTCTTTCTCACTATCTCTAGATCTCATGAGAAAGATGCTCTCCCTACCAAGTAAGGATGAAGTCTTGGGGATATCAGATTTTGATGCCCTACCCACTCAAGAACAAATGATCAAGGACTTCATCTCATTGGGATACAAAGATCCCCTGCCCCTATTAAGCACCTTCAGGAGGGAGGCTTTGCCACCTATTTGGTATTGACTCTTCTCCTGCACCAACAAGTGCTTATCAGCCAAAAGTTCAAGTCTGGACCAAGAATCAAGGACAAATCTGAAGATCTTACACGGGATAGCCTTCAATATGTACTATGACTATGTATCTCTATTCATGGAAGAGATGAAAGGATACATTGCAAACCCCCCTGGCTACATTCCATTTCAGAGATTCTTTCAGCTCGGTGTGAAGGAAGCAATGCATGTGGAGCCCAAGAATTCCACCCAGAGAAGGGGGGAGATGGTATCACCACCCGCTAAAGCTGAAACACGAGATGTAACAGGTAAGCGAGTCACAACAACAATTAATAAATAACACCTTTCAATTTTTACAAAATAAAATGAGTTTAATATCATAACCAAATTTTGATAAATACTTCTTTTATAAAAACTTCCATTGCAAACTTAATCGGTTTTGCCACATGTATGCTCCCAAAGTACTTCATTTCTTACTTGTTACCTGAAAAGCATGAAACATAAAACGAGTCAACTACAAAGAGTTGGTGAGCTCACGGGTTTTCACATGCATAAAACATTTTAATGCATAAACCAATTACTTGCAAACTTATGCGTAATCTTTTTGCACTTAATAAATGTAATTCTACCACGATGTATAAACTTGAGACGCTACTGAGCCTTACCTGACCAACGTGCCCCATTATTTTACGAACGACCATAAGTAGCCCATACACTTACTTAGGTCCCACAGTTTGTAGTAGTACTAATTCAGCGGTGGTCCAAACTCCACATGATTAGACCAAGAAACCATAGGTAATGTGCACCCCTTTCTGGGTGGGACTGTCAACACAATAGCGGCTATTCACAATACCACGGCCCGGGAACGTGCCCGAGTTAACAAGTAGCGTTTACGGACGAGGACTTTATTTGGAAAATATACTCTCAAGCACATCACTTTAGCATTTATTTTATAGTGCAATAACAGTCAATATTTCTTGACATAATAAATTTGACTAGACAGTTTTTTAGTCCGATGGTTTCAAACAAAGCTTGGCTAAACAGTTCCTTAGCTCAATGGTTTCAAACGAAGCTTGACTAAACAGTTCTTTAGTCTAATGGTTTAAATAAATAAACATGCATAGTTTGCTTCATCTCATGCTTTTCCCCCAATAAAAATAAACAAACATTAAAAGTGGGGCCGTGAGGACTCACAGGTTTAAAGGTGAATATCCAAGAAGATGACGTCTGAAGCTTTCAACGCCCGCCCTAACTTCCTAAACAGACCAACATCCAGAATTTAGATCACTTATGGGTCCTTGACAAAATAAAGCCTAGTTGCTTCCTATGTAATGCCATCGGATTTTCATAAAATAAAGTTGATATTTTATTATTTATTCTAAAAACAGCTCAATATTTATATAAATTAAAATAAATCAAAATCTTTTACTCAAAAGCTGATTTTTGGACAGATTATACATTCTAATCCAGGTATTTTTTGGGTTTCACAAATCATTATAAATAGGAACCTTCCAAAAGTCATTTTTATGTCCAACTTTTCACATCATTCAAAATAATGATATATGTCGATTTTTCCAAATATCAAGAAATTTGAGTGGGTTTAAGTCACTCATTATTACCCTACAATCTAGAATTACACAGCCCCCAAAACAGATTGCACACTCTTCGAGTGACAACCATTTACTCAACACTTTCTGAAGATTTTAAAACTACCAAAAACGGTTAGTCTTCAGAAATTATTTTCCAATTTCATTAAATTTTGAAGATGTACAAATTCATTTGGGATGCATGCAAGATTCTGCCATACTTCAAAACATATTTTACATGATCGGACTTCGCATGCAAAGAGGCTTTCTCCTCCTTTCTTAAAAATCAAAGAATATGGATCATGGATTGTCATCTATTTGAAGACATTTTCATGTCTTTGACGCATAATCTCCCCCTTCTTACTTTCCAGAAATTTAGGTTGCAAGATCGGGATGTAGGAGAAGAAGGATGAAGACTTTTATTGTTTTGCAAAAGTAAGATAACTAGAATCATACCTTTGTCTTAAAATCTTGATTATTCTTCAATGATTGACAGAATTTTCCTGAAGATTTGCTTGAAGGAATCGGCTGGAGGGTGGTTTGCTTTAGAGAGAGGTTAGAGAGATGAAATGCTTAGTTTGAGAATTTGGAAATTGAAGTTTTTCAAAGGATGTGGGGTATTTATATGAGGATTTTAAACAAGGAAATGGGCTGGCCTTTAATGGCCCAAACCGAAATAAAACTTTTATTTTTCTTAATAAAAATAAACCCACTATAATTTACCCAACATAAATAAAATAACACTATTAGTTCCAAAACTCCACCTTTTGATAAATTATGTGGACATTCAAATGAAACTTTTGTATTTTTATTTAAAAGTTTATAATATCAACTTTATTTTATTTGGAGAATTACTAAAATATTTTGCATTACACAAGTTAACTTTATCGGTTACCCGTCAAGGTGTGATCTTCCAAATTAAACTTGGGAACTAAGTCAGATGAACTCTAACCACCATGACTAGATCCTAGTAAATTTATAATTCTAAATATAGGATCTATAATAAAATGTTAACCTGAAACTTAGAAATGACAGAATGTCACAGTCTTCCCATGTTAGAAAAAATTTCGTCCCGAAATTTATTACATCAATCCAGATCATGACTCGCTTGAGAACAAGTGGGGATACTTGCTTTTCATGAAATCTTCTCTTTCCCACGTGTACTCCGGTCCATGCCTCGAAGTCCAACGAACTTTTACAATTGGAATCTTGCTACGCCTCAATTGCTTGACTTTATGGTCGAGGATTTCAATCGGCTCTTCAATGAAGCGTAACCGTTCATTAATTTGAATGTCTTCCAAAGGTAGAACCAATGTTTCGTTGGTTAAACATTTCTTAAGGTTTGATACATGAAATGTATCATGGATGGCATTAAGCTCTGGGGGTAAGCTTAGTTTGTATGCAACCGGTCCTACTCTTTCGAGTATTTCAAATGGGCCAACATACCTTGGGCTAAGTTTTCCTTTCTTTCCGAAGCGTACAATCCCTTTCCATGGAGATACTTTTAAGAGGACTTTATCACCCACTTGAAATTCCAAGGGTTTCTTTCGGTTATCAGCGTAGCTCTTCTAACGATCTCTCGCAGCTTTAAGCCTTTCTTGGATGATTGAGATTTTGTCRGTTGTCTCCTGGATAATGTCAGGCCTAGTCAGATGTCTGTCACCAATTTCCAACCAGCTGAGTGGGGATCTACACTTACGCCCATACAAGGCTTCATATGGTGCACACTTGATACTAGTGTGATATCCATTGTTGTAGGAAAATTCAACCAATGGCAGATAAGTATGCCAACTGCCTCCAAAGTCTATCACACATACTCGTAACATATCCTCTAGCGTTTGGATTGTCCTTTCCGTTTGCCCATCCATTTGAGGATGATAGGAAGTGCTTAAGTCCAGCCTCGTGCCTAGTACCTTTTGAACTGATTGCCATAATCGTGAAGTAAAATGGCTATCTCTGTCTGATATGATGGAAATAGGTACTCCATGTCGCGATACGATTTCAATGATATATAACTGCGCAAGCCTTTCCGTACTAAAGTCTTCTCGAACAGGTAAAAAGTGCGTGGATTTCGTAAGTCGATCCATTATGACCCAAATTGAGTCATATCCTTTCCTAGTTCTAGGTAACTTTGTAACAAAATCCATTGATACCTGATCCTATTTCCATTGGGGAATATCTGGTTGCTGAAGAAGACCAGATGGTTTCTGATGTTCAGCTTTTACCCTTGCGCAGGTTAAACATCGACTTACGTACAAAGCAACGTCCTTCTTCATTCCTGGCCACCAGTAATATYCTCTTAGCCCTTTGTACATCTTATCGGATCATGGGTGAATAGAATATCTAGAACGATGTGCTTCCTCCAGAATTGTTGACCGGAGACCGTCGTTCCTTGGTATCCAAACTTTATTTCTGAAGTAATGCACCCCATCTTCTCGAGTTTTGAATTCCTTCTCTAGGTGGTGCAGGGTTTCGTTCTTCAGATTCTCCGATTTCAACGGCTCTTCTTAAGCTTCAAGAATTTGCGTTTTTAGGTTTGTTTGAACCAACATTCCCATGGCTCGTCCCCTTGACGGTTTCACCCTTTCTTTCCGGCTTAAGGCGTCTGCTACCACATTAGCTTTCCCCGGGTGATACTTTATTTCACAATCA
>NC_037528.1:33008694-33010443 GCF_001531365.2 Cynara cardunculus var. scolymus | reverse complement strand
GTAACGAGTTCTGAAGGCTGTTTTGGGAATGTCCTCTTCCCGAACTCTCACTTGATGGTATCCAGACCGTAGGTCAATCTTGAAAAAATATACGCTCCTTGGAGTTGATCAAACGGATCATCGATTATAGGAAGAGGGTATCTGTTCTTGATGGTCAACTTATTAATTTCCCTATAATCAATGTACATTCGCATTGATCCATCTTTCTTTTTAACGAACAGAACTGGTGCACCCCATGGTGAGTAACTCGGTCATATAAATCCCCTATCTAATAACTCCTGGAGTTGATTTGACATTTCTTGCATCTCCGATGGTGCCAAGCGATATGGTGCCTTTGCCACTGGGGCAGTTCCAGGAATTAAGTCGATACCGAATTCGACCTGTCTTTGAGGGGGTAGTCCTGGTAAATCCTTAGGAAATACGTCAGAAAACTCCCGAATTACAGGGAAATTCTCAATACTTTTCTCCTTTACCTTCTCATCAATCACATGTGCCAGAAATGCAGTGCAATTCTTCATCAAGTACTTTCGCATCTTCATGCAGGATACTATCTTAATTCTTCGATCTGACTTGTCTCCTTGAATCACAATTAGGTCATTTCCATCTTGAGGAATCCGGATAGTCTTCTCTGAACAGACAATCTCAGCTTGATTTTTGGATAGCCAATCCATACCGATAACTATGTCAAAACTTCCTAGTTCAACCGGTATAAGGTCTATGCTGAAATCCTTATTAGCTAAACTTAGAGTGCAATCCTTAATTATGTCTTTAGCCTTAATTTCTTGGCCATTAGCAAACTCAATTACGTAAGCTTCTTCCAACCTTTGGGCCTTAAGTTAATCTTAGGCTTAAAATCTAGTGATACAAAACTCCTATCTGCCCCTGAATCAAATAAAACTGATGCAAATTCATTATTCAAAAGAAACGTACCTAAAACCACATTAGGATCATATATGGCTTCTTTGGCTCCGATCTCAAACGCTCTGCCTCGTGCCTGACCTTCAGGGTTTCCTTGGCTGGTTGGTCGGGCTTGGCTTGCATTTGCTCCTTGTTTCCTCCTTGGGCATACATTTATCATATGATCTGGGCTCCCATAATCGAAGCATAATCATCTTTGTGACAGCAGTCAAATTCGAAATCCCAGGTTAGCTTTTATTAAGATTATATTAGTGTTATTGAAAGTAATTTATAAGATTAGGAGTTAGTTAGGTTAGTTTAGTTGAAATTTTTTTAAGAATTTCCGGTAGTTGCTTAAAAAGTCCGGTTCCGACCCGAAATTATTTGAAACGTCCTATACAGTACCAAATGCTCTAATTTATACCCAATATATATAAAACACTAAGTTTTAGTGTTTTAAATATAAAACCTTTCTATTTAAATAAATTTAGTCATCCTGCGCTTTTAGAATGAAGAAAAATGTCAAAATTGAAAAATTGGGCTTTTGTGCATTTTGGGCTTAGTTTTTTATAAAAAAAATATATTTGAGGATTGGGTTGGGCCCTCCATGGCCGGCCCCTCCCTCCCTTATTTCCTCCTCCCATATATAAATAACTTCATATTTCATTAAACCTCATTATTCACTCATTCAAATTTCAAAAATTCTCTCATTACTCTCCCTAGAAAACTCAAGAGTCATCTTCATCCTCCTTCATCCATATTCAGCCGATTTCTTCTCTTCTCCTCATCATTTTGCCAAGATTTTGAAGATACAACATTCATTCCATCATCAAACAAGGTAATGCATTCATC
>NC_037528.1:33006961-33008324 GCF_001531365.2 Cynara cardunculus var. scolymus | reverse complement strand
TAGAACTCAAAAAGATAGGAAGAAATCATGATTTTATGTGAGTTATTTCTTAAAAATGTCATATTCTGGTGCTGACAGATTCTGTGCATGTGCACAAATCGTCTATATCTTGTAATTGTTATGTCCAAATGTTATGAKATTTCTTCTAAAAGTTTATTTATTGACTTGGGGTTGTAATCCAATTGGTCCCACTGAAAAACATTGAGTTTTGACCCCCCAAATGCTCAAAACATTGTATATGTGCATCTGAGAGATTTTCAGTAGGTAATCCCTACTTTGAACAGCCATAACTCTCTGGATAATCATTCAAAATTGTTGATTTTTCTTTTGGATGTTAGTTTAATGAGTTACCTTTCAAATTCCACCAATTTCATTCAATATTGTGGTGATTTGAGGTTTTAATTACTCAAAATAAGATGAACATGCAATCTGTCCAATTTTGAAAGATTTGTATATGTATGTTCCATCGACCATATCTCTCTCATAACTCAATGAAAAAGGATGATTATTCTTTTGAGAGTTAACTTTATGGGTTTTCTCCTACATGCAAGTGGAATCACATGAAATTATGGAGTTTTGATCTCCAAGCACCTAAAACTCTATAGGTGTGTGAAAACTGTGAAACCACCAGTAGGTAACTCTTACTTTGAATGCTAATATCTTTTTACTTACTTGTTCTCAATGTATGATTCTTCTTCTAAAACGTTCTTTTATGAGTTAGGATTAATTTGAATCTAGTTTCACTAAAAAATATGATGTTTTGTGGCATGAGCCAATTTATTTAAGTCAAGTGTGCAATCTGTTAACTAATGATAGATGTGTGCATGTGATTTTAAGGTATCATATATTCCTCTCAACTCATCCAAAATGAGTGATTCTTAGTTTAAACTTTTTGTATAAGTGTTAGGTTTCCAATCCAACTTGAATTTCTGTAGAACACCTAGTAGAACTCTTTTAATGAGTGTTTTACTAACATGGTGCAATCTGCCATTTCAGTTGTGATAAGTTGCATTGCATAAATTATTTGAATCATCATTTCATGCCCAAAATACATGAAATTTGGTCAAGATGACTATAACTCAGTGCTATAAATCATATAAAAAGATGGGGATTTATCTCATATTCAAAGTCTCTTTATTTGATCATTTTATGTATCATAAGTTTCGGTCCAGAATCAAGAATTCTGGATTTGGTTGAATTTGTAAAATTTGATCTTTTATTGGATTATAGCATCATTTCCAGCATAAATTAATTCTTTAATGAGCATATGGACATTATGTATATTTGGACTATTGATAATATTATGGAACATAAGTAGACAAATAAGGACTTAGGATTTATTAAACCCCATAGGTAGAGATAA
>NC_037528.1:33003827-33006861 GCF_001531365.2 Cynara cardunculus var. scolymus | reverse complement strand
AGAATAAAAGTTCAATTACCAAAGCTGAATTTACAGGTCCTAACACTTGTGAATGCGGTCCTTAATCCGAACTAATTCATAGATTTTGAAGAAGAAATAAGGGTGGCATATCAAGGAGAGGTGTCTTTTGGAATAAGGGTGGCATATCAAGGAGAGGTGTCTTTTGGAATAAGGGTGGCATATCATGGAGAGGTGTACCTTTGGATATAAGGGTGGCGATTGTGTGTGAATATTGTAGCTCTTACTATTATGTCTTTTAAGACTACAATAGATTTGAGTCCTTACTTCTTTGTGATTTGAGAACTCAAAGATATTGTTATTATTAGAAATAATAGTATTGATGTTATTGAGAAGGGGAAAACTTGGCCTACGGCCATTGATATTGGTTAAAAGTGTTTTGGAACAGAATGGTAATTTTTATGAGGAATTAGAGGGGCTCTAGTTGTTCCTTGTAAGGAACCAGAGGGGCTCTGGTTGGTCCTCATCATTGGACCAGAGGATTCTGGTTATTGATTTGGAGAATGAGCAAGTTTTTACTAAATGTACTAATTAGACCAGAGGCTCTCTATCTATTGATAAGAGCTTCTATGTCAAAATCATATTTTTAGAAGTTTTTAAGAAAATGATTTTATACTTAGAATCCTTTTATGAAAAACAGACCAGAAAGGCTCTGGTTGGCTTACACGTTGAACCAGAAGCTCTGGTTAGTGCAACCAGAGGCTCTGGTCAAGGAACCAGAAGTTCTGGAAGAGAGACCAGAGGGGCTCTGGTCCAAGTTATTGAAATATATTCCAAGTCTGGTTAGTACAACTAGAGGCTCTGGTCGAGGAACCAGAAGCTCTGGAAGAGAGACCAGAGGGGCTCTGGTCCTGGTTATTGAAATATATTCCAAGTGTGGTTTGGAACCAGAGGTTCGATAGACCAAAACAAAATCTGATTTTATTCCGCATGTTGTGATATGATTATTTGATAAATGTTTTGGTGATCTTCACTCTGCATTACATAAAAAGGGAACCTCACTAGACATTCATGTCTAACCCTTATTTCGTGTTTTCAAAAATATGTGTGCAGGTAATGATAATAAGGGAAAGAGCATTATGTGAATTATTTCCCTATGTGCTTAGCTGTTTTGGAAGCATAGATGCTAGATTGCAAGAACATGTACTTTTGGAATTTTTGGGTTATATATTTTAGTCTCTTGTATTATGGACCTATGTGGGAGAAGTCATATATTCTATGTATAATATATGTGTTATATGCAATGTATGGATTGAGGGTGTTACACTTGCAGCACAAGAGACCGACATTATGAAGAAGAAAGTATCCATCAGTGGACCTCTGACTCTTGCTGCTGATGAAAAGGAAGAATCAAGGACTACCACCAGAGATCACAAGAAGAAAGGAAAGAAAGCAATGGTGGTAGAATCGAAATCTAAATCAGATGATGATATCAAAGCCTTTGCTAAGTCTCTGGCCTTGATTACAAGACAGTTCCACAAGAAGTTCATCAAAAGACCCTGTGAAGGAAGAGACTTCAAGAAGGAGAAGTATCAGTCATACCATGAGAAGAAACCATCAAAATTCTATCAGAGGGAAGACATAAGAGAAGAAAGAGAAGAGAGAGAGGACAGAAGGGAGGAGAAGAAAGAAGATAGAAACGGAAGGAAAAATGACCTTCGCTGCTTCAGATGCAAAAAAATCGGTCATTTTTCAAAAGAGTGAAGAGGACGATTGGTAAAGGATGCTGATTACTACAAGAATAAGTACAAGTACAATCCAAGAGAGCGAAGCCTGATGGCTGAGAAAGAAAATTCGGTATCCGACTCTTCATCCGATGAAGAAGATAAATCACTCATTTGTCTGATGGCCAAATCTACAGCGGAATCCACTTTCGACTATGATGATCAGGTATGTGAGTCTACTTCCAATGAAACCAACTCTGCTCCATCTGAGCTAGAGTTAAGGGTGATAAAAATTTCAGAGGATTTCTTTAAATTGAAAGAGAAATTAAATTTTGAAAAATCTGAAAGACTAAAAGCGAAAAAAGAATCAAGTTTCTACAATAGAGAGACTGATCTTCTAACCGATTTCACTCTAAAGCATCAACCTCTGAACCCACACCTCCCACAAACATCCATGCTAATTTTGATTTCGTGAAATCAGCGAGAGACTTTTTCTATTCCGAATCCGAAGAAGAGATAATCTGTGAATCCCCAAAGATCATTGAGAATAAGAAGCCTCAAAACTTCAAAACCCCAATGAAATATGGTATTCCTCCATCGATGAAATCTTCGGACAAAGAAAAAGGAAAACTGAGAGATATTAAATCTGCCAACGATAAATCAAAAGGTCTTAGCATAACTTCTAAGTTCATTAAGTTTACTCGTGAGCAAAAACAGAAGTGGCCTGCTCTGAGAAAACTAACCACTACTTTTCCTCTCATTCAACTGAAAAAAAGCAGTCCTTCCTCAGGAGAAAAGAAGTAAAGACAAAGACCCCTTCAAATAAAAAAATCTGAACTAGATAGGAAGTTTGTAAAAACAACCGATGCTAGGACAAGATTTACATCTCCTGCATTTACTTCTTCGTTTCCATCGAATAAAAAGAGCATTAGACATACTTATCCAAACTCTTTTACAAAACCTGAGGAATCATATGTTAACACATCACTGCATATTCTCCCAACCATTTATCGATACAAAGTTAAAACCAATGAAAATGTGAAAAAGCCCAAATCCAAGGGCAAGGGAAATACTAATAAACCGAAGCCTGCAAAGGCTAAGGGTAATTAAAAGAGAGTGGTACCCCCTACTAACAAATGTGGACCCATAAAAATATGGGTACCTAAAACCCCTTAATTTGTCTTGCAGGACCAGCATGTGCAACCATGGTACATGGATACAGGTTGCTCCAAGCACATGACTAGTGATAAAAATTAGCTGTCCTTCTTCAACGAAAAATCTGGAGGCTCTGTGACTTTTGGAGACAACAGCAAGGGTACAATCAAGGGATATGGCACTCTCATCAAAGGAAA
>NC_037528.1:33001445-33003634 GCF_001531365.2 Cynara cardunculus var. scolymus | reverse complement strand
GTTTCTGTATCATAGAAACAAAGCCCAGTCAAACAATCATCAAGGCAAATAGAGAAGGAAATCTCTATCTTCTAGATTTTGAATCCTCTATGGGACAAGACRCCMTMTKYCTTGTGTCTCAYAAGAGCGATGAAAATTGGCTATGGCATCAAAAGTTCTCGCATCTCAACTTTGATGCACTACGAAAACTAGCCACACAAGAAACTGGTCAAGGGAATTCCGGATCTTAAATGTGAAAAGGATCATCTATGCTCAGCCTGTGAGATGGGAAAGCTAAGACGGGCCTCACATAAAACCAAGTCAGAAACCTCCTGCACCAAGCCCTTGGACATGGTACATATAGATCTCTGTGGGCCAATATCAACTCAAAGTCTCTATGGAAAGAAGTACATGTTAGTTCTGGTTGATGAATACTCCAGATACACCTGGGTTGAATTTGTAAAGAAGAAATAAGATGTTCCTGAACTACTCATTGGAGTAATGAAAAGGCTCCAAGTCCTTCTACAACGAAAACTAATAAAGGTTAGAAGCGACAATGGAACTAAATTAAAAAAATGCCAGAATCGATGAATACCTCATCAGTGAAAGCATCACACAAAACTTCTAAGCAGCTAGAACTCCACAACATAATGGAGTGGTGGAACGAACGAACAGAACCCTCGTGGAAGCAGCAAGGACCATGCTTGCTTCATCGGAGTTACCCATCACATTCTGGGTTGAAGCTATTTCCACTGCCTGCTTCACCCATAACCGATCTATCATCAACAAGAGGCATCAGAAGACACCTTATGAGCTCATCAACCAAAGAAGACCAAATGTCAAATTTTTTCATGTCTTTGGGTGCAAATGCTTTGTACTCAACGATAGTGAATATCTTGGCAAGTTCGACAAGAAAGCTGATGAAGGGATTTTTCTGGGCTATTCTCAAACTGCCAAGGCCTACAGAGTCTACATCAAAAGGACAAGAATTGTCATCGAAAGCATCAATGTGTCCTTTGATGATTCCACACCGATGACTTCTTAACACAACAGTTCAGAACTCGGACTTCAAAGGAGAGCATCTGATTCATCACTTGGCAAACCCAATGAACCAGAGTTAGCTCAATTATTTGAAGACATCTTTGATGAAGAAGTAATCTCTGGACATGCAAAAACTGCAAAATCCACATCCAGAATCGATGAAGAACATGAAGTCTCCAATGCTAAAGGTACACCTCTTATTGAAACTCATGTTACTTCACCTTCTACTTCTTTTGTGTCTTCAGATCAAGATCAAGAACCAGAGTCTAACTCTAGAGATGATCTCTGCAAGGGGGAGCAAGCAGTCCCATCAGTCAATGAAGAACTGCATCCTGTTGCTCCAGAACCCTAATCAAGCACCAAATGGACAAAAGATCATCCACACCACCAAATCATTGGTGATCCAACATCTAGTGTCAAGACGAGATCTGCCACTGCCAATGAATGTCTCTTCGCCAACTTTCTGAGCATGATAGAACCAAAGAAAATTTAAGAAGCCCTACAAGACCCAAACTGGATAGACGCGATGCAAGAAGAATTACTCCAGTTTGAAAGAAACAAAGTATGGTCCCTTATGCCTCTACCCAAAGGGAAGACGACGATAGGAACCAAATGGGTCTTCGAAACAAGAAGGACGAAGATGGCATAGTCATAAGAAACAAAGCCAGGCTTGTTGCCAAGGGCTACTGCCAGGAAGAAGGGATTGACTACGATGAAACATTTTCTCCCATCGCAAGACTTGAGGCCATCCATATATTCCTAGCCTATGCAGCTCACAAAGGCTTCAAGGTTTATCAGATAGATGTCAAGTCTGCCTTCCTAAATGGCAAACTTCAAGAAGAAGTATACGTGCAGCAGCCCCCTGGGTTTGAAGATCCAAAACATCCAGATTACGTCTACTTTCTGGACAAATCTCTCTATGGGCTGAAGCAAGCACCCAGGGCCTAGTATGAAACACTATCCACCTTTCTTATCAACAATGGATTCGAAAAAGATACAATCGATACAAACCTCTTTCTCAAAAAGCACAAAGGTGACCTATTACTTGTTCAAATATATGTGGACGACATCATATTTGGTTCTGCAAATGCAAAACATTGCGAAAAATTCTCAGAGTTGATGAAAAGCAAATTTGAGATGAGTATGATGGGAGAACTAAGTTTCTTCCT
>NC_037528.1:32999244-33001305 GCF_001531365.2 Cynara cardunculus var. scolymus | reverse complement strand
CAAATTCATCATCGATGAGAACACCTATGGCTACAGGAGCTAAGTTATTTGCTGATCCATCAGGCAAACCTGTGGATGTAACAACCTACAGAGGCATGAGGATATCACAACCTACATTAGGAAAACCTGTGGATGTAACAACCTAAAGCCATAATCATCAACCTTCCCATCCCACCCATCGCATCCACCTCGACCTCCATACCTCCCCCAGCCTTATCATCCACCACCTACGAGTATGCCACAAGAGTTGACCTCAGGGCTCTATCCAAGGAACTTATCTCCTCTTTTAACGAGATAAGTACTAAATTCATTCATCGAGTGGCTCAACCTACCAACGCTCTCTCCCAAAGCCTTACAGACCAACAAGTACGCACCGCCTCCCTGCTACAATCTATGGAGGTCGATCGAAGAAGAAAGGCTATGAGAGCCTACCTGACCTCCCTCTGCCTCAAGAAGAAGAGAAGCAGAGCTTCATGCTCGGCCAGCCGCCCGCAGAAGAGGCCAAGGCATGAGGATCCAGACCAAGAGATCATGGTCTTGGTCCTCATGAGGGGGAGAACCTGGCTTCTACAACTCAGGAAGCACCATCCGCTGCAGCTTCACCATCTGATCACCAAACACAAAACCCACCATCATCACCAAACCAAGGAACCCGAGCAAGGGAACTAGAGGCTCAGCCTTCTGAAGATGTACATAATGTACATGTTCCCCTTGCCACCATACCTGAACCCATCGTGTTGAGTTCCTCATCCGATGAAATTCCATCAACCCTGTTAGCTCCATCATTCCAATCTTCTAAAAGTAAAGAAAAAGTATATTGCAAGTCTTGACAGAAGGTTATCTCCACATAAGACAACAGAGGATTAGCAACATAAGCCGTATGAGCGAACAAGTGAAGAGTGGCAGAACCTCTGATGCGTCTCACAAAGGTTCTGGAAAATAGTCCTCTGATAAAAAGAACATGCAAGTCATATACAGCAGAGCCTCGGAGATGGCTTATAGAGGGTCTGCAGTTTTCGTCTTCTGTGAAGTTTCTGTTCTAACAGTTTTTCAAAGGTGGTTAGCCGCATATGCTTCTCACATGACTAGGACTTAATCAACTTTCTTTGGACGACCCAGATGAAGACACTTGTCAAGATCTAGTCTCTAATGTCGTTAGGAACTAGTATAAATAGCGGATAGGGCCTTTGTAAACTGTGTGCTTCCAGTATTATTATTGTCAAAATTTTCAATTGAATCAATTGAAAAACCTTTGGAGCAATCTTTTTGTATTCATCTTCTTCGTTGAGACTGTGTTCTTGGTGGGTTTAGATTTTCTAATCACTTACTCACTCTGTTTTGCTCTTATTAATACTTCCGCTGCACTTCAATTGTTTTAGAGCTTGTTTAGAGTGTTAGATCAATACCAAAGTTGAATTCAGATCCAACAATTGGTATCAACGCAGGTTTTGAATTTTAATTTAAATAATTCTGCTTTTGGTATTAATCTGTGATTCCTTGAACACCATTTTCTTCAGATTACCCTGTTTCACTCACTGTTGAATCAGTTTCATCTTGTTCTTATTTATTTTTCCTTCAAATTTCAATGGCGATCATGGGTAATACCTCGTTCATGAGTACTGGATCTCAATCCAAGTCTCCCACGCTTATCCAAGAGGAATATCCACAATGGAAAGTGCGCATGATCAACTTCCTGGAGGGAATTCACCCCAGAATTTGTGAATTTCTTTACAATCCATCATACGTGCCAATGAATTTGATTCCATGAGTTCCAGCAACTGGTACAACCCCCGAAGTTCCTGACCACTATGAGCCAAAACCAATTGCAAACTGGAGCGATGAAGAAAAGGTATTGGTTGAATTGGGAAGCAAATGTAAAAGGCTGTTATTCATGGCTATTCCTCATGAAATTTTCAAATGTATTGATCACTGCCATCTGTCCATGGACATTTGGGCAGAACTGGAGAAACAGATCGAAGGAGGGAAAAATACTCTCAAGAACAACYGAGCCATTTGTATTGATGAATATCATAGCTTCAAGGCTAAGGAGGGTGAATCCCT
>NC_037528.1:32996543-32997878 GCF_001531365.2 Cynara cardunculus var. scolymus | reverse complement strand
GTTAACATGGGGAGAAGAGGTCTGGGTTTCTCAGAATTTGACAACAAACCAGGTTTTAAATCTAACAAAACTCTTGAGAATACTTTCAGATCTTCATAGAATCTTAAAAGTAACATTCCAAATACTAAGTCCATTTTTAAAAGACGAAGGCTTTTGGTTGCTYCAGACTCAAGAACTCCTTTAATAATGGAGAATGTAGCTTTTGAAGACTATATTGACTCTTTCTCACCTTCTGGAAGGAAGGATTCCATTCCAAGGAAATTTATGAGACAGAGTCAGATAAGAATTTTTAAGTTTGGACATCCAGAGACCCAAAAGATTGTGCTTTTGTATGTACAATTCATCCTCTTGAAAGAAAATTATCCTCAGAGGCTCTTGAATTTTTTCCAAAACACATCACAGAAGCTACAAATGTTAACTCTAATCTCCCAGAGCTTTCTGAAAATGAGTCTTTTTTTGAAAAAAGTTTTGTCACAAAGCCTTCAAGCATAAATCAAATTATCTCAAGTTCATTCATAACTGATGAAGATCTTCTCACATCAGATTCTGAAGAAGAGGCCCTCTCTGATTTAGAAACTGAGCATGAAACTGCCTCTCCTGGTCTTGAGAAAAGAGAAAAGGAAAAACTAAGACTAAGTAACTCTCAAAGCTCTTCCTCTACAACTCAAAGACCAAAATACATTTGGCAACAATTGAGAAAATGGCCTCAATCTAACACTGCTTCTGTTTCAGTAAATGCAGGGAAATCAAAGAGGGGATCTAAACAGAAGACATTTAAAAACAATTTCAAAAAAGAGCCTAGAATAGGGAAGGAATCTTGTAAAAAGAAGCCCATAACTAAGAAGGGCTCTAAAAATAAAAACTCTGTACCCTTCTTTGATGATTTTAATGAAAATTTCAAGAAAGCTTCTTGCAATGTTACCTTCTGTGGTTGTTTCAATATTATGAATGCTCTATCCAAACATATTCACCACTCATCATGTCTGGCCTCTCACCCCAAGAACCATGGATCCGGGGTGAACAATAGACAATTTGGCAATTCTTATTCAAAGAACAATAAGACCAAACCAAAAGATGCTACGGCATACTTCAAACAGGCTAATGTTAAAGGACCCAATTGGAAGTGGGTAACCAAATTAAACGTTTTCTAAATGCAGAAGAAGCAACATGTGTCTACTTGGGTCGTTGACTCAGGATGCTCGATACATATGACCGGCACCTTAGAGCTTCTGTCATCATACCTAAAGCAAGAAGGAGGTTCTGTTGCATTTGGTGGAAATCAGAAGGGGAAGATCAAAGGATATGGAATGATTGTTAAAGGAGAAATAAAGATGA
>NC_037528.1:32980917-32993203 GCF_001531365.2 Cynara cardunculus var. scolymus | reverse complement strand
TGTGGGTTTGAACTGAGCAAGTGCTCATCTCTCTGAGGATTTTCAAACCGTTTAGGTATACAAAGGTGTAACATGTTAGAAGGCCCCACATATATCACAGAGGCTCTGTTACCCTTAGGCCTCTGACAAAACTCACTTCCATAGTTTTCTATTATTGATATGGTGCGTGTGGTTCTGTGGATAAGGGTTAAAGTTGACCACGCGCATGTCAGAAACGGAGGCGCACGTCATCAATCGTGCGTTTTCCCAAAAACACGTGACATATTTTGATTCGTCTTTCCCATAAGCCACTCATCACGTATATCGCCAAATAAACCGTTCACATTCAAAATTCGTCACTATAAATACCTTTCCCCCCATCACATACCCCTTCACTTCCCTAAATACTCCTCCAACAAAATCTCAAGCTTTCCGGCAACCTGCAAATATGTCTTCAACCTCAGCATCCGTCTCAGCTCAATCTGAAAACAACCCAAGCAATAATGAAGTGAACCAATCTCAAGCACTGACCTCTCATGCCATATCTTTCTTACAGAATCGATATGAGAAAGTGATGCTGGTAAAGAAACCAAACAACTACTATTTTGCTCCATCCTCAAATGGCTTCCCTGAATACACTTATCCACTACTGGAGATCCTTCGCAATCATCCCATCTATTACGCACTCAACGCAACAAAACCTACCCCTGAAACCTATCTCACCCAATTTCTTCTCAGTTCGTACATCTGCACCCTAAAAGATGCTGGTTTAAGCATAGTGGGCTATGCTTCACATCCAATAATCAAATCCCTCGCACCAATGGAGATGAACGTCGAGACCCTAGCTCTTGCCCTGAGTCTACATACACTGGACGTTCTTAATCTGGATGCTTTCGCACCAACTCCAACAGATACGGAATTGATCGAATTCCTCGAATTCCATTCATATACGGCAAAGACAAAAATCATCAAACGAACTAAATTCAAGAGGAAGGGCCTTCCTTCTATGTGGAATACTCTATTTTCGATCATCAATTGTTGTTTAACGGGAAAGGTCGGCAGCCACGATCAAGCATCTCATGCCATGCTCTCCATAGTCTATGGAATATACTTCAACTTGCCCCTGGATTACACGCAACTCATCTTTGATGATATGGTGGGTATAATCAAGAAAAAATGTGCTACTCAACGGGGTGAGAAATCGAAGGTAAAAGCACAGAAGAAAGCCAAGGAAGACCTCAATTACCCAAACTTGATCTTACAAAGGTTCTTTGGCTTGGTCTTTGGAGACATGATTGCAGAGAAGCTGCCCTCTGCAGAGCCAAATGCTCGCTTATACCCAATGAAGGAGTTTCATCCAACAGAGCATGAGCTAGGTTACAAAAGCCCGAGGCCATTATCRAAAGCTATGCTCAAGTACCTTAGCGAAGGAGATAGGAAGGCTTATAGACGTGGATACAGGAGGCCAGAGCCGGTCCCTGAAACCCCTCCACGAATAGGTATCCCCATAGGTGAGAAAGTGCACAAAATGAGAGTTGAGGGAAGAATGGAGGAGCCTGCAGAGGCAAGGGAGCTGAGTGAGGAAGGACCGAGAGTAGTTAGTRGTCCCCCACGAARGCCAAAGAAGTCTAARAAGACTCAYAAGGATGTCGATCCTTCTGAGAAAAAGAAAGGGAAAAAGAGACCCGTAGAAGAAGAGGGTCCAAACAGTCCTCTACCAAAACCCAAAAAGAAGAAATCAAAGAATGCCCAACCCACAGAGGTTGAGGTCACAGAGGCCGAGGTTCAAGAAGGCCCGACAGAGGCTGTACCTAAGGGCAGAAGGTTGGACAAAGCTGTTCTAGAAGAGTCCCCCACTGAGCAGATCCAAGATATAATCTTCGATCTCAAACAGAGTTTTACAGCGCCCACATAGGTGGTAGATTTGGGGACAGAAGTTGAACTAGACAACGAAGAGGAAAAAGTGGAGTTAGAAGAGGGTGAAAAAGATGCCGAAAGCACACATCCAAGCCCCCCTCCCTGTGCAACCCACATGGCTAGGGACCCTGTTCTAGAGGGAACCCCTATTGAAGAAAGCGTGCACATGCTGAACCCTGAACCAACTAACCTCGCAGAGGACATTCTTTCATCCTCTGTCGAATGCACAAACTGGGAACCCTATTCTACTTCATCATCCTCTCAAAAGGATGGTAGTTTTATCATAAGAGTCCGTTCGCCCAAGGACTCGACACTACCAAGAGAGGCATCCGCCCCTCCATACGTGAGTGAACCATCCAGTCATGCTTCAGAGGCATGCGAGAGAATCATCAAGGCTGCAGGTCTAGAACGCCCAAAGTCTCCACTCGATCCCTCTGCCAAGTTAGGCTCTGAACCTATTAGGCATGAAATCGACAGAACACCAGTAGGCTCTCCAATTGGGGATGTCCGAGGATCTGGTGGAAGTCCCCAAGATGACAACGCCAAATTGGTCACTGAGGGCGCCTTACACTCCAAGGCTACTAGGTCATCATGTGTTGGTGATCTAGGTTCCCCGAGTGCCTATGTGACGAAGGAGGAGCATCAAACCTTCACCACAGAGGTACTCAAGAGGTTGGATGAGTTGAAAAGCTTGTTCTCCTCCTCTCCGACAACAGATGCTCTTACACCTCTCACAGAGGCTCTGAAGGAGTTGACTTCTACAACTTCTGAACTCAAGGCGGCCGTATCAGTCCTTCAGAGCTCTGTCATCAACAAGGTTGATCTCACAGAAGCCTTCAGCGCATTGTCTCTCAATCCTTCTTCCATCAACACTCTCAAAACAGAACTGACAGAGGTCGCCGCCCAGTACACTGCAGACATGATTTCCACCAGCTACACGAACTACTCCGCCTTCAATGATGAAATCAAAGAGATGTTCTCCTCTGCGATCACTGTTGGCGTCGACTCCTCATCCTCCAGGGCTAACATTAATCATCTAGCCACTCGCAGAAAATAGATGCAATGGTTGAGGCCCTCGGAGAGACCGTGTGGAAACACCACGATCATCTTCTCAAAGTGGCCAGAGCTACTAACGAATCCATCAGAGACTGCACGAAGCAACTTGTCAAAGAAGGTCACTCTTTCCGAAATGAAATCTATCGTTGCATCTCTAAAATGAAATGGGCCACAGAGATTGATATCAACACCGCCACTCTGAATGCTGAAATGGTAATAGAAAAGATGGAAAAGGCGGCCTCCAGAGTACTCAGGCGCTTGAAGAAGGCTCCCCTCACCTCGTGCAAGGCAGARGCTACTCAAATCCATGATGATCAGGGAGGCAATGACCCTGATCGTCATGAGGAGGAGAAGAAGACAGAGCCAAAGAAATTGACCTCTGCCAAGCCACTGAAAATAGTGGATTCTGCTGCAGCCCTATTCTCCAAAGAAAAATCTCCAGAGCCTACGGGGAAAGGCAAGGGTAAACTGGAAGAGGCGTCGCCAAAGAAAGGGTCTAGCTCTGACACACTGGAGGAGATTAATGAAGATGAATATGACGACCTTGATCTGGTTCAAGCCCTCAAGGCGTCTCTGGCAGAGGCTCGGATGAAGAAAGGCAGAGCTCCCATCCCCAAATTCGAAGAAGTCTCTTCCAAACTAGCCAAGATACCTGAAGAGACGTCCACAAGGACGTTCGCCGTTCTGTTAGGAACAGTCAAGCCAATCCTACCAGAGGGGTCTACCCAGAGGCCTATACTTGAAGAAGACACCAGAACGCCAGAATCTGCCACAGTGGGGAGGGTCTCTGAAATTATTGATTCGATGAACAAGATTCCTACGCAGAAGATGCGTACAGAGCCCGTAACCACTGTCGAAGAGATTCTGCGGTGGCGTTACTCATCCATGGACACAGAGCCCCCATATAATCCTGAGCTAACTGGCATGCCCTTTGTCAAAGCAAAGTTTCACTTCTCTGAGCCACCAGTGCAGGTCTTCTTAAAGCATGTTATTTGCTCTCTAGAAACCACTTCTCCACGCACCATGCTGAAGAAGACCGTGCTGTACACTCAATATACGGTGAAGAGGGATGATGGCAACCTCTACACTTTTACAGATGCTGACCTCGACAATTTGTGTGTATTTGATCTAATCTTCTTGCACAAGATCCTAAACAAGTACATGGAGAGGAGGTCAAGCTACTCGATTTCTCTCAGAAGGCTGATAGAGGTAATGCGTGCCCAAGTCAAATTCTACAGCCAGAAAGACTTCGATATTGCTATGAGGTTGGCCCAGCCAGAGGTGAAGATTACTCCTCCAAAGAACAGACCTATTTGGCTGCGTCGGTTCCATCCCAACACTATTAACCACAATCCCATCTTTGGGTTTGTTTTCTTGGACAAGGATGAGATACTAAGATTCTTCGATCTGAAAGAGGCGCACAAGTATTCAGCAGAGTCCCTCGAATGGGTGTTCAACTCGGTGGTGGCAGAGGTGCAGAAAGGGCGAATAAGGGCAAATGAAGTAACGGACCTTTTGGAAACCATCAAAATACAAGTCTCATTCAGGGAATGGATCTTCAAGGTCTACAAAACTGTCAAGAATGACTTGCAATATGCTGTAGACGATTATCCAGACTCTTCTGTTGAGTAAACTCTTGTAATAGTATAGGCCTGCACAATTTTTTACTTCTTTCAATAATGTAATTTTTTGCAGAGGATGAGATTAATCTCCTCTTGTATTTTTTCCTTAAGTCAAATCTTGCTCCCAACTGTCCACAATTACTTTTTCAATACTTAGGGGGAGATTTTTAGCTCCATCATTCCTATCTTGTAAAAGTATAGAAAAAGTATATTGCAAGTCTTGACAAAAGGTTATCTCCACAGAAGACAACATAGGATTAGCAACAGAAGCCGTACGAGCAAACAAGTGAAGAGTGGCAGAACCTCTGATGCGTCTCACAGAGGTTCTGGAAAATAGTCCTCTGATCAAAAGAACATGCAAGTCATATACAGCAGAGCCTCTGAGATGGCTTACAGAGGGTCTGCGGTTTTTGTTTTCTGTGAAGTTTCTGTTCTAACATTTTTTCAAAGGTGGTTAGCCGCATATGCTTCTCACGTGACTAGGAGTTAATCGACTTTCTTTGGACGACCCAGATGAAGACACTTGTCAAGATCTAGTCTCTAAGGTCGTTAGGAACTAGTATAAATAGCGGATAGGGCCTTTGTAAACTGTGTGCTTCCAGTATTATAATTGTCAAAATTTTCAATTCAATCAATTGAAAAACCTTTGGAACAATCTTTTTGTATTCATCTTCCTCATTGAGACTATGTGTTCTTGGTGTGTTTAGATTTTCTAATCACTTACTCACTCTGTTTTGCTCTTATTAATATTTCCGCTGCACTTCAATTTTTTAGAGCTTGTTCAGAGTGTTAGATCAATACCAAAGTTGAATTCAGATCCAACAAATCCCACCAACAGAAACCAGCCCACCTTTCACTACATCACCAACATCAAGCCTACCACTAGCCCCATCACCAACCCCTCGCACCATAGAACCGTTCATCATCATACCCAATGAACCTAAACAAATAAACATCCAACCCTCTTCACCTCAACAACCTCAAGCCCAAACACAACCCGATGAACCTGAATCACCCCAACATGAGCCAACCCAAGAAACCATCCCATCGACAACCGTTACACAACCCACAAACCAAACACAACCCTCAACCGATGAACAACCCATAACCCGAACTCAACCCTCAACCGAACCAACTAAGGTGCATGCGGACCTTCCCTTTTCATCAAGGCACCCTTTGTAAATCTTAGTCGACGAAATCATTGAGAATATGGAGTCGCTAAGGAGACATCCGGAGATGCCACCAAGGGAACCAGTAATGATGGAGAATATCCATCAGTACCTATACCACGATCGCGATGAAGGTTTGACTCTCAATCCTCCAATTCTATCGCCAGAATCCATGGACCTCCTACACCATAGGTTTGTTAGACAGACTACCCAACCACCACAGGCTGTCTTTTCAAACGATGGAATAAGGATGGTAATGGACATAAAGATGAGGACCTTCGCTAATAGAGCTATAAAATATATAGAGTACACAGTGGAGAGAGCCCATGGTCAGGTTAGCGTCTTCAATGACTATGACTTGATCAATCTCAATCCCTATGACTTGATCGAGCTTTATGCATTTACAACTCATCGACAGGATCAAGGTATAAGATTTGGGATGGTAAACAGAGTAATTGTGACGAGGATGGAGACCTTGGTGAAGCATCGAGCCAAGAGTGATTTTCAGATTGCTCTTCATTTGGGCATCGAAAGACTCTCCTGCACTCCACCTGATGAAGACTTCCCTGGCCTGCAAAAAAAGAGATCTGCTTCTGTCTTGACTCAACCCGAGCTTGGACTTGTCTTCAAGAATGAGCTCGAGGTAAAGAAAATTTCAGACTAACTGAAGCATTCAAATATTCAACCTCAACACTTGAATGGTTTCAGAAAGTTATCAGAGATAAACTAGGTAGAACTCCTGTGCCAAGGGAAGACGGGAAACAACTCATTCATGAGATATCTACAGTCATCAGTTATTGAAGGCAGCTACTACAGTTCTGGGAAATATCTCAAGGTAGATCATGAATAGAGCTTTAATATTTTTTTTGCCTTAAATTGAAATGTCTTTGCTTCCATTATTGTAAGAATTCATCATCCAACGAAAATTTGGAAATTGATGTCTTTATTCTTCAATATTGTTCATAGATTAGTTTATGTTTGTTCTTTCATTACTTAGGGGGAGATTGTTAGACCCCATAATTCATAAGTGTAAAAGTAATGAAGAACAATAAGTGATGAAGAACCAGAAGACCGATGAAGACGTTAAGGCAAAATTGACTAAGTTTGGAAAACAACCAGAGGGTCGATGAATCGAACAGAGATGCGATGGAAAGAGCATCTTCATCACCCTTCTGGTCAACAACACTTAGAGTTTTCTTCAGCAGTTCAACGAGAGGCATACAATGAAAATATAAAGATAACGTTGAATTAACATCCCATGGAACACAGCTGGAGATAACAAATCGACAGCTGGATTCCGAGTTTATCTTGATTTATAGCTTATCCATACTTTAGATAAACTTTATCTGTTAGTAGAAGATTAGCTAAATAGTCTCGCTAGATAGTTATCTTCTAATTAGCCTACTAGTATAAATAGGTGATTAGTCCTATTGTAATCAACACCGCTTTTACGTTTTCATATTAATATTGAATAAAGTGAAATTATTGACACTCAAGATTGTTCTTTGAATGTTCATACATTGTTATTGAGTTTTCATCATTTTGTTTGTTAAAACACTATAATTTGGTTATTCTTAACTTTATTATCATTGTTATTGAGAGATTTGGGATCAACAACTCGACCAGATCCATGGGTTACCATATGGAACTTGTAACCATTCACAAAGTATCTCTGATGCATAGTGGAATAATGGTCTGGTCTGCGTGCTAGGGATTGCAATTGTTCAATTGAGTTGTTTAACTCGAACATGACCTATAAACGAAGGCCACATATAAGAAACACATAACGTACGTCATTACATTCTATATATTAATACTAGTGGCCAATATATATATATACTCATGTTGTACGAGAACCAGTCAGCAAACCTCTCCTCCCAGATTCTATCAAGTTCAACATCATCACTATTCGGTTCTGTTTGTCGAATCTTTTCATTAAAGGTTGATTGAAAAGGTTGAACATATATATAGTTGAACAAGACATATATGGATAGTCTCCACGACATGTTCATTTGAGATTATCTGTTTTCCACCATTCGCAAATGGTGGACGAGATGGAACCTTGAATATGCTTAATCGATCGTCGGTCTCCCAAAAACTAGGGATATTCGGGGCAAAGTTTCTTGACTCACGATTATGTATTGTTTCTACCGTTGGATCAAAATAGAGGGAGGAATAGGTAGAAAGTTCATTTACAAAGTACAACTCAATAATAGAGCCCTAACCCTTGCTTTGTTTCGAACCATTCTCTTCAACGACCCAAGCTTCCTAAATAACCGATGAAATACATGTTAGGGACAGAAATAGTGTTTTATATGAATATATTCTACTATATTTTAGTAAAATTATGGACTTAACACTCATAGAGATACATCTACCTTTTATAGTTTCACACATCAAATGTATCACGAGGTGTTCCATTGAATCAAAGAATATAGGCAGAAAGACCTTTTCCAACTTGAAAATTATTTGAACAATACTTGTTTACAATGGAACAAAGTCATATATGTGTAACACCCTTGAACATATCAAACAAAAGAATGTACACAATTCCGTTATTGCATCCCATATCGAAGTTGGTATCATCCCTTGTAAAGCAATATGAAGCAATTGTTGCATAAACACATGATAATCTTGACTCTTGAAGATATAGAAGCTAGACTCTTCTAGGTTCACACAACTCCCTATATTCGAAGCATACCCGTCTGAAAACTTCAACTTCGTCAACCATGCACACATTTATTTTACTTGTTGTTTGCTCAAAATGTACGATGACTTCGGTTTCACTACTTTGTTGCCTGACATGGCAATGTGAAATTCCCATCAATCTCAATGAATCACTACATCCCTTCTCGCCTTTACATTATCTTTAGTTTTCAACATATCCATGACGGTGATAAAGATATTCTAAAAAACGTTCTTCTCGATATGCATGACATCGAGGTCGTGTTAGATCAACAACATCTTCCAATATGGAAACTCCCAAAAGATGCTTCTCTTTAACCAATTATGAGTGGTTCTGAACCCTCTAATTTTTCTATTTTTTGAACTATACGGGCAGCCCTCATAAATAGTTGGAAGGTGATGGACGAATTCCTAGATCTCTTCACCGGTTACCTCAGGCGGTGGACCGGATAACACCCTATTACCTTTTGTAAATCGTTTTGGATCATGATGAAAAGGGTGTGTTCTAGGTAACTATCTTCGATGATTACCCTTCATTTTTTAACTGGAAGGAATCCACCTTCCCCATCGATACGAGTGGCTAACTTGTCATGCGTGCTCCAACCAACAACATTGCATAAGCTGGGAAGCAGCTGACAGTGCATAATAGTATAGCCCTCATCTCAAAATTATTCTTATGATACGCATCATATGCAAGAACGCCCTCCATATACCATAACTTTAGATCATCTAATAGCGGCCTGAGAAACGCATCCAAATTATGACCAGGGCTCTTTCAACCAGGGATAACCAATGCAAGCTCAACATATGAATATTTCAAAGACATCCAATGAGGTAAACTATAGATGGTAATAAAGACGGGTCATGGTGAATATGGATTTGAAGTTGAATTTTTCGAGTTGAAACCGTTGGTGCATAACCCAAGATGACCATTCCGTATCTCATAAGTAAAGTCAAGATCTGTAACACCCCAAATCCACACATTGCATATAACACATATTTCATATATAGAATACATGTTTTCCCCACATAGGTCCTCGATACAAGAGTCTATAATATAAAATACACAGCTCAAAAATTCCAACAGTACAAGCTCTTGCATCCTATCATCTATGCTTCCAAAAACAGCTAAGCATATAGGGAAGTAATTCACACAATACTCTTTCCCTTATCATTACCTGCACATAATTTTGGAAACACAAAAATGAGGGTTAGACATGAATGTCTAGTGAGGTTCCCTTCTATGTAATGCAGGGTGAAGATCACCAAAACATTTATTTCAAATCAAACATCTTAWGAARYAAMACTGAAAACATACTGCTTTGGTCCATCGGGCCTCTAGTCTCAAACAACACTTAGAAAATATTTTAAACATTCTTGACCAGAGCCCCTCTGGTCTCTCTTCCAGAGCTTCTGGTCTTTACGACCAGAGCCTCTGGTTTAACTATCCAGACTTAGAAAATATTTCGACATTCAAGACCAAAGCCCCTCTGGTCTCTCTTCAAGAGCTTCTGGTCTTCATGACCAGAGCCGCTGGTTTCACATCACACTTAGAATATAATTCGACATTTAGGACCAGAGCCCCTCTAGTCTCTCTTCCAGAGCTTACGACCAGAGCCTCTGGTTCTAAACCATACTTAGAAAATATTTCAACACAGGACCAGAGCCTCTCTGGTCTCTCTTCCAGAGCTTTTGGTCTTCATGACCAGAGCCTTTGGTTGTACTAACCAGCACCTTTGACTCGTATAATTTCTCAAAAATGATCTTTAGATACACCTTCAACCAATAAGATAGCCTTTTTCATAGAACTAACAATTTATAAAAAGTTCATGTTCGACAAGAGCCTCTGGTTGTACTAACCAGAGCTTCTGGTTCAAAAGACATGACCAACCAGAGCCCCTCTGGTTCAACGTGTAAGTCAACCAGAGCTCCTCTGGTCTATTTTTCATAAAAAGATTCTGAGTATAAAATTCTTTTCTTAAACATTTAAAATATGATTTTGACGTGAAAACACTTTACAAAAGACACAACACCTCTAATCCATTTAATACATTTTAGTAAACACTTGCTCATCCTTCAAATCAATAACTAAAATCCTCTGGTCCAATGATGAGGACCAACCAGAGCCCCTCTGGTTCCTCACAAGGAACAACCAGAACCCCTCTGATTCCTCATGAAAATAACCATTCTGTTTCAAAACACTTTTAATCAATACCAATGGCCATAGACGAAGTTTTCCCCTTCTCAATAGCATCAATAGCATTATTTCTAATAAGAACAATATTTTTGAGCTCTCAAATCACAAAGAAGTAAGGACTCAAATCTATTGTAGTCATAAAAGACATAATAGCAAGAGCTATATTATTCACATACAATTGCCACCCTTATATCCAAAGATACACCTCTCCTTGATATGTCACCCTTATTCCAAAAGACACCTCTCCTTGATATGCCACCCTTATTCCAAAAGACACCTCTCCTTGATATGCCACCCTTATTTCTTCTTCAAAATCTATGAACTAGTTCGGATGAAGGACCGCAGTCACAACCATCTTATCGAAACCTCATTCATAGTTTTATCCATAAAAACCTTTTCAAACTCAAGAACAATCTTGTCTTTCAAAGACTTCCAAAACATCAAGGTTTCTTTTAAATCCTCAAAACAAGATATCATTTCCAAAACTGATTTAAAGAAGCAAACTCTTCTTTATTTTTCCAACAATAACAATAACACCTTTAAAAGTATCAAAATAGTTTTACCATCTTTTCTTCAAAACCAACATCAAAACTCATAGCATATAATCAACAATAAAACTCATAGTTTATAAACAAAGGTAGTTTTAAAAGAAAACTCACAGTTTGTACTCAACAGTAGTTTAAAACTCACCTTATCAAATAGATTTCTTGATGATAAACATACAGCAACAACTTATTCTTAACACAGAATCTTGAAGAACACTTTAGCTCACACACAGAGGTTCTTTTCTAAAAGAGTGACAGTGATAAAGATAACCTTATCAAACTCTTCTTTAAATATCCTCACCTAGGCGGTGAAGGATTTTATTAATAAAACTTCAAAGGCGGTGAAAGCTTTTGTTCAATAGAAATAACTTTGGGCGGTGGATTTTGCATTATAAAATTCATGGTTTCTTAACCATGAAGATATAAGCTTTTAAATAGCATTATAAAATTCATGGTTTCTTAACCATGAAGATATAAGCTTTTAAATAATAAAATAATGTCCACTTAAATAATTTATCACAATTATACACCACCTTATGCATGTTTCACACCACATGCATACATGTATAAATCATATATGTCATGACACATTTTCACATATATGCATATTTCATGTAATCCACATAAAAAGCACGTATAAATTACCTCAACCCAAGTTATGTGAAACCCGGTTATAACATTCTCTCCCCCTTAAAAGAATTTCGTCCCAGAATTCATTCAAATAACCATGGATATTCCTCTTTCATTTCTGATTCTAATTCCCACGTTGCTTCTGATCCTTTGTGAAATCACCACTACACCCTTACTAGATTTATTTCCTTGTTTCTCAAGACACGGGTTTTGTGGTCGGTTATAGCTTCTGGAGTTTCTACAAAATTTAATTTTTTCATCCAACTTAATCATCAGAAGTGGTATTGCCATACTAGGATCAGCAAGGCATTTCCTTAGGTTTGACACATGAAAAGTATTGTGAATTAGACTAAGTTCCTCTTGTAATTCCAATTGATAAACTACCGGTCCAATTCTTTTGCAGATTCTGAATGGTCCAATATACCTTGGACTAAGCTTACCTTTCTTCCCAAATCTCATAACACCTTTCCATGGGGATACCTTTAT
>NC_037528.1:32978167-32980157 GCF_001531365.2 Cynara cardunculus var. scolymus | reverse complement strand
AATAAAATGCTTTCACATCCTTATACATCTTGTTGGTACCTGGGTGGATGGAATAACGGGACTTGTGGCTTTCATTTAGAATGATTTTTCGTGTATTCCCATAATTTGGTACCCATATCCGACCTTGGAAACATAATATTCCTTCTCCATTCGGTTCCATGATGGAAATTGTCTTATCCATTTTTTCTGATTTCTTATTCTCCTCTTGGACAGCTTTTGCTTGGCATTCTTGTATTTTCTTATGCAAATCTGGGTTTAAGCTTATTTTCATCGCCACTGTCTTGATAGTTTCACTTCTCTCTTTACGGCTCAAAACATCAGCTACAATATTAGCCTTTCGTGGGTGATACAAAATTTCACAGTCGTAGTCATTGACTAATTCAATCCATCGTCACTGTCTCATATTCAGATCCTTCTGGTTGAACAAGTGTTGTAGGCTTTTGTGATCTGTATAAATTTTACACTTCGTTCCCAATAGGTAATGCCTCCAAATCTGTAAAGCAAAAACCACAGCCGCCAATTCCATGTCGTGAGTTGGATAGTATTTTTCATGATCTTTCAATTGTCGAGATGCATATGATATAACTTTCCCTGTTTGCATCAAGACACAGCCTAAACCCAACTTTGATGCATCGCTATATACCATGAAATCTTCAGTTCCATTGGGTAAAGATAGTATCGGAGCGCTGCAAAGATGATTTTTTAATAACTGAAAGGCTTTCTGCTGTTCTTCTTCCCACTGAAATTTAACATTCTTTCGCGTTAACTTTGTCAAAGGCATGACTATTTTAGAGAAATCTTGAATAAACTTGCGGTAATAGCCCACCAATCCCATGAAACTTCGAATTTCAGATGGTGTTTTCGGTGCCTCCCATTTTGCAACGGCTTCAATCATTGCTGGATCTACCTTTACTCCATCCTTAGATATAACATGCTCCAAAAACTGGACTTCTCTTAGCCAAAATTCACACTTTGATAATTTACCATATAGCTTTTGTCTTTTCAAAAGCTCGAGGATCAATCGAAGATGTTTTGCATTTTCTTCTTGGGTTTTGGAATATATAAGAATATCATCGATAAATACAATGACAAATTTATCGAGGTATTCTTTACATATTCGATTCATTAGATCCATAAAAACTGCAGGTGCGTTAGTCAAACCGAATGGCATAACCAGAAATTCATGGTGTGACAGCTCTTCATTGTGGGATTTCAGGTTAGCACTCTATTACAGGATCCTGATTGAAAACTAAGTTTTTTTTAGGATTTAGCCTCGATGACCAGAGATCCTCTTATTTAATTAGTCTGATTAGATCACGTTCGGCGGGTAGCTAACCAAGTTAGTACGTGCAATGCCAAATAAGTTTTGAAATATTTCACATAAAAATAAAGTCGATATTTTCGTTTCGTTCTTCTTAAAAATTCAAATTTCCAAAGTTCCAATCTTTTATATTTGGTTGCCAATTATTATTTTGAAAGAGTGGAGTTTTAAAAAATCTTTTGTCAAAATTGTTTAGTTGTTGTTATTATTGGGGTCTTTTATTTTGTAAATAAAAATCTTTTTGGGCTTGGGCCTTTAGAGGTCAACTCATTCTTTATATTGAATCCCCATATAAATACCCCTTCCCTTTTACAAAATTCTTCACTTTCCAAATTTCCAGCCATTTCATCTTTCTCTCTCTAACTCCATCACTTCCCAACTGATTCCATCTCCTAGCAAAACTCAAGATTTATGTTGTTCTTGAGATTAGTTCGTAGTCAAGAAAAGGTATGTTTTAGAGTTGTTTACTTCTCTTTTTGATGTCCGAAAGTTTTTAACTTTTTCCCTACTTGACTCTTTGAGTAAGATTTATGAGATTTAAAGAGGAGAGATTATTCATCAAAGACCTGCAAGTGTCTTCGTTGGGATGATAATCCATGACCCAAGTTCTTTAATCTCCAAGAAAGAAAGAGAAATTCCTTGCATGTGAGGTCCGATCACATTTTCGGA
>NC_037528.1:32975966-32976597 GCF_001531365.2 Cynara cardunculus var. scolymus | reverse complement strand
TAAGTGAGTGGTTTGGATTTTAAGGGAGCATACTTGAGCCAAGATCGATTAAGTCAAGTTTTTGATCTATTTGTGAACGTTGTGTAAACTCTAACTCATGTTATGTCGATGAATCATTTTATTTTGAATCGCCTTGAAATAGTGTTATATATGAACTGTTGCTATGACGCGCTTGTCTGTTAGCATCCCATGTTTCCGTTTTAGCGGGGTGTGACAGATTTGGTATCAGAGCCTCAGTTATAGAGAACGCTGGTTTTCTTTAAAAACCATCGACTATCACCAAAAATTTTCCAAATGACTTTCATGAAACCTGAAATCATGAGTTCTAAAGCGGGTTTTTATTGTTACATATCTTTAAGTAGAGCCTGATCACCTATGCTTAATTTATATGTAATAAGAAAAACTTAATCGATCTAAACAAAGGTATGCTCCATCAAAAGAAATAATTTTGAAAAGCCTGAATCTTGTTGCACTTTTATGAATATCCGTTTCCCTAGGACTAGAAGCGCTGGTCAAGAGGACCAAAGGCGATGAAAATTAGAATGCTCTATTTTTGCTAAGTGTCCATGTAGGACCAGAGGCGCTGGTCAAGAGGACTAGAGGCGATGAAAATTAGAATGCTCGATTTTTG
>NC_037528.1:32963365-32975347 GCF_001531365.2 Cynara cardunculus var. scolymus | reverse complement strand
GAAGCTCTGGTAAGGGCGATAGAAGAACCAGAGGATCGATGGAAGGATTTCTTAGAATTTCTCTAAGTATAGATATTGCCACAGAGGCTCTGGTCACGCAACCAGAAGCTCTGGTAAGGGCGAATAGAAGAACCAGAGGATCGATGGAAGGATTTCTTAGAATTTCTCTAAGTATAGATATTGCCACAAAGGCTCTGGTCTCGTAACCAGAAGCCCTGGTAAGTGCACTAAGTAGAACCAGAAGCTCTGGTCTTGCTACCAGAAGCTCTGGTAAGTGTATTAGGTCAATAAAGGTAAGATCTATAAATATTTCTAGTATGACGAGTAAGCCAGTTATTGATAGGATAGAGTTCCATTGGGTTATCAGAAAAACGATGGATAAGGATTCCTTTCCTAAGGAATCTAACGCAACCAGAAGCTATGGTCTTACGACCAGAAGCTCTGGTAGAATAACTAGAGGTTTAACCAGAGGATATAGTCTGCCTGTCATGACTTAGTTTTATTTAGAAGCTTCTATTGAATCACTAAGCTTATGCTAGAGAATGCACCTTAGTAACTAAGATTGTTCATGTCACAGATCTCGGCAATGTCTTCTGATCTGAGTGAATATTCTGTTGATGATTCCGGCTATGTAGTTGGTCGCTCCAGAAGGAACTCAAACCGTAACGAAGAGGTGGACCCGTATGACCAGGATACGGCTTCAAGTGATGCTGCTGCCTCACCACAAGTGTCCTACCTACCCCCGACGGAGCCAGTACCTGACCTTCCGCCACAAACCTATCACTGTCCAAGAACCAGGGTCACGCCCAGAAAGAGTGTCCCACTGCCACAGAGGGTAACATTTGAAAACTCACAGAGGGTCGTAGGGGAGTCATCCTGCCCCCATGAAGGGAGCAGAATGACTCCGATTGTGACCAGAATACCTGCGTCTTACCCTCAAGGGATGAATCCAACGGAAAGAGAGTGGGTAAGAAAGATTGCAGCGGACTCACAAATACACAAGACTCGACTGAGTTATCAACATCACATCCTCAACAACCTGTCCGATGTAATGGAAGCACATCATGAGAGCCTAATAAGGAATAGAGAGGCTACTGCTGCAGCCCGACGTGAAATTAGGAGGTTGTATAGATGGCTGTTTGTTTGTAGCCATAGGATGGATGTTAGCATTAGGAATAGCCATAGGATGGATGTTGATCTAGAAGAAAATTTGAATAGGATACTCTTTTGTTCAGACGTTAGGGATCTTGTCTTGTACTCACCATCCAATTTCAATGCATGGGCACCTTTTGAAGAATGCATATTATGCCAATTTATTGTACAAATAAGTTTACTTTATTTTGGTGTTGGTATTTCCTGATTATTTTCCCTGCGAAGAACACTTTTGGGTACCATAGAAATATATGGGATGCTATTACCCTTGCTCTGCCATCAAACTTATGAATTTCCATTCTGATTAGGATCCAAAGAAACGCCGCCAAGAAGGGAGAACCCCAATATAGCGCAACTCGTATCTGACCAACTTATCGCTGCTCTACCCAATATAGTCAGCCAAGTGGCTGCTGGACTGAATGCCAACCAGACTTCAAACTCTGAGCCTAGACCTCCGCGAGAATGTACTTATAAGACTTTCAGAGCTTGTAACCCCAAGGAATTTAATGAAACCAAGGGAGCTGTAGGATTACTATCGTGGCTAGAGAGCATGGAATCCGTTCTGCACATTAGCAATGCATCGAAGGGAATAAAGTAGAGTACGCAGCATGCCTATTGCAAGGAAGGGAACTCACTTGGTGGAACACTCTAGTGCAAACCAGAGGCCGAGAAGCGGCTAATCGAATTTCCTGGGAGGAGTTTAAGAAGTTGTTAAAAGATGAATACTGTCCGAGGAGTGAACTCCAAAAGTTAGAAATGGAATTGTGGAACCTCAAAATGAAAGGGGACGATATTTCTGCGTATACGACGAGATTTCACGAATTGGCAAACCTGGTGCCGCACCTTCTGACACCAGAAGAGGTTCGAATTGAAAGGTACATTTGGGGATTGTCTCCAGAAATTAGGTGAAACATAACCTCTGCCAATCGAAAGACTATCCAAGAGGCGGTAGAAATTGCCACGAAACTCACGAACAATGTTGTGCGATCCGGAAGGTTGACCAAAGGAAAACGAAAGATAGAGGAGTATGGGGACCAAAGAATTAGAGGGAAATTCGACAGAAGAAGGAGAATAACAAGGAACTTTGGAGCCCAATCACAGGTGGTAAGGCAGGGCGATGCAGAAAAATGCGAAAAGTGCAAATTTCCACACCGAGGGAATTGTATCATCTGCCAGAGGTGTCGTCTAGGAGGCCACACGGCAAAGGACTGCCCGAAGCGCTTATGTTTTGAGTGTGGAAGCCCAGACCATATAAGGAATGATTGCCCAAAATGGAAAACAGGGGCAAACGCAAACCAGAATCGGCAGATCAGTACGGGTAATTCAGGAAGTCAGGCTCGAGGCAGAGCTTTTGAATTGGGAGCCAGGGAAGCCAGAGGGGATCCCAATGTAGTTTCAGGTACATTTCCTCTGAGTAATGAATTTGCATCGATTTTATTTGACTCTGGGGCGGACAGAAGTTTTGTGTCACTAGACTTTAAGCAGAGAATTAACTTAAAACCCCAGAAATTGAGAGAAGCATTCGTAATCGAGTTTGCCAATGGCCACGAATTCAAGGCTAGAAATGTAATTTTGAATTACACTCTGAACTTAGCTAATAAGGATTTTAGTATAGACCTTATACCGATCGAACTAGGAAGTTTTGATGTAATTGTAGGAATGGATTGGCTATCCAAAAATCAAGCTGAAATCGTTTGTTCAGAAAAACTTATTTGAATTCCTCAAGAGGGAATGGGACCAATTGTGGTCCAGGGAGATAAGCTAGACCGAATGTTTAAGCCGGTATCCTGCATGAAAATGCAAAAGTATTTAAGGAAGAATTACACTGCGTACCTGGCCCATGTGATTGACGAAAGGATCAAGGAGAATAAGGTTGAGGACGTACCGGTAGTACGAGAATTTCCCGATGTTTTCCCTAAGGAATTACCAGGCCTGCCCCCACAGAGACAAGTCGAGTTTGGTATCGACTTAGTTCCTGGAGCTGCCCCAATAGCAAGGGCGCCATACCGCATGGCACCCTCGGAAATGCAAGAGATGTCGACCCAACTCCAGGAGCTGCTAGACAAAGGATTYATTAGACCAAGTTACTCACCCTAGGGAGCACCGATACTATTCGTCAAAAAGAAGGATGGGTCAATGCGAATGTGCATAGACTATAGGGAGCTCAATAAGCTAACCATCAAGAATAGATACCCCCTCCCTAGAATCGATGACCTATTCGATCAACTTCAAGGGGCAGCCTATTTTTCCAAGATTGACTTACGATCCGGATATCACCAGGTGAGGGTTCGGGAAGAGGACATTCCCAAGACAGCTTTCAGGACCGGGTACGGCCATTATTAATTCATGGTTATGCCATTCGGGCTAACCAATGCACCAGCCGTCTTCATGGACTTAATGAATAGGATTTGTAGACCATATCTGGATAAATTCGTAATCATCTTCATAGACGACATACTAWTTTATTCAAGAAGCCGAGAGTACCATGAGGGACATCTAAGGGTGATTTTGGAAGTACTCCGAAATGAGAAGYTGTATGCCAAATTTTCCAAGTGTGAATTTTGGTACAGGAGGTTCAGTTTCTGGGCCATGTAGTTAACAAGAGCGGAATTCAGGTGGATCCTGCCAAAATTGAGGCTATTAGAAATTGGGAAGCCCCGAGAGCGCCTACAGAGATCCGCCAGTTTCTTGGGTTAGCAGGCTATTACCGGCGATTCATCGCAAATTTTTCAAAAATTGCACAGCCGCTCACTGCTTTAACCCAAAAGGACAAGAAGTTCATTTGGAGTGAGAAGCAAGAGGAAGCCTTCGAAACCCTCAAGCAGAAGCTGTGCAATGCACCTATCTTATCTCTACCTGAGGGTTCAGAAAACTTCATGGTCATTTGTGATGCTTCGCATCAAGGGTTAGGTTGTGTATTGATGCAGAAAGATAAAGTCATTGCCTATGCCTCGAGACAACTGAAAGTGCATGAAAGGAATTATACTACGCACGACCTTGAGTTAGGAGCAGTGGTATTATTTGCACTTAAGATATGGAGGCACTATCTCTATGGCACAAAATGCACCATCTACACTGATCATAAAAGCCTTCAACACATCCTCAATCAGAAAATGTTGAATATGAGGCAAAGAAGATGGGTTGAATTGCTTAGTGATTATGATTGTGAGATCAAATACCATCCAGGCAAAGCCAATGTTGTGGCCGATACTTTGAGCCGAAAGGGAGGAATAAGACCGTCAAGAGCTTTGGGAGTATTGGTGAATACCAGTTTGAAGACCCAAATTCAGGTGGATCAAAAAGAAGCTCTAAGGGAAGAGAACTTGAAGAATGAAATTTTGCATGGCATAGAATCCAAGTTTCAGATGAAGTCTGATGGAGCGTATTATTTAGGAAACARAGTTTGGATACCTAAGATTGGCAATCTTAGGCCAACCATTTTGGACGAAGCTCATCGATCAAAATATTCAATTCACCCGGGAGCAGACAAGATGTATAAGGACTTAAGAGCATATTAYKKGTGDCCTGGAATGAAGAAAGACATTGCACTGTATGTAAGTAAGTGCTCAATTAGTGCAATAGTCAAGGCCGAACACCAGAAACCTTTAGGTCTGCTCCAGCAGCCAGAAATTCCTCAGTGGAAATGGGAGCAGATATCGATGRACTTCATAACTAAGTTACCCCGATCTAAAAAAGAGCATGATGCCATTTGGGTGATTGTAGATCGATTGACAAAATCTGCTCATTTCTTGCCAATTCGAGAAGACTACAAGATGGAGAAGTTAGCTCAGATCTATATAAATGAAATCATCGCTAGGCATGGGGTGCCTACTTCCATTCTATCGGATAGAGACATGCATTTTACGTCAAGGTTTTGGCAGTCGCTTCAGTAAGGAATGGGTACTCGTYTGGACCTAAGCACTTCTTATCACCCTCAGACAGATGGACAAACCGAAAGAACAATCCAAACCTTGGAACATATGTTGCGAGCCTGTGTTATAGAATTTTGTGGAAGTTAGGACACGCATCTTCCATTAGTGGAATTTGCTTACAATAATAGCTACCATACCAGCATCCAATGTGCGCCTTATGAAGCTTTGTATGGGCGCAAGTGCAGATCTCCATTGTGTTGGTCAGAAATTGGCAATAAACAGTTAACTTGACCCGACGTTATCCAAGAGACCACTGATAAGATTGTAGTAATCAGAAATCGACTCAAGGGTGCAAGGGATTGTCAGAAAAGCTATGCTGACAATCGGAGGAGACCATTAGAATTCCACAAAGGCGATAAAGTTTTCTTGAAGGTCTCACCATGGAAAGGAGTGATGCGTTTTGGAAAGAAAGGCAAGCTAGGCCCTCGTTATATTGGCCCTTTCGAAATAGCAGAAAGGATTGGATCAGTGGCATTTAAGCTAGATTTGCCCCCAGAGTTAAGCACTATTCATGATACATTCCATGTATCGAATCTCAAAAGATGCCTAACAGATGAAACTCAAATAATGATACTAGAAGATGTGCAAGTTAACGATCAACTGCATTTCGTTGAGAAACCCATAGAAATCATGGATAGAGAAGTTAAGCAATTGAGGCGTAACAGGATTCCCATAGTAAAAGTCCGTTGGGACTCCAAGCATGGACCGGAGTACACGTGGGAAAGGGAATATTTCATGAAAAGAAAGTATCCCCACTTGTTCTAAAGGCCAGCCCTGACTTCAAACTTGACGATTAAATTTCGGGACGAAATTTTTCTGGCTTGGGGAGACTGTGACAGCTCTGCATTGTGGAATTTCAGGTTAGCACTCTATTACAGGATCCTGATTGAAAACTAAGTTTTTTTAGGATTTAGCCTCGATGACCAGAGATCCTCTTATTTAATTAGTCTGATTAGATCACGTTTGGCGGGTAGCTAACCAAGTTAGTACGTGCAATGCCAAATAAGTTTTGAAATATTTCACATAAAAATAAAGTCGATATTTTCGTTTTGTTCTTCTTAAAAATTCAAATTTCCAAAGTTCCAATCTTTTATATTTGGTTGCCAATTATTATTTTGAAAGAGTGGAGTTTTTAAAAATCTTTTGTCAAAATTGTTTAGTTGTTGTAATTATTGGGGTTTTTTATTTTGTAAATAAAAATATTTTTGGGCTTGGGCCTTTAGAGCTCAGCCCATTCTTTGTATTGAATCCCCATATAAATACCCCTTCCCTTTTAAAAATTCTTCACTTTCCAAATTTCCAGCCATTTCATCTTTCTCACTCTAACTCCATCACGTCCCAACCGATTCCATCTCCTAGCAAAACTCAAGATTTCTGCTGTTCTTGAGACTAGTTCGTAGTCAAGAAAAGGTATGTTTTAGAGCTGTTTACTTCTCTTTTTGATGTCCGAAAGTCTTTATCTTTTTCCCTACTCGACTCTTTGAGTAAGATTTATGAGATTTAAAGAGGAGAGATTATTCATCAAAGACCTGCAAGTGTCTTCGTTGGGATGATAATCCGTTACCCAAGTTCTTTAATCTCCAAGAAAGAAAGAGAAATTCCTTGCATGTGAGGTCCGATCACATTTTCGGATGATAGGTCTTGCATGCAACTTTAACCAGATTTATCCTTTTGAAAACTTGTTGGAATCGGGACATATTTTGTTTTATGGAGTTGTTCGAAGATGATGGTTTTGTGTTAGAGTTTTGATTCTTGAAAATGTTGAGCTGCATGCAATCGGTGTTGAAGGCGTGTGGCTCAAGGATTGTGTATTATTCTTGAAAAGAGTGTTAAACCCACTCAAAATCTCCTGGTTTTGGTAATTGACGGTTGTCATCATTTGTTTTGGGATGACATTTAATGATGTCATTATTTGGATTTTGGAAGGTTCCCTTTAATAAATAATTAAAAATCGGCTTTATTTTATAAAAACACTTGGTGGCTTTGCATTTAGAACAACTTTGCTCTACTTTAGCTAAGGAAAACCGTAAGTAATATAGCGCTGGTTGGTCTGTCAGGAAGTTCGGGCGAGCATAGCAAGTCCCTAGAGGAAACACACGGATATTCGCCAATCAAGTGGGTTCTCACGGCCCCACTTTTAATGCTTTTTATACGTTTTATGGGGGAATAGCATGAGATTGAGCAAACTTTGCATGTTTATGTTTTATAATACTTGTGACTAAAGAACTGTTTAGTCGATGCTTGTTCAAACCATTGGGCTAAGGAACTGCTTAGTCAAGTTTTACTTGGAACCTCTTGGGCTAAGGAACTGCTTAGTCGGGTTCATTATGTTTTGTTTTGACAATTGTTTTCGCACTTAGAATAAATGCTAAATTGATGCATTTGAGAGTATATGTTTCCAAATAAAAGTCCCCGTCCGTACACGCTACTTGTTAACTCGGGTWCATYCYYGGGCCGTGGTATTGTGGATAGCCGCTATTGTGTTGACAGTCCCACCCAGAAAGGGGTGCACAATTACCTATGTTTTCTAGCCTAATCATGTGGAATTTGAACCACCGCTGAATTAGTGCTTTATCGAACCGTGGGACCTAAGTAGTGAATGGGCTACTTCTGGTTGTTCAAAAATTAATGGGGCATATTGGTCAGGTAAGGCTCAGTAGCGTCTTAAGTGTTACATCGCGAGGGATTTACATTTATTAAGTGCAAGGAATTCGCATAAGTTTGCTATTACTTGGTTTATGCATTGAAATGTTTTATGCATGTGAAAACCCGTGAACTCACCAATTCTTTGTAGTTGACCTCATTTTTATTTCCATGCTTTTCTGGTTGTAAGTGAGTGGTTTGAATTTTAAGGGAGCATACTTGAGCCAAGATCCATTAAGTCAAGTTTTTGATGTATTTGTGAACGTTGTGTAAACTCTAACTCCTGTTATGTCGATGAATCATTTTATTTTGAATCGTCTTGAAATAGTGTTATTTATGAACTATTGCTATGACTCGCTTGTCTGTTAGCATCCTGTGTTTCCGCTTTAGCGGGGTGTGACACATGGTGTCCGTACCTGGTTCGAAACGCTGTTTTTGCTATATCGCTTTCTTTGACTTTCAACTGKTGGTATCCTGATCGTAAATCAATCTTTGAGAAGTAACAGGCTCCTACTAATTGATCAAACAAATCATCAATCCTGGGTAATGGATATTTGTTCTTTATGGTCAATTTGTTCAACTCTCGGTAATCAATACACGTATGCATAGTGCCATCTTTCTTTTTCACAAACAGAATTGGAGCTCCCCATGGTGAAGTACTTTGTCTGATAAATCCTTTGTCTGACAAATCTTTTAATTGTGTAACCAGTTCTTTTAATTCTAATGGAGCTAATATGTACGRTGCTTTTGCTACAGGCGCTGCTCCAGGTATCAAATTAATCTCAAATTCAATAATTCGATCTGGAGGCAGTCCAAACAAGTCTTCTGGAAAGACTTCAGAATATTCACTGACAATCGGAATTAACTCTTGCTTACTCTTTTCCTTCTTAGCATCAATTATGTAAGCTAAAAATCCTTGGCATTTCTTTTGGATACATTTTTTGGCTTTCATCACAGATAATAAACTGGTATGGTGATCCTGATGATCACCATGAATTACGACTGTCCTTTTGTCAGGTAACATAATTCTAATCATCTTTTCATTGCAAACGATGCTAGCCTTATTTTCTGCCAACCAATCCATTCCTACTACCATATCAAATTCCTTCATAGGCATGGGAAACAACCGGATGGGTAGCTCACAACCCTCAATCATGATAGTGCAGTTTTCAAATACGTAATTAACAGATACTTGACCGTTAGCAGTATTAACTACTAATTTATCATCAAGTGGCACATAATTCATACGAGCACATAAGGCAAATGATGGGGATACAAACGAGAAGTTTGCACCCGAATCAAATAACACTTTAGCATGTAAGGAGTTCACGAGATATGTACCTGTTACTACATCAGGTGTAGTTTCTGCTTCCTGTTTGGTCATTTGAAAAGTTCATCCCCGCGCCCCACCCGTTGCTCCTTTGCGCAGATTTGGTCTTCCTCGACCCAGCGATGTATTACTCCCCATGGTTAACTGTGGGGCTTTCATTTATGGACAATTTGGCCTGAGGTGATATGGAGAATTACAATTAAAACACCTTTTAACTGTTAGGCAACCATTCGATAAATGACCTGTTTCACCATATTTATAACATTTCCTTAGCTCAATCCTGCATTCTCCCTGATGAATTTGATGACATCGGGGACAAGTCCTTYCATTGAATCTTCGTATGGGCTTGTTCCCAAACTTTACAGCTTTTGGTCCTTTGTATCCAGTTTATGGACCTTCCCATTTCCCCTTTTCTATCACTTTCCCTTCTTCTTGTCTGTTTTTGTTTCTTTCTGTTACTTCCGCCGCGTCAATAGTTGATGAGAATGTAGCTGGATTCATGGCTATAACAAATTCTCGGATTGATGGTTTCAATCCCCAAATATACCTTTCCACCTTTCTAGATTCTGAGGAAATATAATGTTCTGCAAACCTTGAATGTTCAATAAATTTTTCTATATATTCCCTTACCGTCCTGTTTCCTTGTTCCAATTTCGGAAAGTCTTCTTCCATTTGTCTAACAGCAGCTTTTGGGCAAAACTGCTCCTTGAATCTGTTGACAAACTCTAGCCATGTCATAGTCTGCAAAATGTCTGTTCTTGCTAAGGATTCTACTTCCCACCAAAATAGCGGATTCGATTTTAACATCGAGACTACAAATCTAACTTTATCTGTTTCAACACATCGGATGGTATTGAATACAAACTCCATCTCCTTGATCCAACACATAGCCTTGATTGGATCTCTTTCTCCCGAGAAGGTTTGTGGTTTACACGTTAGAAACATCTTTATATCTCCTTCCTTGTTATTGATAATTGGGATTGATGGAGTAACTTCAATTTTTCCTGTCTCCATTCTGGCAGGATTCCTTAAGATAGAAGTCAAGGTTTCCCTTAGCTTTCCCATTTTTTCAGCTAATTTGTCTCTTGTTATATATTCTGGGTGAGACATCTGTTCTTGATTCATATTTTCAGAGTTTGATTCTGCTTGATTCATATTGATTTCTGGCTGACTTATTCTGCCTCTGGTCTGCCCTCTACCTCTGCCTCTACCTCTACCTCTGCCTCTGCCCCTGCCCTCAGAGGTTCCAACAGGAGCAACAGGGGATTCTTCTTGATTGGGGCGGGTGATCCTTTCTGACCTTCTCGATCTACTAGCCATCTGTAGATAAGAAAGTTAAAACACATATTTCTCACATTCTCAAATATAATAAAGTGTCCAAGTTCAGTTATGTACCTTTAGATTCAAAATTACATTGGCCAGATGTAATCCGAAAATACCTTACACACTGACCTCTTAACTTATTACATTTATTCCAAAGGTGCTAACTATGTCTGTGACCCTAATATGCAATGAAAAAGTTTAAGTCTAGGTATCATGCATGTGAATACCTAAATCCTTTAAACTCAGGCTCTGATACCAACTCTGTAACACTCCAAATCCATACATCGCATATAACACATATTTCATATATAGAATACATGTTTTCCCCACATAGGTCCTCGATACAAGAGTCTATAATATAAAATACACAGCTGAAAAATTCCAAAAGTACAAGCTCTTGCATCCTATCATCTATGCTTCCAAAAATAGCTAAGCATATAGGGAAGTAAGTCACACAATACTCTTTCCCTTATCATTACCTGCACACATAATTTTGGAAACACAAAAATGAGGAATGTCTAGTGAGGTTCCCTTCTATGTAATGCAGGGTGAAGATCACCAAAACATTTATTTCAAATCAAACATCTTAAGAAGCAACACTGAAAACATACTTCTTTGGTCCATCGGGCCTTTGGTCTCAAACAGCACTTAGAAAATATTTTAAACATTCTTGACCAGAGCCCCTCTGGTCTCCCTTCCAGAGCTTCTGGTCTTCACGACCAGAGCCTCTGGTTTAACTACCCAGACTTAGAAAATATTTCGAGATTCAAGACCAGAGCTCATCTGGTCTCTCTTCCAGAGCTTCTGGTCTTCATGACCAAAGTCGCTGGTTTCACATCACACTTAGAATATAATTCGACATTTAGGACCAGAGTCCCTCTGGTCTCTCTTCCAGAGCTTACGATCAGAGCCTCTGGTTCTAAACCATACTTAGAAAATATTTCAACACAGGACCAGAGCCTCTCTGGTCTCTCTTCCAGAGCTTCTGGTCTTCATGACCAGAGCCCCTGGTTGTACTAACCAGCACCTCTGACTTGTATAATTTCTCAAAAATGATCTTTAGATAAACCTTCAACCAATAAGATAGTCGTTTTCATAAAACTAACAATTTATAAAAAGTTTATGTTCGACCAGAGCCTCTGGTTGTACTAACCAGAGCTTCTGGTTCAAAAGACATGACCAACTAAAGCCCCTCTGGTTCAACGTGTAAGTCAACCAGAGCTCCTCTTGTCTATTTTTCATAAAAATATTCTAACTATAAAATTATTTTCTTAAACATTTAAAATATGATTTTGACGTGAAAACACTTAACAAAAGACACAACACCTCTAATCCATTTAATACATTTTAGTAAAAACTTGCTCATCCTTCAAATCAATAACTAAAATCCTCTGGTCCAATGATGACGACCAACCAGAGCCCCTCTGGTTCCTCACAAGGAACAACCAGAGCCCCTCTGATTCCTCATGAAAATAACCATTATGTTTCAAAACACTTTTAACCAATACCAATGGCCATAGACCAAGTTTTCCCCTTCTCAATAGCATCAATAGCATTATTTCTAATAAGAACAATATTTTTGAGTTCTCAAATCACAAAGAA
>NC_037528.1:32951348-32962558 GCF_001531365.2 Cynara cardunculus var. scolymus | reverse complement strand
AAACAATTTATCACAATTATACACCACCTTATGCATGTTTCACACCACATGCATACATGTATAAATCATATATGTCATGACACCTTTTCACATATATGCATATTTCATGTAATCCACATAATAAGCACGTATAAATTACCTCAACCCATGTTATGTGAAACCTGGTTATAACAAGATCCCTCATGTTGAAATGCTTCCAAGCCGCAGCATCAGTTGTGTTAATTCCTATAAATGATTAATCAATCAACAATTCAAGATCAAGAACAATGGCAACTGTATAACACAAAGTAGTAGAAAGTAGAGAGAGAATTTCCAAATATAGACTTGTATTGATCTTCAAAGTGTTAATTACAGTGCATCAAGAAGCACACAAATATTACAAAGGAAAAAATATTTATACTAGGTAATTACAAAGCAAATTACAATGGAGAAACGCAAGCTTAAGTACAACAATAAGTGCAATAACTTGAACCCAACATTCTCCCCCTTTGGATTCAAGCTGGAGACATAGTAAATTTTGATATTCGAAAGCCCAAATTTGTCTCATATCTTCTGATAGCATTCTGATAATTATCGTTCAATTTCTTCTTTCAGCGACCCCTTTCTGTTATGGATTTCTCACAGTTGAAAAATTATGAGAGATCCCCTTGTTCTAAAAGAAGTTGTCAATGGTACTAATTTTGAATTCAGTACCATGATCACTTCTTATTGAATGTACCGTGAGCTTGTTTAATACTTCCATGTGCCTAAAAACGAGATGATTTCTTGAGGTGCATCACTCTTGGTTTTGAAGAAGAAAACCCAAGTGTACCTAGAGAACTCGTGGACAATTTGACGAGGGTGTATTTCTTTCTAGATATGGATTTTATGTTGTCAGGGCCAAACAAATCCATATGAAGTAGCTGAAGAGGATAATTCACGGAAGAGACTTGTTTGATTTAAAACTAGCCTTTGTTTGCTTTCTTTTTTTGCAATATAAGGAAAGAGATTCCTTTGCAAAGGAGTGTTGAGGAAGGCCAGCGACGAGTTCTTTTTTAGATAACTCGTTCAATATCTGGAAGTTAAGATGACAGAGTCATTTATGCCACAACCAGTTGATGTTTGATGAGGCTATAGAGAGAAAACAACTATTCTTAGTGAGGTAGAATCCATGTCGATGACAAATACATTTTCTAGGCGAGAGCCAGTCAATGCTAGATTGTCATCTTTGTCGAAGACTGAACATGTATCTTAGAGAATTTAACTGTGAAATCTTTATCACACAGTTGACTGATGCTAAGAAGATTGTGCTTCAATCCTTCAATACGCAACTCGTTTGAACGTGGTTGCTCTGTTGGTTAATATACCAAAGCCCTTGATATATCCTTTTCCATCACCTCTAAAGGTCACGAAAGGACATCTTTCATCCTTATATTCAAAGAGCAAGGATTTGTCACTGGTCATATGTCTTTAGCATCCACTATTGAGATACCAAGTGCTTTTGACTTCCTACAATAGAAGAAATATTAATTTTTCTTTGGTTCCCATTTTTGAATGGGTCCAACAGAGTTATAAGTAGAGGTGGCATCATATTAAGTCATTGAACCCGAAGGCTGGGTTTTAGTGGTAGTCGTCACTAAGCTCGATGGCTTTGCATCAGTGGTAGTCTTCACATTAATTGTCTTAGAAACTTTTCTGGATAATTTCACCTTGGCTCATTTTTCAGCCTTAGTTATTTTCTTTACCTTAGTTAACTTACCAGCTTTGGTAGCAAAAGGACACTTACAGCCTTAGTAGTCTCACTATAGGAATGACATTTGTTATAACTGAAATCAGCTTTAGGGCCAGAAGTGTTGAAAGCCTGAGATGGGAGGGACCAGCTCCAAGAATACCCTTTCAGTAGTTCTGGGGGAACAACTGAAGTTTTAGATATCTTGGATAAAAAGATTAACTTTTAGTTCTAGGTTTGATCTTTGAGAAGATTCAGAGACCATTCTACCCAAGGTCTATGAGAACCGGGTTTTGTTGTGTAAAGTCTTGGGGTTTCTTTTAGATAAGTGGTAAAAGTTGAGGGGCGTGTTTTGAAAAACTTGTTTTATAATATCGTCAATCTTCATTGCCTCTGAATTATATATATATATATATATGTGTGTGTGTGTGTGTGTGTGTGTGTATGTGTGTGTGTTTTCTTTTTTCCATTTCAAAGTGGTTTTTGTTTGATATAAGAGATAAAGAAAGAGAAGTTGGTGCATGTGTATTTTGGTTTCTTGGGTTCAAAGAAACATAAGAGAAAGAGGAAGAACTGACTTCGTGATTATCTGATTAATTGTTATCGTTTAACATCTTCATCTACGTGTGATTACAAGGTTAGTTATTACTCAAAAACATCATTTGATTTTCTTTGATAAGGAACTGTATGGTTTCCTTTTTAATGCATGTGGTGTTTTGAAATTGATTATATGCTATTTTTAGCATAATATGGGGATTTGATATGTCGTTATCAACCGATTGTAATAAGGGTGGCATAATCAGGAGTTAGGTATATTTGGTAATATGGGGGGCATAATTAGAAGTTGGGTTTATTTTGTAATAAGGGTGTCATAATCAGGAATTGTATATTGAGATAAAGGTGGCATAACCAATTTCTGGAAATAATGATCTTTTGATCATGGGTTATTGTTATCGGATCTTATGATGTGATGAGGTTGATTTTATTGCATATGTTTAATGCGATGAGCTTGAAATGGATAAAATAAGTTGTTTTTATCGCATTCTTGTGGTGCAAGAATTGATTCTTATCACATCTTTGGGGTGTGACAAGCATGTATATCGCATCTGTTGGATGCGACAAGTTGGGGTTATCGCATCTATTGGATGTGATGAGTTGGGAATATCGCATCTGTTGGATGCGAAAAATGTATTATCGCATCAATGAGGTGTGACAAATTGGTATTCTATGTGTTTAATGCGACAAGATTGGTATCTCACGGGTTTGATGTAATGAAGGGTGTTGTATCATCTATATTATGCGACTAAAAGAGGTTTTATTTCAATAAATGATATTTGTATATTGTTGTTTCAAATAATTGTTTTTTGAAAGTGTTTTGGTGATTTTCACCCTATATTAGCAAGCAAGGGATTTCTCACTTGACCATATGGTTTAACCCTCATTTTGTTTAAAAATATACATTACAGGTCGGGCACATGGGGAAGGTAAATGGAAAGGAAGATGTGAAGGGATTTGTTAATGCCTTACATCTACGAATTCTGGGAAGCTGAGTTTACGTACATGTACTTGAGATTGTGTTAGATGCAAGTCATGTACTTTATGCGAGAAAAAAGTTTATAGCTACTTTTGTATGTAGCAATTTGTATATATTGGACCAGCGTGTAATATATGAATTTTATGTTATATGAAATATATGGATTTTATGCGAATATGGATTAGGGTGTTACAAGTTTGGTATCAGAGCCCAAGTTTAAGAGATTTAGGTATTCATCATGATGCCTAGACTTAAACAATATTATTTGCATATTAAGGGTCCCTGACAATTAGAAAACCATTTGGGAATAAATATAATGGGTTAAAAGAACATAATGTAAGGTAAATTCAAATTACAACTAACCAATGTAATCCTAGGCTTACAGGTACGTATTTGTGCTTGAATAACTATTATATATGGGAATGCGATTATGTGAATATCAATTTTTTGTGAACTATCATATGGCAATTAATTCGAGAAGGTCTGAGAGGATTTCATTAATTAACCCAGAGGAAAGAGATAGTTCCCCCAAGAATATTCAAGAGAACCTACCTGGTAGTCTAGGGAAGAGGAAGAGGCAAAAGCAGGGGTAGAGGTAGAGGTCAAGGAAGAGCTCGAGGAAAAGGTAGAAGGGAGATTCATCCAGATCAAGGGGAATCAATTCAAGGAAGTGCTAATGAGGAACAAGAAATAACCAAATATGTAGGTCGGGAGCAGACTCAACATCTAAAGTACGTTACTCGGGATATGCTTGCAGAGGATATGAGTAAGCTCCGAAACACTTTAACATCCATATTGGGAATTCCTGCTCATGTGGAAACTGAAAGAGTTGAAATAATTCCTCAAGTTCATACTACCAATGAAAAGGGAGGTGACATTAAAATATTTCTGACATGCAAACCTCCAACTTTTTCTAGTGTAAGAGATCCGATAAAAACTATGTGCTGGCTTAAAGTGATTGAGTCAGTTTTTAAACATAGAGTTAGATTTGCTGTTTCCATGCTTAAATCTAAATGCTTTATACTAGTGGGAAGTTGAATCATTGTCTAAACCAAATATTTTACAAACAATGTCGTTGATGGAGTTTATAGAAAAGTTTAAAGAGCAATTTTATCCTAAAGTTGCAGTTCAACAGCTAGAGGAAGAATTTCTTAAATTGGAGCAGGGGAATCTGACAGTACGAGAATATACAGAGTAATTTATTGAGCACTCCACATTTGCAGAGCATTATATTTTCTCGGAATCCCATAAAGTTGAACAATATGTTTAGGGACTAAAACCCTCTATTCTAAATTTGTTAAATGATAGATCATGTTACATTCTCATTTGCTATTGACGCGGCTGAAACTACCGATAGAAATAGGAATAAATAAATGGAGAGAAAGTTGGGGAGAAAAGTAAATGTGAGGGATCATCAACAAATCTTCGGAGACCAAAGTTTTAAGGACGGACAATCGTCCAATTCAAAGATCTAACGTAAGACCTTTCTAGAGATGTCACATTGTCTGTTGGGTTTTAAATTTCTATTGTTTCAAGCTTATTTCCTTGTAATTTTCTATTTGTATAAATAGGTAGCTTGTCTCTTGTTTCTTTTAACCTTGTGAGTAACTCTTGTAAGAATTTTTAATGTTGAAGATCAATACACTTTAAGCTTTGAAGATATCCTCTCTCTACTCTCTAATCATGCCATTCTTAATTTGTATAAACTTGTTGATTATGATTGAATGATTATGAATCTAGGAAAATCAATTGGTATTAGAGCAAGTTACAATAACAAGAAAGATCAGATATGAAGCAGATTTGATTGAATTTGAAGTTCCTTGAATTGTTCTTGTCGAACTCATTTATGTCCATATTATGGAATTCAAAATTGATTCCTGTTTGAGTTTTGATTCAAATTTTGATTGGGATTTGATCTAAACCCATTTGTGTTTGATTTCTGTTGTTCAATTCATCAATTTGGATTGAATTCAGTATTCAATTTTGAGTTTTGGTGATTGAATGGTTTTTGAAGTTCTTGAAACTGTTTGATCAATTTTTCGATCAAATTTACCACTTTGATCTGTTTTTAGATGTTTATATTTACAAAACTTGTTTGTAATCAAATTTCGAACACTTCTATGTTAGTTTGAATCAATTTGGTTTGAGTTTTGTGAAATTTTGGTTGAATATTTTCAACAATCTATCAGATCTGCATATATCGCTTGTTGAAGAGCTTTATTGGGTGATTTCCTTCTAGAACATCTTTTATTGAAGTTCTTGATAGGCTTGTCCAATTTGGTTTGGTATATCGCTTGTGAAAAAGACTTGGTGAAAGATATTTGAGTATGTCGCTTGTGTATTGAGCGAATTCTGGCTATATTGCTCAAGAGTTAATTACTTTTTGGTGATATCGTGTGAGTGTTAGTCGATATTTGTGTAAATTATGCAAGTGGTAGATGATTTTCAAGCATATCATAAAATTGTTACCCCGTATTTGATTATATCGCTCAAGCTTTAAGCAAAGTCAAGCGATATTCTTTCAAGTTTGGGAAATGTTCTAAATTTTTTCTGTGTTTTGAACTGTAAAAAGATCTAGTTAATCATTTTGTCAATCTAACATTTTGATTATTTTGAGATGGCTTTTGTCCAAGAAATAGAGAATAAGGAGCTTAAAGAAAAGGTTTATGTGAAGTCCAGAAATCATACAAACATGATAAGATCTTCAAGAATCAAGATGAACATAAAAGTAGAGAGAATATCATCAAAGATTGATTTGATTGAGAGAGAGAGAGAAAATTATAACTTTAATCTTGATTACAATTCTGCTAATGACTTCGTAATGACAATTACAAGGAAAACACTATTTATACAAGGAAATGTAAAGGCTACACTATTACAATATAAAACTACATTAAGGAGAAACTTGAATACAACTTTAACGCTCTTACTCAAACCCAACATTCTCCCCCTTTGGATTCAAGTTTGGACTCTTGTGAATTTCGTCTTGCGCAGTCCAAGAAATTTCTCCAATCTTCTCAGAGCATTCCTATGTTGAATTTTCTCCTCGAGCAAATTTATCGCGTTGACAAGCAAATATCTTTCCTTGGAATTCATCCGTTCTGATTCAGCAGCTTTATCATTCATCACCCTTTTCAAGTCAAGTGCCCTTCTCACTAATTTTATCGTGCCATCWRAATATTTATTCAGCTCGCTAAATCTCATGAACTTCTTAACTTGGAGTTGAGCGAAGTAGATGACCCCGAACTCTGGACTTTCAAGAACCATATAGACTGGATAGCCGTCAATGTCTTCTAGTTCTTGATTTGGTCTTTTAATATTGATGATCCGTTGATTGTCTTCAAGGCCCATTTGCACATCAATGACCATCGCCAGTTTTACATGACAGCGCATAAATCTCTTGATAGCTTCAAGAGCAATCAATTCTCCTTCCTTTCTGATTGTCATGTTTTTTAGTTCAAAGTACATATATTCAAGGTCATCCAAATATAAATTTGAGAAGTCTACTTCGCTGAACCTCCAAATCTGACCATCCTGTCTAGTGACTGTGAAAACAGGATACCAGATTCTTAGCAACTTCGGAGCATCAATTTGTTTAATCATAACGATCTGATGCTTTGTACGCACTTCACTTATGGGTAGGCACTTGGCTTTCAAAAGATGATGGTATTCAATATGCTATTCTTTTGTCTGCTTATGAATACCTAGAACTTTGTCGCCGCTCAGAACTTTTCTATGACGGATGAAGATTCCAAAGTAGATATCTTCTAGATATGGCTCTTGGATCCTTGCACGATAATATCCAGGAAAATTTTCTCTAATATGGAATGGCACATAATCTCTAGTGAAGATTTCAGTTGGATCAACTTGTTCTCTTTGAGCAGGTAAAACTGCAGTGGAAGATTCTGGAACAGACTGACGTTCTTCTTGGACAGGAAAGACTGGATCTTCATCATCAATATCAGCTTCAAAGTCAAAATAGATCCCAGTCGACTTGTCGATATTGTCAATGTCTTCTCCAAAATCTTGCTCTCCACCCAAAGTWGTAGAGAACACCTCGTTGAATCCTACATTGGCAGACAAGTCCAATAGCATCATTGTTCCTACCGTGGAGTCCGCCGGCTTTTCAACCATTGGCTCGATCGTAGGACTTCTATCCATATCTTCATCTTCAATTGCAATAGCCTCAATTACTCTTTCCCGAACAGATTCTGGGGCAGAGGTTTCAGCAATAACGTCTTGAGTTGATGGCTCGTCACCGACCCATGCACCTTGCTCAGATGTCTCGGCCAATCTCTGTCTCTTTCTCTCCCCCTCATGACTATCTGGATCATCCTGATCGTCATTCCTTCGTTTGAGAGATATGGCCTGAGACCTGCAAGTTTCTTCTAAGGTAGACACCCGTTCAGGTAGAGCGTCTATTGAACTTTTAAGATCTTGGGGTCCTAACTTTGGAAAAGCTAGAAGTAACCACATCTTGGAAAGCCAAAAACTCTGAGGCTCTAACAAAAGAGTTTACGTCTAATTGTTGACGTAAGAGGCCAACCAAATCTGCATCCTCAGCATCTGGATTTTGAGACGCCATCAATTTTGCATATAACAATGATTTCAGTTCATTCACCGATTGATCTGGTACTGACGGTTCAGGAACATGTGGTGGTGATGGCACAGATGGTGGCTCTTCGTCTACGACTTCCTTCCCCTTCAAAATTCTTTTAATACTGGCCATTGAGCATCCATATTATCTTGAACAGCCTTTAGGGCGCCGTCCATGTATTCCCTTGACACAAAGTCGGGTAAACTCACTCCTGGTTCACATAGAATACCAGTTGTAACAATAGTTGAATAAACTGTTGTGCCTACGTTCAATGTTGGCAAAATGTTAGCATTGGTAGGACTTCCGACCTGTCCTTGTGAAATGTCAAAAGACACCACTCTGGTCGTTCCAGCAAGTTCACTAAGAACTGCACTTGCAGCAATAGATGCTCCTGACTCATGTGTACCTATGTGTATCGGCTCTAGACTCGAGGTGCTCAGAATCGAAGTCCTAGGCTGGGGCAGCGGCCTACTTGTTTCAATAACTACATTCTCCAATTGAGAAGTAGTTAGCATATGAGCTATATCCCCTTGTGAAATTGAAACAATTGGTTGTTGAGAACCAATTGAGTGGATAGGAGGGGTGTGCAAATGCATAGCTGGGCTAGTTATGTCTTGTTCAATACTAACATTCAACGAATGAATGTCAGTAGTAGATGTGGTTGCCCGACTAAGTGTTTTAGTTTGGAAAGGAGCTTGATCTTCTTTTTCTGCTCCACTCTCACCCTCTCCATATTCTTTTTCTTCCCTTTCTCTCAATCTCTCTTCATTTTCGACATTTACTCCCTCATCTCCTCCATCATCAGGTATATCTTGAAGTATGCGATCGTAATCATCACATTCGTCAACGTTGAATGACAAAGAATGCAAACTTGGACAAGGTTGCTGTGCTTAATATTCAGGAAATATGTCATCAAAAATAGTACCGATTGCAATATTTTGAGCAGGAATAGATTGATCACGATCTTCTGCTTCATCATTATCATCATCTTGATCATCATCACCAGAATCTGCCACATTATCAGATTCAGTAGCTTTCGAACTTGAAGAAGTTGTGGAAGTATTGACAGTTGAAGTACGTTGCTGATCAGACGCTCCCCCCCCCCGCCTGTTCATCCCTCTCAATTTCATTTTCTCTCAACTCACTTCCCTGTTCAGCTAATCCCTGTTCCTGAACTCGCTCTTCTATTTCTACTTCCTCTCTCACAACTGAGACATGGGGTGATCCTTGGGCAAGTTCAACCGGTTCTGGTTGAGCTATTGGATCTATCACTCGCCTATAATCTATTACGCACTAAGCGGTCTGATCAGCTAAGGCAATAAGTTCTGGTTGTACTGGCATTATTGAATCCAGGTCTTCAACTTCTGTGTGCTGCCTTATTCTGGTCATGAAAAATGTAGGCCCTTTTTCAGCGTTTGGCCTGGCTGGAATATCTTCATTTGCATTCATCATGGCCCTAATAAACAATTGTAGAAACCTCTGAAACGGCACAAACTTCCGAGCTTTAGACGGGAATCTTTTTGCATTAACTAGCTCTACCAACTCATTCCATATGACTAATGCATAGTCATAGTGTCATGAGAAGACAATACCATGAAAGAATTTAAGGAATGAGCGACTACAGGTATCTATGCCCGCTGTCTTTGACGTCAGGCATCTATGTCTTAGACGTTTCAATGTCAGGCGACTGACATATTCGTCAACTTCTGCTTCAAAGTAAATGGTGTCCCGGTCTTTTGCCAAAGTGAGTGTGCTCCAAAATTGTTGTAAATACACCATCGGAACAGGTGTATTTGCAGATAGAGAATATGATATAGGATGGCCTTTCAGGATTTCTAGAATGATCGGGTATTCGGCTGGCATAGCAAAAGAAAAGACATGGTTATTGGGTTTTATGTAAAGATATTTAATCTGAGGGAAAAGGGTTTCTGATGGGATAGGTTGATTGGGCGGGTGAATAGGATTGTTATCAGATTTAACTGAAGGAACATGAGATTCCTCGTCAGATTGATGTCGTTGATCCGCCATTAACTTGTAAAAATTCTAAAAATATTAGAAACCATTTTATTAAAAAAAATACTACACACAAAAAAAAATTAAACTTTAAAAAATTAAAACAATTAAAAAAAATAGACACGGGAAAAAATAAAAAACAACTAAGACACGACACTTAGAAAAAAAAATGAAAGTTATTGACCGGATTAGGAGTCCGGACAACATACGAACAAATCTAACACTTGGAAGAAAAACAATTGTGACCGGATTAGAAATCCGGACAATAAAGAATTCACATACAAAAATTACTAAGTCTAAAATGAAAAAGAATTAAATCGGACAATCATCAACCGGTTTAAGGTTGACCGGATTGAACTCCGATCACCTTGTCCGGTGAATTATCCGTTCAACACACAAAAATTCACAGAGTAAAAATTTCAAAATAAAATTCAAAATACACACTTAAACGATCAAAATACAAACAAAACAAAATCGAAATACACAAAAAATATACAATCAAACCAATATAAAACCGTTTTTATTTATGTTTATCCATTTATAATCCAATTTCAGATTCGATTATGAAGGTAACATGAAGATTATCTCCAACCAGTCTAGAAGTTCCATATAAATCCATACGATCAAGGTATATGAACAAGAAATTAAATGATGTAGACCTTGATTAGCAAATGATGGAATAGTAGAATAGATTGACTGAGTAGAACTTGAATGATGAACCAGAGTTGAGCGGAGACGACGATGAATAGTAAAAGGAGATAAAAAGTAAAAGTAAAAATGAATTGATTATTTATAGTCAAAGTCAAAAACCGTTCAAATTCTAAATCGCTCAAAGCTTATCCGGATTAGAATAAATCGGTCAAGAGGTGTCCGATTTAAGAGATGAAAAATATCTAAGTGATAATCCGGACAATAAATCGCTGAAGGCATGTACGATTTAGGAGAATACCGGTCAAGACTTGGCCGGTTTAAGGATAAATCGCTCAAAGAAGAAAAATAAATAGCTCAAGTTAGGAATTAAACTGCTCAAAGATTGAACGATTTAAAGACTTGGAAAAAATAAAGCGACAAGCGATTTAATGAATACGGACACATGAACTCATCGATTTAGTAATCCGCTCAATCCCTTTGCAAAGTATATCTAATCTTGTCCGGATAAGAGTTTGTCATATAGCCTTTTGTCCGGATGTCTAAATCTGTCACACCCCGATAAAGCGGAAACACGAGATGTAACAGGCAAGCGAGTCATAGCAACAGTTAATGAATAACACCATTCTAAGTTGTTTTAAAACAAATCAAGTTCATCGACATAACTGAAATCTAACTGAATACAACTTTTCTCAAAATACTTCAAATTC
>NC_037528.1:32943506-32950889 GCF_001531365.2 Cynara cardunculus var. scolymus | reverse complement strand
ATATACTCCCAAGCACATCAATTTAGCATTTATTCCAAGTGCAATATCAGTTGACAAAACAAAACATAGTAAACCCAACTAAGCAGTTCCTTAGTCCAGAGGTTTCAAACAGAGCTTGACTAAGCAGTTCCTTAGTCTATTGGTTTGAGCAAAACATCGACTAAACAGTTCTTTAGTCCCAAGGTTTCACATAACATAAACATGCAAAGTTTGCTCAATCTCATGCTTTTCCCCATAAAATAATCAAAAGCAGTAAAAGTGGGGCTGTAAGAACTCACAAGTTTGATGAATATCCAAAGGTTTCCTTTAGAAGCTTTTTAGGCTCGCCCGGACTTCCTGACAGACCAATAACCAGCGCTAAATTACTTAAAGGTTTCTTGCCCAAGGTAGAGCAAAGTTGCTTTCAATGCAATGCCATCAGGGTTTTTATAAAATAAAGCCGATATTTTATTATTTATTTTTAAAAGGAACCTTCAAAAAATCCATCTAATGACATCATTGTAAGTCATCCAAAACAATGATGACAGCCGCCAATTCTACTATCAAGAGTAATTAAGTGGGTTTTAGTCTCATCTTAAATACCCTACAATCTTGAGTCACACGCCCCCAAACAGATTGCATGCTCCAAGAATGACAGCAATGATGGGGAGGGGTCTGAAACTCATCATTTTCAAGAATTTGAACTCTAGCCTATGTCATCATCTTCGAACAAACACCAGAAAAAAAAATTCTGATTCCAACGAGTTTTAAAGATAACAATTCTGATTAAAGATGCATGCAAGATCCTACCATACGAATAATATGATCAGACCTCACATGCAAGGATTCTCTCGTACTTTCTTAGAGATTAAAGAACATGGATCACATATTATCATCCTATCGAAGACATTTGCAGGTCTTTGATGAACAATCTCCCCTCTTTAAATCCCATAATTTACTAAAGAATCAAGTAGGTGAAGGAGAATGTAAACTTTAAAATTTTTGTGAGAATAGGATAGCTCAACTCATACCTTTTCTTAGAATCTTGAACAATCCTTAAGAGTAACAGAATCAGTTAAGACTTGCGAGAAGATAGAATCGGCTGGAAGGTGGTCGAGTTTAGAGGGAGATGACAGGTTAAACTGGGAGTTGGAAATGAGAGTTTTCGTAGGAAGAGGGGTATTTATGTGAGGGCTTTTTAGAGAAGAAATGGGCTGGCCTCTAAAGGCCCAAGCCCAAAATATTTTTATTTTTCTAAATAATAAAACCCCACTATAACTTATCTAAACAAAAACAATTTGATAAAAGATTTTAAAAACTCCACCCTTTAATAAATTAATTGGCCAATAAAATGGGACTTTGGAATTTTAAATTTTTAAATACGAAACTTAAAATATCAACTTTATTTTATTTGGGGCATTTCTAGACTAATTGGCATTGCATAAACTAACTTTGTTAGCTACCCGCCGAAACGTGATCTTTCGAACTAATCTTGGGAATTAAGCAAGATGATATCTAATCATCGAAGCTAAATCCTAGAAAGACTTAATTCTCAATAAAGATCCTAAAATAAGATACTAACCTGAAATTCGGAAATGACGGATTGTCACAGTATCCCCAAGCCAGAAAAATTTCGTCCCGAAATTTATTCGTCGTAATCAAACCATGGCTGGCTTGGAGAACAAGTTGGGATACTTGCTTTTCATGAAATCTTCCCTTTTCCACGTGTACTCCGGTCCATGCTTCGAGTTGCAATGAACTTTTACTATAGGAATCCTGCTACGCCTCAGCTGCTTAACTTCTCTATCCATGATTTCTACGGGTTTTTCAACGAAATGCAGATGATCGCTAATTTGCACGTTTTCCAATGGCACCACTTGTGTTTCATTTGTTAAGCACCTTTTGAGATTTGATACATGGAATGTATTATGGATAGCGCTTAACTCCGGGGGCAAATTTAACTTGTATGCCACTGGCCCAATCCTTTCTGTTATCTCAAAGGGACCAATATATCGAGGACCCAACTTGCCCCTTTTTCCAAAACCCATTTTTCCTTTCCATGGTGAGACTTTTAGAAATACTTTATCTCCTTTTTGGAACTCTAATGGTCTCCTCCGATTATCGGCAAAACTTTTCTGACGATCCCTTGCTGCTTTGAGTCGATTTTTCATTACTATAATTTTTATCAGTAGTTTCTTGGATAACGTCAGGTCCAGTTAACTGCCTGTCGCCAATTTTGGACCAACACATTGGAGATCTGCACTTGCGCCCATATAAAGCTTCATAAGCCGCACACTGGATACTGGTATGGTAGTTGTTATTGTATGCAAATTCCACTAACGGAAGATGCGTATCCCAGCTTCCACGAAAATCTATAACACAGGCACGCAACATGTCTTCCAGGGTCTGGATTGTTCTTTCGGTCTAACCATCAGTTTGGGGGTGATAAGAGGTGCTTAGATCTAGCCGTGTACCCATCCCTTGTTGGAGTGACTGCCAAAACCTTGACGTAAAACGGCTGTCTCTATCCGATAGAATGGAAAGAGGTACTCCATGTCTAGCGATAATTTCGTTTATATAAATCTGAGCCAACTTTTCCATATAATCTTCTCGGATTGATAAGAAATGAGCAGATTTTGTCAATCGATCTACAATTACCCAAATGGCATCATGCCCTTTTCCAGTTCGGGGTAACTTAGTTACAAAGTCCATCGATATTTGTTCCCACTTCCATTGAGGAATCTTAGGTTGTCGGAGCAGACCGGAAGGCTTTTGGTGTTCGGCCTTGACTATTAAACAAGTTAAGCACTTATTTACATATAATGCAATGTCTTTCATCATTCCAGGCCACCAGTAATGTGCCCTTAAATCCCTATACATCTTATCTGCTCCCGGTGAATTGAATATTTTGATCGATAAGCTTCGTTCAAAATGGTTGATCTAAGATTACCAACCTTAGGTATCCAAACTCTATTTCCTTAATAATTCACTCCGTCAGACTTTATCTGAAATTTGGACTCTATGTCGTGCAGAATCTCGTTCTTCAAATTCTCTTTCCTTAAAGCTTCTTTTTGATGCTCTAGGATTTGTGCCTTCAAACTGGTATTCACTAAGGCTCCCAAAGCTCGCACCCTTGTTGGTTTCAATCCTCCCTTTCGGCTCAAAGCATCGGCTACAACATTAGCTTTGCCCGGATGATATTTAATCTCACAATCATAATCACTAAGCAGTTCGACCCACCTTCTTTGCCTCATATTCAACATTTTCTGATTTAGGATGTGCTGAAGGCTTTTATGATCAGTGAATATAGTGCACTTGGTACCATAAAGGTAATGTCTCCAAATCTTCAGCGCAAACACTACAGCCCCTAGTTCTAGGTCATGCGTAGTATAGTTCTTCTCGTGCACTTTGAGTTGCCTTGAAGCATACGCAATGACCTTGTCTTTCTGCATTAGTACACACCCTAAACCTTGGTGCGATGTATCACAATAGACCACAAAGTTTTCCGAACCTTTTAGTAAGGATAAAATAGGTGCATTGCATAGTTTCTGCTTGAGAGTCTCGAATGCTTCCTCTTGTTTCTCACCCCAAATAAATTTCTTGTCCTTTTGGGTTAAGGCTGTGAGCGGCTATGCAATTTTCGAAAAGTTTGCGATGAATCGCCGATAATAGCCTGCTAACCCCAGGAATTGACGGATTTCTGTAGGGGTTCTTGGGGCTTCCCAATTCCTAATGGCCTCAATCTTGGCAGGATCTACCTGATTTTCTCTTTCATTAACTATATGACCCAGAAACTGTACTTCCTGCATCCAGAATTCGTATTTAGAAAATTTTGCATACAATTTCTCGTTTCGGAGTAATTCCAAAATTATCCTCAGATGTTGCTCATGGTCCCCCCTGCTTCTTGAATAAATTAATATGTCGTCTATGAAGACGATTACAAATTTATCCAGGTATGACCGGTGCATTGGTCAGTCCCAATGGCATAACCAGAAATATGTAATGACCGTATCGGGTCCTGAAGGCTGTTTTGGGAATGTCCTCTTCCCGAACTCTCATTTGGTGATATCTGGATCGTAGATCAATCTTGGAAAAATAAATTGCACCTTGGAGTTGGTCAAACAGATCATCGATTCCAGGGAGGGGGTATCTATTCTTGATGGTCAACTTATTAAGTTCCCTATAATCAATGCACATCTGCATTGACCCATCTTTCTTTTTAACGAATAGAACCGGTGCACCCCAAGGTGAATAACTTGGTCTTATAAATCCTCTGTCTAATAACTCCTGAAGTTGGGTTGACATTTCTTGCATTTCCGATGGTGCCAAGTGATATGGTGCCCTTGCCACCGGGGCAGCTCCAGGAATTAAGTCGATACCGAATTCGACTTGCCTTTGTGGGGGTAGGCCTGGTAAATCCTTAGGAAATACATCAGAGAACTCCCGAACTACCGGTAAATCCTCAATACTTTTCTCCTTGATCTTTCCGTCAATCACATGTGCCAGATATGCAGTGTAATTCTTTTTCAGATACTTTCACATCTTCATGCAAGATACCAGCTTAATCTTTCGATCCAACTTGTCTCCTTGAACCACAATTGGTTCCATTCCATCTTGAGGAATCCGAATAAACTTCTTCGAACATACAATCTCAGCTTGGTTTTTGGATAGCTAATCCATGCCTACAATTATGTCGAAGCTTCCTAGTTCGATTGGTATAAGGTCTATGCTAAAGTCCTTATTGGCTAAGTTCATAGTGTAATTCATAATTACGTTTCTAGCTTTGAATTCTTGACCATTGGTAAACTCAATTACAAAGGCTTCTTTCAACTTCTGGGGTTTAAGTTAATTTTCTGCTTAAAGTCCAGTGACACAAAACTTTTATCTGCCCCTGAGTCAAATAGGACTGATGCAAATTCATTATTTAGAGGAAACGTACATGAAACCACGTTGGGATCCTCCCTAGCTTCTCTGGCACCAATCTCAAATGCTCTGCCCCGTGCCTGACTTCCTGGGTTTCCGGAACTGACCTGCCGGGTCTGGCTTGCATTTGCCCCTGATTTCCTCTTTGGACAAGTATTCCTCATGTGATCTGGACTCCCATAATAGAAACATAATCGTTTCCGGCAATCCTTTGTTGTGTGACCCCCTAGATGACATCTTTGACAAATGATGCAATTCCCCCGATGCGGAAATTTGCACTTATTGCACTTAGCCGTGTCATCTTGCCTTACCACCTGCGTCTGTGCTCCAAAATTCCTTACTACCCTCCTGCTTCTGTCAAATTTCCCCCCAACTCTTCGATCCCCATGCTCCTCCATTTTTCGCTTTCCTTTAGCAAATCCTCCAGATCGAATAGCATTATTTATGAGCTTTGTGGCAATGTCTATTGCCTCTTGAAGAGTCTTTGGATTGGCCAAGGTAATGTTTCCCCTAATTTCTGGAGACAATCCCCAGATATACCTTTCTATGCGAACTTCCTCTGGCGTTACTAGATGCGGCACTAGATTTGCCAATTCATGAAATCGAGCCGTGTATGCAGATATATTATCCCCTTTCATTTCGAGATTCCATAACTCCATTTCCAGCTTTTGAAGTTCACTTCTGGGGCAGTATTCGGCCTTAAGGAGTCTCTTGAACTCCTCCCACGAAAGTTGGTTGACCGTTTCTCGGCCTCTGGTCTGTACCAATGTGTTCCACCAGGTAAGTGCCCTCCCTTGCAACAAGCATGCCACATACTTTACTTTGTTTGCTTTAGAACACTTACTAATATGGAGAATTGATTCCATACTCTCTATCCAATTCAGTAGTCCTACAGCCCCCTCAGTCCCATTGAATTCTTTTGGATTGCAGGATGTGAAGGTTTTGTAAGTGCATTCTCTGGGAGGTCTAAGCTCTGAGTTTGATGGTTGGTTGGCATTCAAGCCAGCAGCCACTTGACTAACTATGTTGGGAAGTGCGGCTAAAAGTTGATCTGACACAAGTTGCGCAATATCGGGATTTTCTCTCATTGGCGGCATCTCTTTAGATCTTATTCAGAATGGAATTCGTAAAATTTATGGCAATAACAAGGGTGATAGCTTCCTAGTTATTTCGATGATACCAAAAAGGTTCTTCGCATGGAAAATAATCAAGCATTACTATAACCAAATCAGAGTAAACTCATTCATACAATGAATTGACATAATTGAGCATTCTTCAAAAAGTATTCATATATTGATGTGCGGTGGTAGCTACAAAACAGGATCTCTAGTAACAGTACAAAAGAGTGAGTATCCTATCCTTAATTCTTCTTCTAGAACATCCATCCTATGATGATTCCCATCATTAGCATTATCACACTACTTACTACCATCCATTTGTACAATTTCCTTATTTCCTGCCTTGCTGTAGCGACKGCATCCGCGTTCCTTAGCATGCTCTCATGGTGTGCTTCCATCACATCAGACAGATTGTTTTAGATGTGATGGTGATATCCTAGTCAGGTCTGGTGCACTTGTGTATCGGATGCAATTCTCCTCACCCAATCTCTTTCTGTCGGATTCATGCCCTGAGAATAGGACGCAGGTACCCCGGTCACCACTTGAGTTATTCTGTTTCCCAACCAAGGTCGGGATGACTCCCCTACGACCCTAGTAGAGTCTTCAAATGTCACACGCTGCGGTAGTGGGACACTCTTTTTGGGTGTATCCCTGATCCTTGAGCCGTGATAGGTTTGTGGTGGAACATCGGGTACTGGCTCCGCTGGGGGTAAGAAGGATGCTTGTGGAGTGGCAGCTGCTTCACTGGTCGTAGTGTCTTGCTCATACGGGTCTATCTCTTCATCGTGAGCTAAGTTCCTTCTAGAGTGACCAACCACGTAACTGGATTCATTGGCTAAGTATTCACTAGGATCGGACGACATCATAGAGATCTGCGACATTAATAATCTTAATTACTAAAATGCACCATCTAACAAATGCTTAGTGATACAATGGAAGCTTCTAAACAATACTTAATGGTGACAATCATGCTGGATCCTCTGGACATTGCCTCTGGTTACACTTCCAGAGCTTCTGATCGTGAGACCAGAGCCTCTGGTTGCACTAAAGTCCTTAGCGAAGGATTTCTTATCCATCGGTTCTCTGACAACCCAATGGAATTATATTTTTATCAACCGCTGGCTTAACCTTCACACTTAGAACAATAATGGACTTCTTGTCCATCAATCCTCTGGTTCTTATACTTGCCCTTACCAGAGCTTCTGGTTGCGAGACAAGAGCCTCTGGTTCAACATCTATATTTAGAGAAATACTAGTAACCCGTCCACCGCCTCTGGTCCTCTTGACCAGCGCCTCTGGTCCTACACGGACACTTAACGAAATGAGAAATCTACTTTCCATCGCCTCTGGTCCTCTTGACCAG
>NC_037528.1:32940679-32942001 GCF_001531365.2 Cynara cardunculus var. scolymus | reverse complement strand
CCCAAGGTAGAGCAAAGTTGCTTTCAATGCAATGCCATCAGGGTTTTTATAAAATAAAGCCGATATTTTATTATTTATTTTTAAAAGGAACCTTCCAAAAATCCATCTAATGACATCATTGTAAGTCATCCAAAACAATGATGACAGCCGCCAATTCTATTATCAAGAGTAATTAAGTGGGTTTTAGTCTCATCTTAAATACCCTACAATGTTGAGTCACACGCCCCCAAACAGATTGCATGCTCCAAAAATGACAGCAATGATGGGGAGGGTTCTCAAACTCATCATTTTCAAGAATTTAAACTCTAGCCTAAGTCATCATCTTAGAACAAACTCCAGAAAAAAAAATTCTGATTCCAAAGAGTTTTAAAGATAACAATTCTGATTAAAGATGCATGCAAGATCCTACCATACGAATAATATGATCAGACCTCACATGCAAGGATTATCTCCTACTTTCTTAGAAATTAAAGAACATGGATCACAGATTATCATCCTATCAAAGACATTTGCAGGTCTTTGATGAACAATCTCTCCTCTTTAAATCCCATAATTTACAAAAGAATCACGTAGGTGAAGGAGAATGTAAACTTTCGAATTTTTGAGAGAATAGGAGAGCTCAACTCATACCTTTTCTTAGAATCATGAACAATCCTTAAGAGTAACAGAATCCGTTAAGACTTGCAAGAAGATAGAATCGACTGGAAGGTGGTCGAGTTTAGAGGGAGATGACAGGTTAAGCTGGGAGTTGGAAATGAGAGTTTTCATAGGAAGATGGGTATTTATATGAGTGTTTTTAGAGAAGAAATGGGCTGGCCTCTAAAGGCCCAAGCCCAAAATATTTTTATTTTTCTAAATAATAAAACCTCACTATAACTTTTCTAAACAGAAACAACTTGATAAAAGATTTTAAAAACTCCACCCTTTAATAAATTAATTGGCCAATAAAATGGGACTTTGAAAATTTTAAATTTTTAAATACGAAACTTAAAATATCAACTTTATTTTATTTGGGGCATTTCAAGACTAATTGACATTGCATAAACTTTGTTAGCTACCCGCCGAAACGTGATATTTCGAACTAATCTTGGGAAATAAGCAAGATGATCTCTAATCATCGAAGCTAAATCCTATAAAGACTTAATTCTCAATAAAGATCCTAAAATAAGGTACTAACCTGAAATTCCGAAATGACGGATTGTCACAAAATCGGACAATAAATGGCTCAAGTGTTGTCCGAATTTTCAATAAATCGGACAAGCATTGTCCGGATTAGACTAAATCGGCCAAACACTTATATTTCAAAACTCAATTATCTTTCA
>NC_037528.1:32935606-32936894 GCF_001531365.2 Cynara cardunculus var. scolymus | reverse complement strand
AACTCTCAATAATCAATATAAATACGCATAGTGCCATCTTTCTTTTTCACAAACAGAACTGGAGCTCCCCATGGTGAAGTACTTGGCCTGATAAATCCTTTGTCTGACAAATCCATTAATTGTGTAACAATTTCTTTTAATTCTGATGGAGTTAATCTGTACGGTGCTTTTGCTACAGGTGCTGCTCCAGGTATCAAATCAATCCCAAATTCAATAACTCTATCTGGAGGTAGCCCTGACAAGTCTTTTAGAAAGACTTCAGAATATTCACTGACAACCAAAATTAATTCTTGCTTACTCTGTTCTTTCTTAGCAACAATTATGTAAGCTAAAAATCCTTGGCATTTCTTTTGGATACATTTTCTGGCTTTTAACACATACAACAAACTGGTACGATGATCCTGATGATCACCATAAATTACGACTGTCCCTTTATTAGGTAACATAATTCTAATCATCTTTTCATTGCAAACGATGCTAGCCTTATTTTCTGGCAATCAATCCATCTCTACTACCACATCAAATTCTTTCATAGGTATGGGAAACAATCGGATGGGTAGTTCACAATCCTCAATCATGATAGTGCAGTTTTTAAACACGTAACTCACAAATACTCGACCGTTAGCAGTATCAACTACTAACTTATCGTCTAGTGGCATAGAATTCGTATGAGCACATAAGGCAAATGATGGGGATACTGTTATAACCGGGTTTCAGATAACCTGGGTGAAGGTAAATTTTACGTGATTATTTGATAAATTATATGATGGTATGCGTGAATGTGGCAACAATACATGATACATGAAATAAGTGCATACATGTTTGGATAATATGAATATTTTATTGAGATGATGATACCTTAGTAATGAAGCAAATAGGTTTTTAAAATAATAAAATCCATACCGTCATATCCAATTTTATATTATTAAAATCCTCCACCGCCTAAGTGAGGATATTTGAAGAAAAATTTGGATAAGGTTATCCTTATCACTGTCATTTTTGTTAGAAAAGAACCTGTGTGTGCGAGATAAGGTGTTCTTCAAGAATTGTTCCTTCAAAAGTACTTGAAGATTCTGTGTTAGAGTAAAGCTTTTGCGGTGTGATTATCATCAAGAAATCTGTTTGATAAGGTGAGTGGTTTTGAAACTAAATTCCTCATATATTTGTGTATCAACTGTTGAGTTTTGATATTGGTTTTGAGGTTAAGATGATAAATTGTCTTTAACATTTTTTATGATGTTATTGTTTTGGAATCTGTTTCTGGATAAATATGAAACAAAGTTGTGTT
>NC_037528.1:32934021-32935456 GCF_001531365.2 Cynara cardunculus var. scolymus | reverse complement strand
CCTAACTCTTATTATGATATCTATTAAAGTTACAACAGATTTAAGTTCTCATTTCTTGGTGATTTGAGGATTTAGAGATGTTGTCTTTAGTAGAAATGATGGTAATGATATTATGGGATTGGAGATAATATGGTTCATGACCAATGGTTGTGAGTAATATGCTTTGGATAAAAGCAATGATTATAAGGAAACAGAGGAGCTCTGGTTGTACCTTGCAAGGAACCAGAGGGGCTCTGATTGACCCTCATCATAGAACCAGAGGATTCTGGATATTAATTTAAAATAATGTAAAATCTTTTATAAATTATTAGTTTGAAAATAAGCTTTATATCTTTTAGAAACAAGCTTAGTGCTATATTTATAATTTTAAAAGGATATTTCAAAAGAGTCTCTATACTTAGAAATTTCTATAAAACAAACTAGAGGGGCTCTGGTTGGCTTTCATAAATACAACCAGAAGCTCTGGTTGAGGAACCAAAGACTCTGGTCGACTAACCAAAAGCTCCGGTAGAAAGACCAGAGGAGCTCTGGTCATGCTTATTGAAAAATATTCTAAGTATGGTTTCGAACCAGAGGCCCGATGGACACTTTGGAACCAGAGGCCGATGGACTAGAAAACCATTATTTTTCTAAATATGGGATTTTGAACAAGAGGCCCGATGAATTTAAACATGACGCGATTCGTTTATTATTCTTCATTATGATTGAGAAGATTCTTTGATAAATGTTTTTGGTGATCTCACCCTGCATAGCATGAAAAAGGGAATCTCACTAGACTTTTGTCTAACCCTCATTTTATGTTTTAACATATGTGTGCAGGTAATACCGGTTATAATATCAATAAGGGAAAAAGCATTGTATGATTATTTCCCTTATGTGATTAAATGTTGAAGACCATATCTAGATGTGTTTTGGAGGAGAGCAATGCTAGTTTACAAATGCATGTATTTTGGAATTTTTAAGTTATGCAATTTATATTGTAAACCTGTAGCACATACTCTTGTAATTTTGGACCTATGTGGGAATATATGTATTCTATGATTGTATTCTACATAATATGCAATGTGTGAAGATTGGGGTGTCACAGATTGGTATCAGTGCCTAAGTTTAAGGGATTTAGGTGATCAATTGCATAATGATGCCTAAACTTAAACTATTCTATTACATATTAGGGTCCCGGACATAGTTAGAACCTTTGAAATAAATATGATAAGTTAAAAGATCAGTGTGTAAGGTACATTCGGATTACTTCTGGCCAATGTAATTTTGAATCTACAGGTACATATCTGAACTTCGACACTTTATTATATTTGGGAATGTGAAAATGTGTTTTTTAATCATGAAATCTATAGATGACAAGTCGGTCCAGAAGATCACCAAGACTAGCCCATCCTGATCTTAGTGAGGCAGAAAATTCTCCCATTGAAGCCCCTAT
>NC_037528.1:32919864-32933921 GCF_001531365.2 Cynara cardunculus var. scolymus | reverse complement strand
AAACCTTGAGACTGGTCGATTCAAATTTTCCATAAACCTCGGTCTACGGAAATCAGTTACTGTAACTTCCCCCTTTCTTTTCTCCCCAACCTTTTCTTGTGGTTGTAGATTAATGTCTTGTTCTAGAATTTCAGCTGCATCAACTGCTGCTTGAAATGTTGTCGGATTCCTGGATATTACATATTTACGAAGATTCGACTCTAATCCCCAAATATACTTTCTCACCCTGCTGTTTTCAGATATWATATAGGCTTCAGCAAACCTAGATTGTTCCATGAAAACTTCTGTATACTAGCGTACTGACATGTTTCCTTGTTCAAGACGAAGGAAATCATCTTCCAACTTTCTTACCGGAGCTTCAGGACAATACTGCATTTTAAACTTAACCACAAATTCTTCCCAAATCATGGTTTTCAAAATGTTCGGATCCAAACTGGATAGGACTTCCCACCAGTATAAAGCACTTGATCTCAGACGTGACACATCAAACATAACTTTATCCTCTTCTGCACTTTTACTGATTTGCAGACTCAACTCTATCTCCTTAAGCCAACACATAGCTTTGACATAATCACGCTCACCAGAAAACTTAGGAGGTTCACAAGCAAGAAACATTTTGATATCTCCTCCTTTTTGTACTGAGGATGAAGTAAGGGGTACAGATGTATCAGTTACCGGTGTACTAGCTCCGACTTCCTCCTGATAATTAGGATTTCTTACCACTTCTGGATTATTTTGGGTTGTACGCCCCAACAAACTCACCAAACTTTCTTGGAACTTTCCCAATTCTGCTGCAAACATTTCTTGGGTAATAAACCCGGGATCAGGAACATTGTGTCCACCCCTTGCCCTTCCTCTTCCATGACCAGACATTGAACTTTCTTGAGCCGATAGTTCATGTTCTTGTCTAATACCTCTACCTTTTCCTCGACCCCTACCACGACTTCGCGTTTCTATCGTCATCACATTTTCCGGGTCCTCTCCTTGTGTTACGTTTCTTCTTCCCYGACCTCTTCYATAACCAGTAGAGGTCCTTTCTGATTGATTGGGATTATCTACCATTTCTCAGTATATGGATTTTTCTGTCACATTTAAACACACATGATTATTCTCATAATCACAATATAATAATACATTTATCCTCATCTCTATTCATAACTCGGATTATATCAGTCATATAATCTATCTTTCTCATAATAGGTTCAGCTATAACATATTCCCATATTCATAGACCCAGTGAAACCTATTATCATAACTTTCCACATCTCTAGTTTAAGTCTAAGTATTTCGCAAATACCCAAATCCCTTAAACTAAGGCTCTGATACCAACTGTAACAACCCACATATTCTATGTACTGATAATCCACATCATCATACTCATAACACAAAATATAACATCGTTTACAAAATACAGATTAACAAAATACTTTCTTATAATACATTTATCATAACTAAACGTTATTTATTCTAAACTTTTCCCTTGCCTTTATCTTGCAAGGTATGATGACCTGCAAAACAGGTTAGTCCAACAACTGAGCATTAGACCAGAAAGGTTTAGTGAGTGTATAATTCTCAAACGAACAATATACTTTACAAAAAATCAGTTCAGAATCAAACCTGTTCTGACACATAAACTTATTTATGTCTCTTGCGGTTACACCGCCATTACATATCTCCCGCGGTTACATCTCTAAAATGATTCAGCATATTAACCGGATTTAAAGTCCGGTCAGACTTGTCCGGTTAACACTTAAAATTATTTCTAACATATTTGTCCGGATAACAAATCCGGACAATACACCGCCCAAAGCTTAACCGATTTAATCACTTAGAAATATTCCAATTTCTATCCGGATAAGAGTCCGGACAATACATTGCCCGACCTTTGACCGGTTTAAAACCATCCGGCCAATACACCGCCCAACTCTTGACCGGTTTAGACGAGATCTGGTCACCTCTTGACCGGTTTAGGGAAGACTCCGGACAATACTTGAGCGGTTTAAAATAAACCGGTCACCTCTTGTGCGGTTTACTATCCGGATGAGATTGTCCGGATATTAATCCAGACACCACTTGAACGGTTTAAATAAGAATCCACATGAAATGAAACAGAATTCATAACAACCAGTTCCAAATACTACTAAATTGTATGTAAACAATTTATATCCAAAGCTTTAATACACTCACTTTATCAAAAAATGTTGGATGGATTCAAGTCTGCAATTTTCCTTCATCCCCTTTTTCTCTCAATATGCAGAGAAACTTTTTCCTTTTTACATACACTTGCTATTTATAGCAAGTGTAAACACCGCCCCTCAAGGTCGGCTTAACCAWAATTACATMACCCACACACACTTCTATATAATACAAATATTATATATATAAATATATAATATTTATATATATATATAATCCAAAAATCTTAATTCAAATCTCAAACCTGAATATTACAATAATCTAGTTGTTAAATCCTTATCAGTTTAAGGGGGAGTTAAAACTTTCTGATAATGATCAAAGAGGGAGATTATTTGAAGTTTGTTGTTAAATAGGAAGATTGTTTTTGTGCTAAAAAGTTATTTAGGGAATATTGTTGAAGAGCTAAAGACTGTTGTTGTTTTGGACTTGAATCCAAGGGGGAGATTGTTGGAACAAAAATGTTGTATTCAAGTCCCTATGCTTAAAATGTTTTTATAATGCTTTGTATTGTAGTTTCCTTTTATAGAAAGTTAGTTTAGTTTCCTTTTATAGTGGTGGTATAAATAGTGTTTTGTTAGTTTTGGTGGTTAACACTTTGTCAGAATTACTCATACGTATAAATTGAGAGATTGAGAGAGTGATCAAGAACATTGTACTTACTTGGAAATAATCAAGCAAGCTAACAGATTCAATTCATCTTTATGTTGTTGATTTTATCATGATTTGATTGTTATGACTTGACTCTGGGATTAGTGGCCGTGTGGAATTCTCAAACCCCGGAGGTTGCTGCAAATAGACTTCCTCCTTTAGCTTACCATTTAGAAAGGATGACTTAACGTCCATTTGATAAACTTGAAATCGATTATGTGTAGAGAAGGCTAGAAATAAGCGTATAACTTCTAGCCTTATTTCTAGCCTTCTAACTGGTGCAAAGGTCTCGTTATAGTCCATGCCTTCTTCTTGGCAGTAGCCTTTTGCAACAAGCCTGGGTTTATTCTTTACCACTATATCATCCTCATCCTTCTTGTTCCTGAAAACCCACTTAGTACCAATAGAAATTTTATCCTTTGACAATGGAACGAGAGTCCATACCTTGTTTCTATCGAATTATTGGAGCTCTTCTTGCATGGCATCGACCAAACTAGGATCTTGTAGGGCTTCATGAACTTTCTCTGGTTCTACCACACTTAGATAGTTTATGAATAAATATTGATTGGCTGTGGAAGCTCTAGTCTTTACTCCACTAGAAGGTTCACCAATGATCTGATGAGCGGATGGTCTTTAGTCCATTTTGTCATGGGAGCTTGCACAGATGTTGGAGTCGTAGAATCTTGCTCCTCTAGAATGTTTGGCATTTGTCTTGTGGTTGGTGATGATGGCTTTGCTTGCTCCCCCTCGGATGATGGTACAGACGAACCAGGTTTAGAGACAGAGGTAACATTCTCTGGCTCTGAAAGACTAGGCTCTGATGCAGAGCTTGAAGACTCTGGTTGCAGATTAGCTTGATCACCAAAGGAAGCAGAGGTGTTAGAAGGTCCATAGATAGTTGTGCTTGAAGTCTGTGGCTCTCTTTGAAAAAGTGTAGAGGCATCTCTGGTGCATATGCAGTGATGTCTTCATCACCACAGAACTCTTCAAAAAGTTGCCCGAGTTCCAATTCCCTTGACTTTGATAGAGAATTGGAAGTCATTGGGATAATATTGAGTCCAGAGTTGAAGTACTGTGAATTCGTTGGTTTTTTATCATCGAACGAGATGTTGATGCTTTCCATGACCGTCTTGGTTTGTAGATTGAAGACTCTATAGGCTTTGGAGTGTGTAGAGTATCGAAAAAAAAATCTTCATCGACCTTCTTATCGAACTTTCCTAGGTGATTATGATAATTCAGAATGAAGCATCTGCAACCAAAGACATGTAAAAATTTAGCATTAGGCTTTCTTTGGTTGATTAGTTCGTAAGGAGTCTTCAAATGCCTCTTAACCACGGTTGCTCTATTCTGAGTAAAGCAAGCGGTAGAGATTACTTCTACCCAAAAGTGGGTTAGAAGACCAGAGGCTGCAAGCATCGTTCTTGCAGCTTCAACTAAGGTTCGATTTTTTCCTTTCTACAACACCATTCTGTTGTGGTGTTCTCGCAGTAGAGAAGTTCTGGGAAAGCCCTCTTTGTCAAGGTACACGTCAATTTTTGCATTCTTGAACTCTGTATTGTTGTCCCTCCTTTTTTGAATTCTGCTCTGTAGAAGGACTTGAATCTTGGTCATAAGCTTGATCAACAACTCTGAGACATCTGATTTCTACCTCACAAATTCAATCCAAGTATATCTTGTAAATTCATCAAAAAGCACTAAGATATACTTCTTTCCAGACAAACTCTACCCTGAGATTGGACCATATAGGTCTACATGAAACATATGCAGAGGTCTGATGTAGGAAACATCCGTTTTTGCCTAATGGGATGCTCTTTTGAGTTTTCCCATTTCACAGGCGSGACAGAGATGGTCCTTTTCGAACTTTATTATTGGTAGTCCGTCAACCAAATTATTTTTCACAAACTTCTCTATATTTGGAAATTTTAGATGAGATAGCTTGTGATGCCAGAGCCATGCTTCTTCACTCTTGTGAGACATGAGACAGAGTGTCTCTGAATCATCTCTAGGTGAGAAGTTCATAAGGTACAAAATGCCCTTACGTTTGGCTCTTAGCAGCTCTGGACCTGATTCTGACAATATTGAACAAGAGTCCTTTTGGAACTTTATATTATAGCCAGAATCACATAATTGACTTATGCTCAGAAGATTATGCTTTAGCCCAGAAACATAAGCAACTCTAGAAACAAAACCTTACTTTGATGGAAATCTCCATACCCTTTTATTTGTCCTTGCATATTTTCTCCAAAAGTCACTCATCCTCCGAATTTGTCTTTGTAGGAAGAGAGTAACTCTTTGTTTCCGGTCATGTGCCTTTAGCATCCAGAGTCAAGATACCAAATGTGCATATGCGGCTTCTTTAAAACAAATTTAAGATATTTAGGTACCCATTTCATGATGGGTCCTCGATGATTAGGTTTAGGAGTCTCGGATTTTGGCTTTGGGAAGGGTCTGCCTCAACACCTGATTTACCAGACTTGGGGTCTAGCTTGCGAGATTTGGCTTTAAGAGCCTGTTTCCTCTGGTTCCTTTTAAAGAAAGACATTTGCAATTGTAAACACATTTTTAATGACAAAATAATTCATTGGATTCATAAAACTTTCTACTATTTTTACAATCATTCATAGCATTGTTAGTTCAAATGAACTCCCTATCTAGTTTCGAATGTTTATTGAAATCGACCTTTGTCTTCTTTGGCCTTCGTTTCTTGTTCCTTTTAACTTCTTTGGCCTTCAAAGGCCTCTCTAAAACAAAGGAATTGAATTTAGAATTAGATGCAAACTTTCCTTTCTGTTCCGGAGTGAACTTTATAGGCTTTTGAAATCTAGACTTCGGAAATTTAGATGCAGAGGTGGTAGAGTTAGGTTCCTTAGCTTTGTTTTCGTTCTCGAGCTCAAGAGAAGACTTGTCTTGTAAGCACATGTCCACGAAGTTAGTACACATGGGAATATTTTTCCTTCGCTCCATTGCTGGAACAAATTTATTTGAGATCCCACTTGGAAGTTTGTGAATTCTGGTCCTGGCTTCACTATCTCAGTCTCAATCTGCTACGCACTTGAGTCCACCTCTGATTCAGAGTCAGAGTCAGAGTCAGAGTCAAGAAAATATCTTTGTGAACTCTGAGTGGTGGAGGTTTCATTGGGATCATGAGATCTCTATTGACATGTATCTATGCCTTCGTCCTTCTTCTGCATCCATGAGGAATTTGCAAAAGTTTCTTTGAAATTTCTTTCTGGATTATTTAGCTGAGACACATAGGGATGATTCAAGACCTCAAGCAGATCATGCTAAAAAACATCACTTTCTCGGTGAACTTGTCTATCAACTTTGGATCCAGATTTTTTAAAAGATTATTTTTCGAATTACTTTTAGTCTCGTCTGGTTTGGGTGTAATTTCATCAGCTTTTTGTTTTAAAATCTCATGACTATGGGTGCCAAAAGTAAATATCTCTTCTTTATTTTGTATGTTGTTTAAGTCAACTTGTTTGGATTCATGCATACTTTTAGAGGAGTAAGAGACATTTTATAAATTGAGCCTTCTTGCTCTGACCCCATTTTCAATTTTTGATCTTTTGAAAGGTGAAGCTTTAGTTAGAGTAGGGAAATCAAGTTTCTGTTCTACCCCTAAATGAAAGACTGAATCAAGAGTAGGTTTCTTCTTCCAGGTTACGTCTACGTCTGTATAATCTATCCCTACTTTATCCTGTTGAGAATTTATATTTTCATACACCTACTGAGCATCTTGATATTTCTTAATCAAGAGTTTTTTTATTTGTAAGCTCTGGTGTAAAAATTCCCTTTCCTTTTCAAAGTAGTTTTTAAGGGCTAAAGAATTTAGTCTGTAATGCTCTTTTTCAATAGTTTCCTTATCTTTCTTTTGTATAGCCTTCTTTAGCTCAGAGCACTATGTTTTTAAAACACTCTCTGTGGAGAATTTGGTTTTCAAAATTTTCTGTAGGTAGAAGCTCTGTTTCTCTCTATTAGACTTAGACCCCATAATTCTTATTTGTAGAAGTAATGAAAAATGTACAAGTATGGAAGTCTAGAGACCTGATGAAAGACGGAGCTGAGAAGATTCTAAGTGCTAGAGACAATACAGAGATGGAATGGAAGGTCCAGAGGTGCTATGAAGACCTAAAGCACTTAACCTGATAATCATCTACTTATGAAGAAGTTCATCAGGTCGATGAACTAGCATTCCCATAACCCCTCTGGTTTACAACAACTAAAGAATCAACAAGTGTCATAGTTCATGTAACAACAATACATTTATACCAACATATAATTCACAACAATCATTCCATTTCAGATAACCCTTTAATTCATATAACCCAAACATTATATTGTTTACAAAATTATGAGAAAATATGGGTTAAAAAATCTTTGTCTGTTATAATACAAACATCTAAATAACACTGTATTAAATTTTTCCCTTGCCTTTGTCTTGTGATGAAAGATGACCTGCAAAACAGATTAATCCAACAATTGAGTGTTAGACCAAAAGGTCCAGTGAGTGTATCGTTCTCATACAAACAACATATATATTTCAAAATCCAAGATTTATAACAAACCTGGACATTTATATATGTATCATTTCATCTCTCTCTCTCTCTCATGGTTACACCGCCATTTCCTCTCTCGCGGTTACACCGCCATTTCCTCTCTCTCAAGGTTACACCGTTATTTCCTCCCTCGCAGTTACACCGCCATATCCTTTCTCGCGGTTACACCGCCATTGCCTCTCTCGCGGTTACACCGCCATTGCCTCCCTCACGGTTACACCGCCATTTCCTTTCTCGCGGTTAAAATTTGGATGATAATACTATTAATTATACAACCGAAAATGTAATCTGATCAACACCAACCGGAAATGAAATCCAGTCATCACCAACCGGATTCGAAATCTGGTCAACTCCAGCCGGATATGAAATCCGGTCAACACTTGGCTGGTAGAGGCACTAATCCGAATGACTCTTAGTCGGGTTAGACACTAATCCAGATGACTTTTAGCCGGGTTAGACACTAATCCGGATGACCCTTAGCTGGGTTTGACACTAATCCAGGTGACCCTTGGCCGGGTTTGACACTAATCCGGATGACTCTGTCTGGTCTACTTGAATCCAAATGATCAAATATGTTTACAAATCAAATAGCAAATAAACAACTATATGCCAGTAATACATCATATGTAGGGAAGATTTTGAAACACTCACCTTAAATCAAAACTTAGTTGCAAATGTAAATGTTCCTTCTATCCGGAGATCACAAGTTGACAGAGAGAATTTTCAATATTTCTTGATCCAAACCTTCTCCAATCACTTGTACTTGCTATATATAGCAAGTACATAGCCGACTATCCCCTCCTCTTTACTTTTTCAATAAAATAATCCAACACACACACTCATAAGATTTATATAACTAAATTGCTAGAATTTAACCAATATATCTCAGACTTAACTTTCCCTTTTTACCAAATCGTATCACTCCTTTCCAAGGTGATATCTTTAACATTACCTTATCATCAATTTGGAACTCAATTGGTTTCCAACGTTTATTGGCATAGCATCTTTTCCGATCTTGTGCCACTTTCATTTGTTCCCTTATTTGACAAATTTTATATGTTGTTTGTTGGACTAGCTCAGGCCCAGCTAATTGTTTCTCACCTATCTCAAAAGGTGCATCTTTCATACTTGAATGGTAGCTATTATTGTAAGCTAATTCCACCAAAGGCAAATGACTATCCCACGATCCCTCAAAATCAATAGCATAAGCTCTAAGCATATTTTCCAATGTTTGGATAATTCGTTCACTTTGTCCATCCATTTGAGGATGGTAGGTTGTGCTGAGCTTAATTTGCAAACCCATCTCTCTTTGGAAACTCCTCCAAAACATAGAAATGAATCCACTATTTCTATCAGAAATAATTTATAGAGGAACACCGTGACGTGTCACTACCTCATAAATATATATAGTTTCACCACTCTCTCCATTGAATATGATTCTTTTATCGGTAAGAAATGTGCAGATTTGGATAACCGACCTACAATCACCCATATGACATCATAACCTTTTGATGTTCTTGGCAATTTGGTTATGAAATCCATAGTGATGTGATCCCATTTCCAAACTGGAATTTCTAAAGATTGCAACTTACCATATGGATGTTGGTGTTCTATCTTCACCTAGAGACATGTCATACATTGTTCAATATGTTTAGCTATATCCTTTTTCATACCTGGCCACCAATAGTGTTACTTCAGATCCCGATAGATTTTATTTGTACCTGGATGAATTACAAAACGTGATTTGTGAGCCTCACATAAGATACGTTCTCTGAGATTACCATAACACGGTACCCAAATTATGTTCTGAAAACTCCAAAATTCTTTGCCATCCTTTACAAATTCAGACATTAATCCACCCAATCTTTCTTGTTTAATTTTATCCTCCTTTATAGCTTCATGTTGGAATTCTTGCAATTCTTCTTGGATACTTGGTAGCAACTCGACTCGTAAAAGCTATAGCTTTAATAGTACCACTTTTCTCTTGTTGGTTTAAAGCATCAACCACCACGTTTGCTTCTCCTGGATGGTACAAAATTTCACAATCATAATCGCTAACCAATTCTAACCATCGTCTCTGGCGCATATTCAAATCTTTTTGATGGAACAGATGTTGTAGGCTCTTATGATCTATGAAAATTTGACATTTCGTTCCATATAATTAGATCCTTCATATCTTTAAAGCAAACACTACAGCTGCTAACTCCATATCATGAGTAGGATACTTCCTTTCATGATATTTTAACTGCCTTGAAGCATAAGCAATTACGTTTCCTCATTGCATCAAAACACAACCCAAGCCCATCTTCAATGCGTCACTATATACCACAAAGTCTTCCATTCCATCTGGCAAGGATAGAATTGGTGTACTGCATAATTAATCTTTTAATATTTGACAAGCTTGAGCTTATGCTTCTTCCCACTCATACTTTATACTCTTCTTTGTCAATTAGGTTAATAAAATGGCCATACGAGAGAAGTCTTATATAAACTTGCGATAATACCCAGCCAATCCAAGAAAACTTCTGATTTCGGTTGGGGTCTTCGGTACTTCCCATTTTTCAATGGGTTCAATCTTAAGAGGATCTACTTTGATGCCCTCTTCTGAAATAACATGCCCCAGAAACTGAACCTATCATAGCCAAAATTCACATTTTGACATCTTAGCATACAACCTTTCTTGTTTAAGCAATTCCAGAAGTAATTTCAAATGGTGAGAATGCTCTTTTTCCGACCGAGAATATATCAAAATATCATCAATGAAGACAATCACAAATTTATGAAGAGAAGAGCGACAATCCCTATTCATCATATCCATGAAGGCTGCAGGCGCATTTGTGAGTCCAAATGACATAACCAGAACTTCATAATGACCATAACATGTGCGGAATGCCATTTTCGACACATCTTCATCCCGAACCTCTAATTGATGGTAACCAGATCATAAAATCAATTTTTGAAAAATAAGTAGCCCCAACCAATTGATCAAACAAATCATCAATTCTCGGAAGAGGATACTTATTTTTAATTGTCAATTTATCCAATTCACGGTTTTAATACACATTCTCATCGATCCATCCTTCTTTTTCACAAATAGCACTGGCGCAACCCATGGAGAAGTACTTGGTCAAACAAAACCTTTATCCAGCAATTCTTTCAATTGTGACATTAACTTCTTTAATTCAGAAGGAGCCAATCTATACGGTGTATGTGCAACTGGTGTTGTTCGAGGCAGTAATTCAATCTGAAATTCTATCGATCGGTCCGGAGGTAGACTTGTTAAGTCTTCTAGAAACACTTCTGGAAATTCTCTCACGACGGGAGTATCCTCCATCTTTTTCTTTTCTTTCTTTATGTCAATGGCATAAGCAAGAAAACTAACACATCCTTTTTGTACATATTTCCGAGCCTTTAAAACAGGGATAGGGCTGGAATAACGATCCAGCCGGTCCCCATATATTATAACCTTTCCTTTTCCCGGTAAATCTATGTGGATCATCTTTTCGTTACATACTATGTTAGCTTGATTTTTACCTAACCAATCCATTCCCATATATCAAAATCTCTTAAGGGTATAGGAAATAACTGTATAGGTACCTCGCACCCTTCCATACATACGGAACAATCGTCTATCATTCCTTTAACCGATACCTCACTATCATTTGTTGTTTCCACAATCAATTCCTCATTTAATGCTTTAGATTCTAAGTGCGCACAACTAACAAATGATGGCGATACAAAAGAACGATTTGCACTAGAATCAAATAAAACTTTGGCACACATTGAATTAACAAAGAATGTACCTGTCACCACTTCAGGGTGTTCCTCTGCTACGCCTCTTGTCATCTTGAAGGCTCTTCCTCTAGCAGTCGATTCACCATGTTTTATTTCTGCATGTCTACTCGGAACATTACGATTAACTGCTGGCCCACGATTAGGTGGAACATAGCCAGATCCTCGACCCCCATAATATCTAGATCGTCGGCCCCCAACAAAACCACACCCTCGTCCCTTAGCTTGCAGACAATCAGCGTTCACATATTGAGGGGAATTGCAGGTAAAACACCTTCGCACCATTCGGAAATCCCGAGCTATATGACTTGATTCCTGACATTTAAAACATACTCGTGACTCGGTACTGCAATTTCCTTGATGTACTTTATGACATCGTGTACACGCTTTATCAATAAACCTTGGGACTGATTGAGTCATATTTTTCGTAAACCTTGGTCTATGAAAAGTCAGTCTTTACGGTTTCTCCTTTTCTTTTATCCCCAACCCTTTCTCATGGTTGACGATTGATGTCATGTTCCAGTATTTCTACAGCGTCAACTGCTGCCTGAAATGTCGTTGGGTTTCTGGATATCATATATTTTCGGAGATTGGACTCCAAACCCCAAATATACTTTTTTACTTTACTGCTTTCAGATACAATATAGGCTTCAGCAATCCGAGATTGTTCCATGAAGACTTCTGTATACTGACGAACTGACATGTTTCCTTGTTCCAGACGAAGAAAGTCATCTTCTAGCCGTCGCACAGCCGCTTCAGGACAATATTGCATCTTAAATTTTATCACAAATTCCTCCCATAACATAGTTTTCAAAATATTTGTGTCTGAACTTGACAAAATCTCCCACCAGTATAAAGCACTTGGCCTTAGACGAGATACAGCAAACATAACTTTATCTTCCTCTGCACTTTTACTAATTTGCTGACTTAGTTCAACTTCCTTAAGCCAGCATATGGCTTTGACAGGGTCACGTTCTCTAGAGAATTTAGGAGGTTTACAAGCAAGAAACATTTTAATATCTCTTTCTTTATGAAATGAGGATGAAGTAAGGGGTACGGATGTATCTGTTGCCGGTGTACTAGCTCCGACTTCTTCCTGATAGTCAGGATCCCTTATTATTTCTGGGTTATTTTGTGTCGAACGTCCCAACAAAGTTACCAAACTCTCTTGAATTTTCCCAATTCAGCAGCCAACATTTCCTGAGTAATAAAACCAGGATCAGGAGCATTATTTCTACCCCTTGCTCTTCCTCTTCCACGGCCTGACATTGAACGTTCCATACGAGTTTCTTGTTGAGTATTTCTCATTCTTCCTCGACCCCTGCTTCAATTTCATGTTTCCATAGGCATACTATTTTCCAGGTCCTCTTCTTGGTTTAGAATTCCTCTTCTCCGACTTCTTCCATGACCGGCAGAGGTCCTTCCTGATCGATTAGGATTATCTGTCATCTTTAATGTTCGAATTACTTGAACGTCCCTTTCTGTCACAATAAACATATATGATTATTCACATATCAAAGTGTGATAACACATTTACCCACAGGTCTATTTATAACTCATGATTACATCAATCACATGTAAGCTAGTTTTAACACTTATTCTCATAATAGGTTCAGCGATAACATATTTCCAAGTTCATTGTCCCAATATAACCTATTATCATATCTTCCACACCTCAATTTTAAGTCTAAGTATTAAGAAATACCCAGATCCCATAAACTAAGGCTCTGATACCAACTGTAACAACCCATACATTTATACCAACATATAATTCACAACAATCATTCCATGATTCAAATAACTCTTTAATTCACATAACTCAAACATTATATTGCTTACAAAATATGAAAAAATATGGGTTAACAAAATCTTTGTATGTTATAATACAAACATCTAAATAACACTGTATTAAAATTTTCTTTTGCCTTTGTCTTGTGATGAAAGATGACCTGCAAAACAGATTAATCCAACAATTGAGCATTAGACCAAAAGGTCTAGTGAGTGTATCATTCTCATACAAACAACATATATATTTCAAAATCCAAGATTTATAACAAACCTGGACATTTATATATGTATCATTTCATCAATATCTCTCTCTCGTGGTTACACCGCCATTTCCTCTCTCGCGGTTACACCGCCATTTCCGCTCTCTCGAGGTTACACCGTCATTTCCTCTCTAGCGGTTACACCGCTGTTGGATCGATTAACTCAGTTTCTTGGTATAGATTACTTACTTTAATGATATATTTGATAGTGATAATGCAGCGGAAGTAATAACAATCAAGCACAGTAGAAATCAATAAGAACACAATTAAGATGACTGAAGAACACAAGAGAGAGCTTCAAAATGATTTTCAATTTTAATGAAAATGTTGACAATTACAATACTGAAGCACWCTGAAATACAAGGGCCTACGCTGCTATTTATACAAGTAAATAACCGTTTTCTGACATGACCTAAAGCAAATTAATCTAAGCCGTTAGATCATAAACAGGTTACAGACAAGAACACGTGATAAGCACGAGCACCTAGTAAACCTAAGTAAAACAGCTTAAAGAAGATCTATATAGAAAACATGCTGCAGAATCTCTGTGAGACACGACAGAGGTTCTGTCGTCTTTGACTTATAGCAATGTCTATACAGAGGACCTGTTTACAGAACCTCTGTGAGACACGACAGAGGTTCTGTCCCCTAAGACTTGAACGCTTGAGCATCTTCTGCTGTTGGTCCTCTGTGGTCTTCTGTGACAGATCATCTTCTGTCAATACTCGCAGTTTACTTTTTCTATACTTTTACATTAAGGAAATGAGAGCTAACAATCTCCCCCTAAGTATGAAAAAGTAAAGTTTGAAATTTA
>NC_037528.1:32918896-32919832 GCF_001531365.2 Cynara cardunculus var. scolymus | reverse complement strand
TGAAGTTGATTTGAGCTTTAATCGCGTCCAAGAGAGGAGACACTTCGCCAACCCTGAAGTTGATTTGAGCTTTAATCGCGTCCAAGAGAGGAGACACTTCGCCAACCCTGTAATGTCTGTTATCCACCTCTGCCAATAAACACTTGAAGATCCATTCCAGCGTCTCTGTTGCATACTTGTGAACTTCTGTGGGATCAAAGAATCTTAGCAGCTCATCCTTGTCCAAATACACAAACCCAAAGACGGGATTGTGTAGAATGGTGTTTGGATAGTACTTAGATACCCAACTAGGCCTGCTGTAGGGAGGAGTAATCTTCAGATTCTTCTGTGCTAATCTCATGGTCAACTCAAAATCCTTATGGCTGTAATACATCATTTGCGCACGCATAACTTCAATCAGCCTTTTGAGAGATATTTGGTATGTTRAYCTCCTCTCCATGTAGACGTTAAGGATCTTGTGCATGTAAATTACGTCATACACGCAGAGGTTATGAAGATCTGCATCAGTGAACGTGTAGATGTTGCGGTCTTCTCTCCTTACTACGTAGTGTGAGTAGAGCACTGTCTTCTTTAATGAAGTCCTTGGTAAGATTGACACCAATCATGTGATCATGTGTCGCGAGAAGACCTGCTCACGAGGCCTTGTTAATCTTGAGAAGTGGAACTTGGCTGCAGGAGAGGGGATATCAGTGAGTTCTGGATCGTAGGGTGGCTCTATGTCTGTCACAGAGTACTTCCAAATAAGTAATTCTTCTAGAGTGGTGACGGGCTCTGTGCGAACATTCATCGTTGGAATCTCGCTCATAGAATCAAGTATTTCAGAGACCCGTCCCCCTTGTGTAGACTCTGGCATCTTCTGTTCTTCTTCCTCTTCCAGAATCGGCCTCTGGGTTGATCCCTCTACAAGGATGGGCTTAACGGTTCCTTGCAGGGCAT
>NC_037528.1:32916758-32917893 GCF_001531365.2 Cynara cardunculus var. scolymus | reverse complement strand
GAGTTTCTGTACTTGATGAAGACCCTTTCTTTGAGGACTCTGCAGCTATGGCCTTGCCTTTGCCTGTAGGCTCTGCAGCCTTCTTCTTTTCTTTGTCTGTAGCTGTAGGTTCCCCAATCTTTATACCTTTGGCAGGCGCTCTGGCTGTCTTCTTTTTGAGAATTGAAGCTGGGGCCTTCTTTTTCATATCCTGCTTCTTCTCCCCCTCATGACGATCATCATCATCGGCATGATYRTCATGGTTTGGTTTGGCAGAAGCCTTGCATGTTGTAAGGGGAGCCCTCCTCAAATGGCGTAGGATGCGAGTGGCTGCCTTGTACATCTTTTCAATTACCTTATCTGCACCCGCAAAGGTGTTCATCACGTCAAGCTCTGTAGCCCATTTGAGTTTGGAGACGGTTGATAGAACTTCTGCACGAAGGATCTTGCTTTCCTTGGCAAGCTTGGTCAAGCCTTCTGCAATTTTATCGTTGGAAGAAAAAATCTCTATCTTCAAAATTGAGAGGTGGTTGATCACATAGTCCGATAGCTCATTCACCATGGCGTCCAGTTCTCTGCGAGTGGCCAAGTGGTTGATGTTGGCAGTTGAGGACTTGGACTGGATGCCATAGGTGACCGCAGATGAAAACATTTCCTTGATCTYGTCACGGAATGAGGAATAGTCTGTGTAGCCCGCTGTGACAAAGTCGCCTGCAAACTTTACCGCCATTTCTGAAAGTTTGTTCTTTAGAGTTTGGACAGAGGATGGGTTTAGGGACATTGCTTGGAAGGCCTCTGTCAGGTCGTCCTTCTTGATAGCCGAGCTCTGAAGGGTCGCCAATGAATGCTTTAACTCTGTGGTGGTGGCGGAAAGCTCCTTCAGAGCCTTTGTAATATGTGAAAGATCCTGAGGCTTTTGTTGGGAGATGAACAAGCTTTTCAACTCGTTCATCTTTGAAAACAACTTTGTGGCAAAGGCGTTAAGCTCCTCCTTTATCACAAAGTCGTTCTGGGAACTCGGACCACCAACACATGGTGATCCTTCTGCCTCGGAGCGTGAGGCGCCCTCAGCGGCTGGCATATCGTAAATTGCTCGGGGACTTCCATCATATCCTCGAACATCTCCTTGAGGAGAGCCTAATGGTGTTCTGTAGAT
>NC_037528.1:32913894-32916658 GCF_001531365.2 Cynara cardunculus var. scolymus | reverse complement strand
CTGATCATATTTCCAGGGGGAGTGAATTTTATCTGTGTTGCACTAATACATTATATTTTTCTCACAAGTATTTTAAGTATTATCTAATTTTTGAAAGATAATTGAGTTTTGAAATATAAGTATTTGGGCGGTTTAGTCTAAATCCGGACAAAGCTTGTCYGATTTATTGTTAAACCGGACAAAGCTTGAGCGGTTTATTGTGCGGTTTAGACATCCGGACAAAAGGCTATATGATAAACTCTTATCCGGACAAGATTAGATATACTTTTGCAATGGATTGTACGGATATTAAATYGATTGAATTCATTTGAGCTTTTTCAATTTCTAAGTCTTTAAATCGTTTAAGCCTTGTGCGGTTTAATTTCCTTTGTTGAGCGGTTTATTCTTAATCCGATTAACCTTTGAACGGTTTAATCCTAAATCGGACGTGTCTTGACCGGTGTTCATTTAAACCGTACATGCCTTGAGCGGTTTAGTATCCGAATTAATACTTAGATTTTATTCATTCCATAAGCCGGAAACCTCTTGACCGGTTTATCTCTAATCCGGATAAGCTTTGAGCGGTTTAGCAAATGAACGGTTTTTGACCTTTAACTATAAATAACCGTCTCATTTTTCATTTTTACTTTTTACATTCCTACATTGTTCATCATCGTCTCCGCTCAATCTCTCCGCTCAAATCTGGTTCTTTGATTTCATCATATCAATCTCGTCTACTGTTCATCTCTTCTATTCAAGGTTTCAATCATTTGATTTCTATTCTTTATTCGTTGATTGTTTCGATTCTCATTGTTTATATGGACTGATATGACTTAAAATGAACAAAACTTCATAATCGAACCTGTTCTCAATAACTCAGATTAGACATTGTATTTTGGTGTATTTTGTGTATTTTTAGATTACGAGTGAGTACGTATTGTGTATTTTGAGTGATTTTTTGTTTATTTTTGTTAGGACTGAGAAATCAGTATTAATTGTATTCGTCTTGAAAGTTTAAAAATAGTCTATAATTGTAAAAAGTCAGCGTGTTTAACTTTTCTTATAGGTTTGACTTTGACCTTGTCTTTGTATGTTTGACCATATAAATATGGTTAAGTCTTTGTAATTAGTGAAAGAAGAGCTTATTGTAATACATACATGCATAATAGCAGGATTGACCATTTGACTTTCTCTCTCAATATTCTTATGTGTTCTTGATGATCTTAATGCCATATCTTAATCTGCCATGATGATTGTGAAGATTATTGAAGATTGATCAGAGATTTTGGACTCTCAATTGGTATCAGAGCAGGATGCAAGAAATCAGAGAAAGAATTTGAAAGATAAGTGAAATTTTAATTTCTGAATTTTTTTTGTTTTTCGTGTTCTTCGCGTTCTTAATTTTTTATTTATGGTTGATCCGATTTTTTTCCATAAAATCTTGTGTTTTTGTGTTAAAAATATGATCAAAATGTTCGAAATTGTGTTGTGAATCTTTGTTATTCACAAATTTTTGTGATTTGATCAACTTTTATCAAGATTTGATCGGATTTTTGTGGTTTTACATTTTTTTGTGTTCTTGAATTTTTTTTCGTAATAAGTGTTTTGATCCATTTTTTAAAAAAAAAAATTCAGTTTTTTTATGTTTTTGTTAGTTTTGATCTGATTTTTTAATTTTGTGTTTACTATTTTCTGTTAATCCGTCCAAGTTTAAGCCCATTTTCAAAGCCCAAATTTCTTCATTTGTTAATTTCTTTCACTTTTCACAGTACGACTTATTTTTTGAAGAATTCAGATTGAGCGGTGTTCATCTACACCGCACACCATTTGAACGGAGAAGAGATTTCACCGCACATCTCTTGACCGGTGTGTTCAATCGATTTCTAGTCGAAGTTTAAACCGCAGAAGCATCAACCGGAGTTTTCACCTTGATCGATAAATCAACAGGTAAAGTTTTCTTGAGCGGTTTATATCTAAACCGTATACCTCTTGTCCGATATTCTTGTAAACCGATCAACCCTTGATCGGATTTGTGACCGGATTAGATTTCTTCTTGATCGGTTTAGTACTTAAAGAATTTTTGGTTCATTTTCTGTCCGGTTTACTAAACCGCTCAATCCTTCTAGTCGGACTTCTAAATCTCTCAAGGTCAACCTAATCGGTTTAGTTTTATTTAGTGAAAAAGAGAAGCTCAATTGTAATAATCCATACGTAAATAGGTTTGACTGAATTTGAAGATATTGACTTTTTCTCTCTACATTGTTCTTGATGATCTTAATGCAATATCAAGATTCTGCCATGATTGTTATGAAGCTAAATGAAGATTGATCAGTGATTTCGACCTCACAATTTTGCGTATTTTGTGATTGTATTTGTGTCGTGTTTTGAACGGATATCTCACCGGACAAGGTGATCGGACTTTAATCCGATCAACCTTAAACCGGTTGATGATTGTCCGGTTTATGGCTTGTTTTTTTTTGTATGGTTTTGACTTGTTGTTCGGACTTCTAATCCGGACACAATTCTTTTTGGTCTTAAGTGTTTTGTGTGTTGACCGGACTACTAATCCGGTCAATCCGTTTCAAATTTTTTTTTCTCTAAGTCTTTTTGCTTTCATTTTTTTTAGTTTATTTTTTTTAGGATAAATTTTTTTTTTAAATTTCATTTTTTTTTGAATTTTTGTGTGTGTGTGAATTTTTTTTAATTCAATTTCACTGAAATAAAATGAGTACTAATATTTTAGAATTTTTACAGGTAAATGGCGGATCTTAGACATCAGTCTGAC
>NC_037528.1:32912283-32913464 GCF_001531365.2 Cynara cardunculus var. scolymus | reverse complement strand
GTTTGAAGATTTCGTCTCAGATGAACAGTTATGCATTGATATCAAGAGACTAGGATATTCTGCTGCATTGAATAATCCTACTTAATTCAAGAGACAATTTTTACCTTCAATATGGCATCTGTTTTTTTCGATCCTAAATTGATGCCTAACATCCAAAACCCAAGGAATAGATACCTGTAGCAGCACATTCCTCAAATTTTTTCATGGCATAGTRTTTTCAAGACACTATGACTATGCACTTGTTATTTGGAATGAGCTACTTGAGCTAGTCAATGCCAAAAGGTTTCCGTCCAAAGCCAGAAAGTTCGTGCCTTTTTAGAGATTCTTGCAACTGTTCATAAAGGCCATGATGAATGTCAACGAAGATATCCCGGCCAGATTAAATTCAGAAAAAGGGCCAACATTTGTCATGACCAGAATTCGGCAGCATACAGAAGTTGAAGATTTGGATTCAATTATGCCAGTTCCACCAGAATTAATTGCTCTAGCTGATCAGAGTGTTCAGTGTGTCATAGACTATAGAAGAGTGATAGATCCCACAGTTCAACCAGAACCGGTTGAACTTACCCAAGGATCATCCCATGTCTCAGCTGAGAGAGAAATAGAAGTAGAAGAGAGAGTTCAGGAACAAGGGGTACCTGAACAGGGAAGTGTGCTAAGAGAAAATGTAAGTGAGAGGGGTGAACAGGTGGGGGGAGCTTCTGATCAGCAACGCACTTTAACTGCCAAGGCTTCATCTAGTTCGGAAGCTACTGAATCAGATAAGCGAGCAGATTCTGGTGATGATCAAAATGATGATGATGATGGAACAAACGCTCAGAATATTACCGTTGGAACATTTATGGACGATCTTGCTACGATCTTTCCGGAATATTCAGCTCAACAACCTTGTCCGAGTCTACGTTCTTTATCATTTAATGTTGATGAATGTGATGATTATGATCGCATTCTTCAAGATTTATCAAATGAGGAGAAGATGAGGGAGTTGAAGTTGAAAATGAAGAGCGATTGAAAGAAAGGGAAGAAAAAGAAAATGGAGAGGGTGAGAGTGGAGCAGAAAAAGAAGATCAAGCTTCTTCCCAAACCGAAACACTTAGTAGGGCAACCACATCTACTACTGACATTCATGTGTTGAATGTTAGTATTGAAGCAGACATAGCTAGCCCAGCTATGCATTTGCA
>NC_037528.1:32909054-32911090 GCF_001531365.2 Cynara cardunculus var. scolymus | reverse complement strand
GACTTGTCTGCCAATGTAGGATTCAACAGTGTTTTCTCTACTACTCTAGGTGGAGAGCAAGATTTTGGAGAAGATTTTGATAACATTGACGAGACAACTGGAATTTATTTTGATTTTGAAGCCGATTTAGATGAAGAAGATCCAGTTTTCCCCATTCAAGGTGATCGTCAGACTATTCCAGAATCATCTACTGCTGCTTTACCTGATGTACCAGAAGTCAGTGTTCAAAGAGAAACAGTTGATCCTACTGAAATCTTCATGAAGAATTATATTCCTTTTCATATCAGAGCAAACTTTCCTGGTTATGATCGTGAAAGAATCCGAGAGCCGTACTTAGAAGACGTCTACTTTAGAATATTCATTCGTCACAGAAAAATGCTAAATGGTGATAGAGTTCTTGGAATCCACAAGCAGCCAAAAGAGTACCGAATTGAATATCGTCACCTTCTGAAAGCCAAGTGCCAACCAGTCAGTGAAGTACGTACCAAACATAGAAATGTAACGATCAAACATATAGATGCTCATAAATTATTGAGAATTTGGTATCCTGTTTATACAGTCACAAGACAGGATGGCCAGATTTGGAGGTTCAGCGAAGCTGACTTCTCGAACTTATATTTAGATGATCTTGAATACATGTTCTTTGAACTCAAGAACATGATAATTAGAAAGGAAGGATAAATAGTAGCTTTTGAGGCCATCAAGAGATTCATTCGATGTCATGTAAAGTTGTCAATGGTCATAGATGTACAAATGGGTCTTGAAGACAATCAACACATCATCAATCTCAAAAGACCAAATAAAGATTTAGAAGACATTGACGGCTATCCAGTTTACATGGTTCTAGAAAATCCAGAGTTCGGGGTCATCTACTATGTTCAACTTCAAGTCAAAAAGTTCATGAGGTTCAGTGAATTGAATAAATATTCTGACGGTACGATCAAGCTAGTAAGGAGGGCACTTGATTTGAAGAGGGTGATGGACGAAAAGGCTGCTGAATCTGAACGAATGAGTTCCAAACAAAGATACTTATTAGTCAACGCCATAAATTTGCTCGAGGAGAAGATTCAATACAGGAACGCTTTGAGAAGGTTAGAAAAAATCCTTGGACTGCGCAAAACAAAATTCACAAGGGTCCAAACTTGAATCCAAAGGGGGAGAATGTTGGGTTCATGTTAGTGCTTTAATGTTGTATTCAAGTTTCTCCTTAGTGTAATTGTTTTGTAATAGTTTAGCTTTTACTATTTCCTATTATAAATAGTGATTTCCTTGTAATTGTCATCAACAATCGTCATTAGCAGAATTATCAAGATTAGTGATGTAATTCTTTCTCTCTCTTAATCTAATCATCCTTTGATCATAGTCTTTCTATCTTTGATGTTCATCATGATTCTTGAAGATTGCTTCATGTTTGTATGATTTCTGGACTTATCAGAGACCAATGCAAAATCAATCTCCAAAGTCAGTGATGAACATGCAGACTCTAGTAGTAAAGGTACATCTCTCTCAGAAGCTCATGTTACTTCACCATCTACTTCTCCTGTATCTTCAGATCATGATCAAGAACCAGAGTTTAACCCTGGAAATGATCTCGTTGAGGGGGAGCAAGCAGTTCCATCAGTCGATGAAGAACTGCATCCTGTTGCTTCAGAACCTCAATCAAGCACCAAGTGGATGAAGAATCACCCACATCACCAAATCATTGGTGATCCAACCTCTTGTGTCAAGACGAGATCTGCTACTGCAAATGAATGCCTATATGCAAACTTCTTGAGCATGATTGAACCAAAAAAGATTTCTGAAGCCCTACAAGATCCAAACTGGATAAACGCAATGCAAGAAGAATTACTTCAGTTTGAACGAAACAAAGTATGGTCTCTTATGCCTCTTCCCAAAGGAAAAACGGCAATTGGAACCAAATGGGTCTTCAGAAACAAGAAAGACGAAGATGGCATTGTAATAAAGAACAAAGCCAGGCTTGTTGCAAAAGGCTATCACCAAGAAGAAGGCATTGACTACGATGAGACATTCGCTCC
>NC_037528.1:32870456-32906958 GCF_001531365.2 Cynara cardunculus var. scolymus | reverse complement strand
TTTTCAAAAACCTTGCCTCTCAACCAGAGCCTCTGGTTCTAAAGACCAGAGCCTCTGTCTTTGTTTTCTTTACCATCCTTACTTGGCATATTCTTCTCTCAACCAGAGCCTCTGGTTGTATAGACCAGAGCCTCTGTCTCCTAAACTTCTCATATTTTATCTAAGTGAAGGGGAGTCTTTCATTTTATCCATATGCATCATTTGAGGGGGAGCAAAAGTTTACTTTTGTAAACTTGCATTTTCCATTTTGTATTAGCATCAGATTGCACATGTGGGCTAGATGTTAGATTTGAAATTAGCTTAGTGATCTGAGCTGTTAATGCCGAGACAACATCTACCTCATTTATTACAGCTGTTTTCTTCAGTGGCATTGCACGTGGATCAGACCATTGTCCGTTATTAGTAGAAATCTTTTCAAGTTTGTCAAAACCTTCATTATAGGTACAAGTTATGAAAGCTCCGCCTGTAGTAGCATCAAGCATTTGTCTAGCAACGACATTTAATCCATTATAAAATGTCTCTAGCTGTATACAGTACGGAATGCCATGGTGAGGGCATGTTCTCAGCAGCTCTTTATACCTTTCCCATGCATCAGGAACTGCTTCATCATCCAGTTGTCTAAAATTACATATTTCATTCCTGGATTTAGCGTTCCTCGTGGGTGGAAAATACTTTTTCAAAAAAATTTCTGCCATTTCATTCCATGTAGTCACAGAGTCTGGTTGCAATGAATTGTACCATGCTCTTGCTCAATCCCTTAGTGAAAATGGAAAAAGATTTAGTCTCAGAGCATCGTCTGAAATATCAGGGATGAGAAAAGAGTCTGTGATTTTCATAAAAGAACGCAGATGAGAATGAGGATCTTTAGAAGATAAATCAGCATACTGGCCATTTGTTTGAAGCATTTGAAACATCAGTGGTTTAAGTGAAAAATGGGTGGTACCAATGGTAGGCTTACGTATTCCTGTGTGCAGTTGAGTTAAGTTAGGAATAGCATATGCCATGATGCCACCATTTTTAGCATTTGCAAGACGAAAGATGTTTGAGCCTCATCCTCATGTGGAATATTTGGTTCATTTCTAATTATACCTTCTCCATCAATGATCACATTTTCAGCCATTGTTTTAGAGTTTAAAGCTCGAAGAGCTCTTTGCACTCTTCTTCGTTGTCTGAAAGTTTGTTCAATATCCGGATCAAGTGGAAAAAATTCACCATGCGACAACTTTGGCATGCACCGTGCGTTCAAAAAGATGGTAGAAAAACTAACCTTTATAAACTTTACTTTAAAAAGAAAAACTTTAGCGTGCTATCCCCGACAGCGGTGCAAAAAATTTGCTCGTCGGTTTATTCAACCTTAGATTTCAACACAAAAATAGAACTCGGCTCAAGTATACACCTTGAACTACTGTCGTCTTGTAACAAGTAATAATGGTAAAATACCAGATATCGTTCCCACAGAGATAGCTTTGCAAAGTTCGTCAAAAGTCCAGTCTAAAAAAACTAGTTTCAGATGGCGAAACGAGGGATTTTATTTATCTAAAATTGGGTGATTTGATTAACAACTAAGAAAATATCAATCTTAAAAAGAAGCACATGGTGCAATAGTTGATTAAGACACTAAACAAATGATTCAGCAAAAAGGTGACATAGCATTCCTGTCACAATTATCTAAAATCAATAAATGATTTTATATAACTGTTACAGTATCAACTATAGGGTCAGACGGCCTCCCAAGAGCACACACCGGTCAACGTGCTATCGATACGATATCATTTATGTTAGACGTCATGAATCGTAGCACAACACAGTGTTACCATCCTACACCGTAGGAGTATAGCATTTGTCAGACACTAAAGCTATTTATAGCCTTCTCCAATTACCTCAGGTTTTCAAAGTCAATACATTTTTATACACAAAATTAATTTTAATGTAATCATCAAATGAAATATTAAGCACCTGAAACAAATAGTAGACTATAATGCTAATAAGACACCTTTGTACTTTCACATCGGCTTTGGTCTTAATTTCCCGTTACACCCAAGCTAAGGCGTTTAGCCCATCATCGCTCGGTTTCTTCTCTCGAAGGATATAAGGACTGAAGAATAAATAACTGATACGGAAAAGTAAATTGCAGAAAGTAAATTGTAGAAATTAAATTACAAATGAAAATACTGGAATTTAAAGTACTGGAAATTAAATGACAGAAATATAAATGACTTAAAGTAAATTGCTAGAAATTAAATTATAGAAAAGTAAATTACAATAAAGTAAAATGTAGAAAAGTAAAGACTGAAATGTAAAAGACTGAAATATAAAAGACTGAAATGTAAATGATTGAAATTAAATTACTAATAACTAAATATTATTAATTAAAATTAATCTAAGACATGATGTAAAGTAAGTACTTGATGAGATGAAGATGTGACAAATGAAAACCTTGAAAAGAGGGGTTGACTTTGAAGTAACTTGCAAGGCAAGTAACAAAACTTGCAAAACAAGTTTCGTTACTAAGACCGAAAAGTTACTTGCAAAGTTTTAAGAACAGAGTATTTTGTCTACGTAAATTAGTCGTGAGCCACAAAGAATGAAATCCAATGTAAAGCAACAGAGATCGACTAATTTGTAACTTGCAACGAAAGTCAGAAAACATATCGTAACATGGAAATAAGAACAGAAATGAGATGAAGATTAAATACGAGCACTTGTATTAAAACTTGAGAACGAAATCACACTTCAAAAAAATCGGTTCTTGGTTGGGAGCAAGAAAACCGAAATCATAAAACCGAAAGCAATAATCTAGAGAGTAATTAACACAATGATTATATGTGTAAATGGTAAAAACAAGTAAGAGGTGTTTTTAAAACAAAGCCTTAAGCCTCTATTTATAGGCTAAGGAAGCTTGCACATGGGAGCCACCTAATAGGGCAAAAGGGTCTTCAAAAGTGGGCTTTCACCAGCCCCAAGGCTGTTGACCCAACAACTTCAAAGGAGCAGCCCAAGGAAATTCGGCCCAAGCAAAAGGTGCAGCTCATGGACTGGTACTAAAGGACTCTGCCACACCTGCTCCTACAGGACTGCTGCAGGATTTGGCCCAAAAAATCATCAAAAATCTGCATAAACAGGAAATTAACATTAGATATGATATATTACTACTATTATATAAAAAGACATAAAAATACTCAATTAAGACACTAATGGGCAAATAAAACAAGTGAAATGGTTAAGAAAATGATGTAATAAGGTTAATAAATTAACACTTATCACCTATATAATTCCAATTTTAATGTGAATGTCTACGACTATGCATGGGAATGGGGCGGGGACCTCAATCCCCGTCCGCGTCCCTGATTACTTATCTCTGTCCCCGTCCCCATCCCCGCCGGTGAATATAAGCACATCCCCATCCCTAAACGGGAACGGGGATCCCCTACGGGGAAATAGAGATTTTTTTTTCCTATTTATGTAAGTTATTTTAAATTAAATATGTGAGAGACCATACATGTTTAAATCTCAAAAAATTTCAAGAAACCTAAAACCAAAATGAATTTAATTGAATACAAAAAAATTACTACATCATATAAGAATTAATAACCTAAAACCAAAAAAAAAAATTAACTTAATCCAAAAAGAAATTTAAAGTCACATGTACCAAAAGATATTGAGTAATATATGTTGGTCCCATTTGGATCTACAAGAGTTTATAGGTAACAGTTTGTAGAGGGGCGAATGAATACATACACAGAAACTTTCACTTTTAAAAATTATATATTGATAAAGAAGATCAATATAAATTTTACAGATTGTTGTCGGAAGAGATAGGATACAAAACCTATCTACACAATCCAAGATACACACAAGATTACAAATAGCAATAAGAAAAGATTTGCTACAAGAAATAAGGTAGGAATAAATGTGATATTCACTTGGGTCTTTCTCTTAGACAGAGAGTAGTGAGAGAAATAACTTCTTGGGTAAGTTCTTAGTGATGAAGATGATAACTGAAAGGAGAACCACTAAGCTGTTTATACCCATTGCATTAAATACAATTTAGAAGGTACAAAGCACGTGTCAAGCTTTTAAAGGAAAGTTTGTCTTTTGTTCAGATATGGCAGGCTTTTGGTTGTATGTGAACAATCCTTTTTCGTAAAGTAGGTAAGTACGTTTAGAGTACAAGGAGTGGTTCCGTACTGTATTGTACTTAGAAAGGTATGGGTTTGTCGTTTGTGTGTGGGAGGACAAGACAAAAACAATCTTGCTCAACAAGATTCATTTGATTGCTGAACACTAGAATGATGCAGAAAGGTCTCATTAGTGTTCGTTGAATCTTGCGCAGACTTTACACTTGTGTAGATAAACTTGATATCACTTAATACCACTTCAAATCACGAACTTGTTGATCGCGAATCTTCAGCTTCTGTCTTTATTATTGCTGAAGGATCTGTGGTGTGAGTTTTGTCTTCTTGAAGTATGATAGTCTTTGAACGATTTACAATACATGTTCATCGATCATTAAACAGACTCCGTGAACATCGCTGAAACTGAATGACAGTAACAATATGCTTCAATAAATAAAAGGGCTCATCATCAAGTCAAGAGCTCAAATGTAGAGGTCACCAAGAGAAAGAGCTGTCGGATACATAGGAAGAACCTCGCATACAAAACTCATGCTTAAGCCAAGGAAGGTTAAGTCTTAAGCGTCAAAAAGCTTAAGGACTTGATGTAAAGCTACCATTCCAGACACAAAGCCTTTGCATTATACATGCAGAGCCTCTGGGTCTCCTCCGCCCTTAACTTGCACACAAACGGTTCCAACACATCTCCAAGTGTTCCAACCAGAATCTAACACGCATGCAGGTTCCACATTTCAAGAAACATGAAGGCTGCAAATTCTGAACAAGAAATCATAGTTTGAAGACTATAATATAGCAAATTCTGTTTGTACATTGGCGTATAAAAGGATGTCACCTCCTTTGGTTAAAAATAGATCTCGAATTGCCAGATTCTTATACGCTCTTACTTGTGAGAAAATAGATTATAGTTGAGAGTTCATTTGTAACCTTCTTCAACTAATCAAAGTAGCCAATTTGTTCAATCTGTGTTCTTATATTTATTTGTGTTTTTGTTCAAATCTGTTAACTATTTCAAGATCACAGTTGTCGCTTCCACTCATATTTTGTTTTAAGCTGTGTCTATTGTCCAAAAGAGGATTATGGGTTCCTACAATTGATATCAGAGTCTGCTAATCAATATATTGATTAGTCGATCTAGTCCAAAAAGAATAATCCTCTTTTGTTGGTTGATTATTTTTCACTCCAGATCTTAGATCTCATTTTTTCTTGAAAAACAATCGCTCTTGAAATCTTTTTCTCCAAGTTTGTTAGCGTCAAGTTTAATTTTCCTTTAATCTTAAAAACTTTATGTTTGTTACTCGCTAAAACATTTTTACAATGTCAAACCAATCTTGGAACTCCTTGTACATCGTCGAATCCCTCACAAAACCTCCTACTCTCATTAGGGATGAATATCCCTGTGGAAGATCAGGATGATCAACTTTTATGAAGGTCTCGCCCTTGAGCTTTATGAATCCATCATAAATGCACCCTATGTTCCCATGACTATCATTCCTAGGATTCGTCCCTCAGATGATACTGTTGTAGTCCTTGTAAGGCGTGTTCCCAAAAACCGAAGAGATTGGGATGATGAGGATAAACGCAGGGTGGAAATTGATCAAAAAGCCAAAAGGCTTTTAATCATGGCCCTCCCAAATGAAATCTTCCAATCTCAAGATGCCTATGAATCTGCTAAGGATTTATGGGATCAATTAGCCAATGAACTTGAAGGTGGGATTAAGATAAAGAAGAACAAACATGGTCAATGTCTAAATGAGTACAACAGTTTCCAAGCTATCCCTCATGAGTCTCTCGAGCAGACGTATCATCGGTTCAACACTCTAATCAATAAGCGCAAGAAGTGCAAAGTGATTAGAACACAGGAAGAGAACAATATGCTCTTCTTGAAAAGATTGAACGATGAATGGGGAAAACTTTCTATGTCTCTCCAAGCTAATCAATATTTGAAGTAATGGACGTTGCATGACGTCTATGGAACCCTGCAGGCTCAAGAAAAAAGGAGGTGCAGAAGAACAAGATCTCTCTAGGTGGACCTCTGGCTCTAGTCTCTGAGTCCAAAGAGGGTAGTTCTAGCCAGTCATCTAGAGAGAAGAAATCAAGAGATGAAAGGAAAGGAGGGAAGAAGGCTCTTGTGATAGAGAGCGAGGAAGAAGACAGAGCATCAAGCTCTAAGGATGATGACATAAGTGCGTTTACACACTCCTTGGCTCTCATTACCAAGGAATTTTGGAAGAAAGGTATTTGACTGAAGGGGAAACAAAAGTGAAAGAAGCAAGGATAGATGGTATGAGCCAAAGAACCCTCCTTCACAAATGATAAAGAAGGAAGAAGAACAGCCAGATAATCTATACCCTAACCTATAGCTTGAACATATCTTATCATCTTTGATCCAAGCTTAGTTCAAGGGGTAGGAACGCATATGGCCTCATTCAAGGGGGAGTTTTCGATCTCCAAAAATACAGAGCCTCTATATGTACTATACAGAGCTTCTGCCTCATCAAATTTCTCTTTGAAGGCATAAATTATATATAGTCCAACGATGAGCCTCTATATTTGGTCCAAAGGTATGTTTTTTATCTTCAAAATCCTACTCTGGTCTCATAATTTTTTGTTTTTCTTGAAAACACCTAAACTTCTAGTACAAAGCCTCTGTATGTACTATACAGAGCCTCTGTCCTAAGAAACTTGATTTCCCGATCCTTTGATGAAATTGATATCTTAAGTTTCGGATAAAGAGCCTCTGTATGTACTATATAGAGCTTTTGTCCTAAGAAACTTAGTATCTCGTTATATCAAAATGCTTGTTTTCTTGAAAACTCAAGTTCTTAAGTACAGAACCTCTGTATGCACTATACAGAGCCTCTGTCTCAAGAAACTTGGTGTTTCGGTCTCTACGAACCAGAGTATGGAGTTTTTCTTATCTCATTTTCTTCCAAGTGTTAAATTCAATCCAGAGGTATTTTCATTCTTTTCAAACACTCTGTTTGAAAAACACTTGCAAATTTTTTCCCCTCTAAAAACCCTCTTATTAAAATAAGAATGTAAATAGGAGGTCACCCGCGAAAGGTTACAGACCTACATCCTTAATTTTTCAAATAAGGGAGGCGGGATGTGCAACTGTCAGGCCACGTGGTTTCACCCCACAGGGTCTGGTAGAAACCCTTTCGTTTCCGACTCTTGGGGCAAAAGAAATCACTCAAGTGCCCTGGATAACTCCTTGTTCAAAGGAGGAGTTATCCCAATTATTATTTTTCTTAAAGCTTTCAAAATCTCTCTCAAGAATTGACGAACTTCAAACCTACAAAGAACTCACAAGACTTTAGAAGAACACAAATCAACTTACAATCATCAAATCGTCCCTGTTCTTCGAACAAATCCGCTAGGTTTTCAAGTAAGTTTACATCATTTTTCTTTAAGAACCCCAAATCATTATCCTAAAACCCTAAAATTCTTTCCAAGAACCTGTTCTTAAAACAAAACCCTAAAAAGTTCATCTTCATCCCATTCTTCAAAACCTGAAACTCACAACAATGTCTTCCTCAACCTCTGAATCCAACAACTCCCAAAACCACACCAAAACCCTAAAATCGATTGAAGGGACTAACCGCAATGTGGTTCCCCTACCTCTAAAGCCAAACAACCGTGCCCTCAACCTAGTCGTTGTCAACTTTGACTCGAAGTTCCATCCCATTGTTGACATCCTTCACCATTATTTTCTTAACCCTGCCCTCACCAATATGGATGACGCTGTTCCTGAGCGTTTCATCTGAGAATTCTAGCACTAGTGCGAAATCACAACCACTGAAAGGGTTGTTATAGGTGAATACTACCTCCCAGACCGCAATGAGTATGTGAGTGTGAGACCCTCAAGGTACCTGTTTTTCTTTTTCCTACAACTACCAACCAAGACTGATCTTGGTTTGAATGAATACACACCTCTCCCAACCAGGGATGAGTTGGTAAGCTTCTTGAAGATGTTGGAATACACGTCTACAGGATCTTTTTCGACCTACCGCCTGACTACTTCCTTATTCTCTACACTGAGTTCAAGGCAACCGTGGCCAAGAAGACCCCGGACGTTTCCAAGGGAAAGAACCTGCTAGTACTCTTCTTCCCATGTTTCCTAGGCCTTTTATAAGGTCTAGCCTTGAAGAGCAGAACATCCAGTTCTCTGCCTACCCGGTGCACAAGGTTAACATTCTCTCTCTCTATAGGCCTACTCTGCACAAGGATGGATACCCTGCAGAGAGGACCACTCCCAAGAAGCTAATGACATACATCAAGACAAGGGAGGTAAGAAGAGCGCATAAATGTGTATGCGAGGCACTAGAACCAGTGACTCAAACCCTGACATGAATAAGAGAATCCCTAGAGAGAGGAGAGGCAGAGAGGGTGTAGAGGGAAGTGAGAGGAAAACAGAGAAGAAAGAGTATGTTGGAAAATCCCAGAAAAGGAATGAGAGGGCGATAGAGAAGGAGGGGCATGTTGGAAAAGCCCAGAAAAAGAATGACAAGAGAGGAAAGAAATAGAGAAGAAGTTGAAACGAAAGAGGAGGGAGGAGAAGAAGAGAGAGGAAGAGGCATCCAAAAAGGGTAAGGTTGACCAAATACAGAGGGAAGAGAGTGAAAGGAGGGAGAGGGAAGAGAGAGAGAGAAAGGAGGAGGAAGAGAGGAAAAAGAAGGAAGAGGCTATGCGTCTACAATTAGAACAAACCTCAAATTCATACGTAGAGACCTTTGAGGATGAAGAAAGTGAGGAAGAAAACTCTGAATCAGAGAGCTCTGATGATGAAGATGGCAATGAGGGAGGAGCGGCTCAAGTTTAGGGGGAGCTAGAGCAGGCTACATGTAGGAGTAGGCATATTTATTTCCCAAGCCCAACTCCCAGTGCAAGTACTCTATTTGAATCTGTTGGTCGAGCAACGAGAGTCATTGAAATAGAGGTGCACACCTCGAACCCAAACTAGCCTAGCCAGCCAGAGGTCGCATCTGCCTTTGGCTATGTAATCCAAAGGGAACCCACATCGCAAGGTTCATCCTCTCAAAAGAATGAATCTTTTGAAACAATAAGTGACATGTCTCCCCATGCCATGCTACCTTCCCCTATAGAGGAATTCGTTTCCTCTGGACCAGTTCATTCCCCACCTTGTTTAGAGAAAGACATTGGTGCACAAGGCTTAGGGACTCTCGACAGGTCTCCAAGTCCATTTAATGAGGACTCTACATCAGATTCTAAATCTGGTGAAGAAGTTCATTTTGACAGAACAGCCGTAGTGCCTTCTCCTTTAAGAGAGGTACGAGGATCGGTTGGAAATCCTTCCTCGTCCAACATCAACCAAGATGTGAATGAAGGTGTCCTTGGAACAAGGACTAACTTTGGACCATGTGTTGAGCCAGAGGTTACCCCTATAATATATGTGACAAGGGATGAGTTCTAGTCTTTTGCCACCTCTATGTTGTGCTCCTTGGAAGAGCTAAAACTCAACATGGCCCGTACAAAGCCATCAACCTCTGCACCTGCTTTGGATGAAGTTCAATCATCCATAGAAGTATTGAGAGCTGAGTCATTAATGAATACTTCTCACATCGAACATCTCCTAGAATTGATGACAACCCAAATAGAGACCCTGCAAAGGGTCATCAATCTCATGCAGAGGGAGAACGTGCAACCAACTCAAGAGCCCATTCAAGAACAAGCACTCATCCCTCTGAGCGTGTCGATTGATTACATCACCCAGACGGAGATACGTGCTCTGGGTGATCATCTCCTTTAGAAAGTGACAGACTTCACATCGACTTTCTACAACACGGCCATGCAAGCTTCTGCATAGATGCGATGCTCGCTGGCTACGTTTAAATTCCATGCCGATATGGAGATCAGCAAAGCCACCCAGGAAACAGAAGATATAGTGGAGCTTCTGGATGCCAAGGTCAAATGTTGAACCGATACTAGGGAACCGCCCACATGATATTGTCCGCTTTGGGCTGCCCCTCCCGGCAACAACCCCTCACGGCTTTAAAACACGCCACTGGTAGGAGTAAGATCCCCCCTTCCTTATAAGGAAGATGAATCCTCCTAGCCTCACCGATGTGGGATGCTCTTGCATTGCTACAGGAGTGTTGGGTTTAAGAATTGCGGATTTGACGGGCTCGAGGGAACGATGAGGCGGAAGTCCCAACATTCCCCCCCCCACATTGGTGCGGCCCTAGCTCTGATACCAATTGTTGGACCGATACTAGGGAACCGCCCACATGATATTGTCCGCTTTGGGCTGGCCCTCCCGGCAACAACCCCTCACGGCTTTAAAATGCGTCACTGGTAGGAGTAAGATCCCCCCGTCCTTATAAGGAAGACGAATCCCCCTAGCCTCACCGATGTGGGATGCTCCTGCATTGCTACAGGAGCGTTGGGTTTAAGAATCGCGGATTTGACCGGCTCGAGAGAACGATGAGGCGGAAGTCCCAACATCAAAGCAATGCCCCCACCGAGGTCCAAAAGAAGAAGAAGACGAAGTTGTGCTAGCTTTCCCCTACATGTGGGTAGTCATCAAAGAAGAGTAGGCTTGATGAAAATGAGGAACCATAACAGTGTGGCCTACAAAGTCATTAATATGGGGAGAAGCAACAAGCTCCAGAATCAACGGCTGCCCCCTTTGCCTCTGCACCAACCCAGTCTCAACCAGCTTAAGTGCCTGCTCCAACCCAACAAGACAATCTTTTAAGGTTGTAGCCAATGTAAGAGCTAGAGCCAGAGCTTGGTTAGAGGAAGTCTGCCTCTCAAGACCAAGAGAAGACTTATGAGCTAAAGCCCACACTTGGTGGAGAGAGCGCTGTACCAGAACTCTCATCCCATGTATCTTCACCAAGTAAGTCTGCCTCATCTCCTTCTAATAGTTTCATGGAGACGGATCCAATAAGGAAGGTGGACGCAAAGGAAGTGGTGGTTAATGTCATCGAGCCAGAGGAGGAGCCACCAAGAGCATCAAGCCCCCCTCCAATGGCCATACCACTTCCTCCCCAAGTTACAATTGTCGTGCCACCTCCACACTGCCAGATGTGCAGATCTAAGATTCCTGTCCAAGGAACCAGAGTTGTTACACCTGTACAAAAAGTGAATCATCAAGCCAGAGCGAGCAAGCAGCAGCAGGCCTTAGAGATCCAAACTTGTCCCAAATCGAGTACAAGAGAGCAAGGAGCACATGGACGCTATAGGAAGGCAAATCCCTAGAAATAAACCGATCAAAGATTCTGCTGATAATGAAGAGATCTACCAATATCTGTATAGCCAGATGGATGAAGCGCCCAGACTGAAGATCAATCTCCATCCAATGGCAAAGGAAAACATTCGTCAAAAGTTCTTTCATTAGTTCACACAACTAATTAACGAAGTTCACTACGTGGACAAGATCAAACAGGTGCTTGACATCAAGAAGAAGACTTTTGCACATAATCATATCATCTTTCACGAATACATGGTGGAATGATCTCAGGGTCAAATCAACGTCTTCATAGACTACGATCTTATAAATCTCAACCCTTGGGATCTTCTTACCTTGTAATCCTACACAGATCACAAGAAAGATAAAGGGATGAAGTATGCTCTAGCTAACTCTGCGATACGCCAGATGATGACAAACTTGCTCAATTTTAGGTGCAAGGTGGACTTTCGAATCACTCTGGACATGGGGGTTGACAAACTTGGTGTCATAGTGCCAAATGAACAACATGAAGGCATCAAGTACATCCCCTCATGGACGATCATAGTGGAGCTAGAGCTAAGGGTGGTTTTTCGCAACAAGCATGGAGAGAAGGTGTTCTTTTGCAAAGACCAGTGTTTCAAATATTCAAATTCAACTCTACGGTTCATCAAGAACAACGTCTACAGAGGTAGAGATACAACCCCTGGCGCAAGAGAGAGAGAGCCAATGTGCTTATCAGATCAATCGACAACGTGCTTGAGTTTCGTGAGCTTCTTAGGAGGTTCATGAAACTTCAACACCTCTAGGTTTCTCTTTTGTAAGTAATCTTTTGACAAAATTCTCTTAGTATGTAATTTCTACTCCTAGTACTTATAACTATTTTTGATTTGAAATGTACATACAAAGGACCATGTTGGCCTCTTGCTTCAATAGACTAGTTTTCCATTCAAGTAAGAGTCTTACTTATTTACATTTAGGGGGAGATTCTTAGATACCCTTTTCACAGAAGTGTAACTAAGAAGCCTCTTACTCTAGTCGATATGACTTAGTGTAAGAAGCTTCCTAGAATAAGAGCTCAAATGCAGAGGTCACCAAGAGACATAGCTCTCGGATACAGAGCAAGAACCTCACATACAGAGCTCGTGTTCAAGCCAAGGAAGGTCAAGTGTTAAGCATCAAAAAGCTTAAGGACTTGATGCAGAACTACCATTCCAGAGACAAAGCCTCTGTACTATACATGCAGAGCCTCTGGGTCTTCTCCGCCCTTAACTTGCGCACAAAAAGTTCCAGCGTATCTCCAAGTGTTGCAGCCAGAATTTGACATACATGCAGAAACGATTCCACATTTCAAGAAACGTGAAGGCCGAAGATTCTGAATAAGAATTCAGAGTTTGAAGTCTAGAATATAGCAGATTCTTTTTGTACATTGGCGTATGAAAGAAGGTCTCCTCCTTGGGTTAAAAATAGATCTCAAATGGCCAAATTCTTATACGCTCCTACTTGAGAGAATACTTGTGAGAAAATAGATTATAGTTGAGAGTTTATTTGTAACCTTCTTCAACTAATCAAAGCAGCTGATTTGTTGAATATGTGTTCTTATACTTATTTGAGTTTTTGTTCAAATCTATTAACTATTTCAATATCACAGTTGTTGCTTCCACTCATACTTTGTTTTAAGTTGTGTCTATTAATCCATAAGAGGATTATGGATTTCTACAAATATGAAAACGGTAATTGAAAGCATATTTACTGACTAGAAAGTTGTCAGTGAATGAAAGAAAACTAGAACTCGTAAGTACTAGCCTCCATTACTCTTTTTTCAGTGGACTGAAGATTTTATTGAAATATTAATTATTGGAAAAATATTACAAGTCATTTATTAGTACTTGGTAGACCTATTACATATAAGTCATACACTGAAAGTAAAGAAAAGAAAAATAAGATATTACAAGATCGAAAGATGTCTAATCTAAGTCACTGAAGTTGACATACCCAGGTACATCTGCTCCAAGCTTCTTGCGTCTTAGCATATCCTTTCTGACCTTCCGTTCCATCACCTCTCCCTAGAAGTCATTATCTAGCCAAGTCCTTTGATACTTCATATGATCTATTCGACAGAGGTATGAAGTATGCTCTTGCCAAATCTATGATAAGGAAAACAATGACTAACCTTTTGGACTTTCGAAGCAAGATCGACTTCCAAATAGCTTTGGATTTGGGGATTGACCAGATGAGTGTCACCGCGCCCAGTGAAGATTTTCAAGGCATAAGGCCCATCCCTTTTTGTGCGGTGCTAATTGAGCCAGAACATGGGGTGGTCTTCATAAACGAACAAGGCAAGAAGGTTTTCTTTCGTAAAGACCAGCGCTTCAAATATTCAAACTCAACTCTGCGATACATAAAGAACAATTTTTTTGAGAAGCTGAGATAAAACCCCAGGAGCAAAGGAGAGGGAAAACAACCTAGTAAGATCTCTCGACAATGTACTGGAGTTTCGTGAACTTCTTAGGAGGTTCATGAGGCTTCAACATATCTTGGTCTCTTCCTTTGTAAGTAACAACTATCTTTTGTTTTCTTTTAAGTCATGTAATTTCCATTTTCATCGTACTGTAAAACAATTAGATAGTAAATGTAAAATAGAGGTCTTCTTTGGCCTCTGGCTTAGATTAGACTTGTGTTATCATTCAAGTAGGAGCCTATCTTATTTACACTTAGGGGGAGATTGTTAGATCCCAACTTGTAAAAGTGTAAGTAAGAAGCCTCTTACTCTAGTCGTTTAGGACTTAGCCTTTTGAAGCAGTCTGGACCAAGACCTCTTATGCAGAAAATACCAAGAGACAGAGCTCTTACTGAAAGAGCTAAGTGCCTCATATATACAGAGCCCGTGCTTAACCCAGAGGAAGATCAAGACTTAAGCATCAAAAATCTTAAGTACTTGATGTAGAGCAACGTTCAAGGCAAAGAGCCTCTGCACAGTACATGCAGAGCCTCTGAGTCTCCTACTCCCTTGGTTTGCACACTTGATTCAGACTTATTTACAAGACTCCTAACAGAATCTATTACAATTGACTCAATCCGCTTCACTTTCCATGGAACGTGAAGGCAAAGGATGATGAACACGAGTTCAGAGTTTGAAGCCTAGAATCTAGGAGATTATGTTTAGCATAGGCATATAAAAGGAGGCATCCTCCTCAGGTTATAAGTTACCTGAAAGTGTGCCAAATTAGACTATGCTCCAGAATAGAGAGTTCTTGTGAGAATACTATTAAATTGAGAGTTTGTTGTTTCATACTCAAACATCTAATAAAGCTTCCGACTTATTCAAGTTTTTTTTTCATTCTCATTATCATCTTGAATAACTTGTTAAACCATTTCAAGTTACACAGTCATGCTTTCATCCAAACTCTAATTTTACTGTGTGTCTTGATACTTAAGAGGAATCTGGGTTCCAACAAGATTCCTTAGGTTCATATTGATATCGTGCACAAAGACAAGTATAATACATGATATCTGGTCAAATAGCTGTAAGATACACTAGGGAACCGATCATTCCTCTTTAAACATTTTCATTTACAGGCTTTCCATTTGGATCCTTGTTAAGAGAAAAAGGAGGAGCCATTGGAGTTTTCATTGATGAGCTGTTAGAAAGATCAAACTTTTTCAGCATCAAACTTTTTCAGCATATCATGGACATACTTACTTTGACTAATAAAGATACCTTTATCGGATTGCTTGATTTAGAGACCTAGAAAATAGGTTAATTCTCCCATCATACTCATCTGATATTCTTTTTTCATGCGATTAGCAAACCGAAAAGATAAAGAGGGATTAGTGGAACCAAAAATAATATCATCGACATATTTTTGGACGGGAATGATATGACCTTTAAATTTCCTAAGAAATAAGGTCTGGTCATTCTTTCCATGGACAAATTTCTTAGAGATGAGAAATAAGGAGAGGGTATCATACCAGGCACGGGGAGCCTGTTTTAACCCGTAAAGAGCTTTATCCAAATGATAGACATGGTTTGGATACTTAGGGTCACGAAACACTGGAGGTTGTTCAACATAAACTTCCTCTTGGAGCTTTACATTTAGGATGGCACACTATACATCCATTTGGTAGACATTGAAGTCTCTATGGGCAACAAAGGCTAGGAAGAGTCGAATAGCTTCGAGTCTAGCCACTGGTGAGAAGGTTTCGTCATAATCGATTCCTTCTTCTTATCTATAACCCTGAGAAACAAGACGAGCCTTGTTACGAGTTACCACACCTTGCTCATCTAACTTATTGCGATAAACCATTTGGTGCCTATCATAGTTTTGTCATACTAACATGGGATAAGGTACCAGACTTTATTCCTATCAAGTGCTCTCAAGTCACATCCAGCAGAGCCTCTGGGATGGCTCACAGAGGGTCTGCAGTTTTATCTTCTGCGAAGAACTTCTTTGCTGTTTTACTTATGTTAGTTAGCTGCTCGTGCTTATCACATAACTATGTTTGTAATCTGCTTTATTTGAACGACTTAGATGAATTTGTACGTCTAGGTCATGTCAGAAAAGCCGTTAGGAATGAGTATAAATAGCAGCTTAGGCCTTTGTAATTCAGTGTGCTTCCATATTGTATTGTTAACATTTTCAACCAATTGAAAATCATTTGAAGCTACTCTCTCATTGTTCATCATTCATCAACTRTGTTCTTCATTGATTGTTTACTCTGTTTGTTTTTATTGTTTCCGCTGCACTGTTAATGTTTAAAGATCTTCCAGAGTATTTGATTAATATCCAAAACTGAGATAATCGATCCAATCAAATACCCTGTTCTCAATAGTCAACTGCTGCTTAACAGGGAAGGTGGGAAGTCACGACCAAACCTCGCACGCAATGATGTCTATCGTCTATGGAATCTACTTTAACCTACCCTTGGATTACGCACAGCTTATATTCAAGGATATGGTTGAATTGATCAAAAAGAAATGCGCGACACAAAGGGGAGAAAAGTCCAAGGTCAAAGCGCAGAAGAAGGCCAAGGAAGACATGAACCAACCAAACTTAATTCTACAACGGTTCCTTGATCTCGTCTTTGGAGATCTGATAGCAGCAAAGCTACCCTCTGTGGAGCCCAACGGAAGGCTGTACCCGTTCAAAGAATTCCATCCAACTGAGCATGAGCAAGGATACAAAAGCCCCAGACCCTTATCAAAATCCATGCTCAGGTTCCTTAGTCATGGAGATAGGAAGGCCTACAGACATGGATTCAGGAGGCCAGAGCCGGTCCCTGAGACCCCACCACTCATAGGAATCCCATTAGGTGAGGAAATTGAAAAAATGAGGGTTGAGGAACGAACGGAGGAGCCAAAAGTGGCTGTTATGGTGAGTGAGGCTGGCCCTAGAATCCCAAGTCCCCCACCTAAGAAGACCAAGAAGCCACAGAAGGGTGTCGACTCTTCTGTGAAGAAGAAGGGGAAGAAGAGGCCCGCAGAAGAAGAGGGCCCAAGTAGTACTCTGCAGAAGCCTAAAAAGAAGAAAACCAAGAAGGCCCAACCGACAGAGGTTGTGGTCACAGAGGCTGCTGTTCWAGAGAGCCCCGCAGAGGCTACTACTCCMAAGCGCAGAAGGTTGCGCAAGGTCGTACAAGAGGAGTCCCCAACGGCGCAGATCCATGATGTCTTTTTCAACCTCCAACAGGAGTTCAGAGCGCCAATTGACGTGACAGAGTTGGGGACAGAGGTCGTCTTAGACGATGAAGAAGAAGAAGAAGTGGAGTTAGGAGAGGGAGAAAAAGATACCTCATGTACACATCCTAACCCTCCTCCCAGTGCTACCCACGCTACTAGGGGCCCTGTTCTAGAGGGATCCCCTATTGAAAAAGAAGCGTACATGCCAAGCCCATCCCAAGCTAACCTCGCAGAGGACATTCTTTCGTCCTCTATCGATCGCACAGCCGGGCAACCACCTCATACTCCTACATCCTCTCAAAAAGATGAAGGTTTTACTACAAGAGTCCCATCGCCCAAGGACTCGCCACATCCCAGAGAGGCATCTGTTTCCTCTCCACACATGAGTGACCAACCAGAATGTGCTTCAGAGGCATATGTGAGAGTCACAGCGATAGAGGGTCTAGAATGCCCAATGTCCACACTCGATCCCTCTGCCATGTTAGGCTCTGAACCTACAAGGCACGATATCGACAGAACACGGGTAGGCTCTCCTCTTGGAGACGTATGAGGATCCCATGGAAGTCCCCGGGCAGACTACACAAAATCAGTCGTTGAGGGCGCCTCTCGCTCCGAGGCTACTAGGTCACCATGTGTTGGTGATCTAGGATCCTAGGATGCCTATGTGACGAATGGGGAGCTACAAACCTTCGCCATAGTTGTATTCCAAAAGATAGACAAGTTGAAAAGCCTGTTCATCTCTCGCACGATGATAGAAGACCTTTCTCCAATCATAGAGGCTCTGAAGGAGTTGAGCTCTACAACGGCAGACTTAAAGACAACTCTTTCAACCATTTAGAGCTCTGTCCTACAGAAGGATGATCTTACAGAGGTGTTTAGTGCTCTCTCGCTCAACCCCTCCTCCATCCAAAAGCTGAAGTCAGAATTGACAAAGATGGTCGCCCAGTTTGCCGCTGATTTCGTCTTTGCGGGCTATACAGACTACTCAACATTCAAAGACGAAATCAAAGAAAATGTTTGCTTCTTAAGTCACTTACGGCATGGATATCAAGGCATCTAGGGCCAATATCAACCATCTAGCCACTCGCAGAGAGCTAGATGTGATGGTTGAAGCTCTGGGAGACATCGTGCGCAAACATACAGACCAACTTCTTAAACAGGCCCGAGCCTCCAACACGACGATCAGAGACTGCACTTCCCAGCTCGTGAAAGAGGGAGACCTCCTTAGAAGCGAAATTTATCGAAGCATCTCCAAGTTGAAGTGGTCGACAAAGATAGACATAAGCCACGCCTTTGTGCTTGCAGAAGAGGCGATCAAGAAAATGAAGAAGGCGGCCACCAAGATTCTGAAGAGATTGGAGAAGGCTCCCCTGGAATCTTGCAAGGCAGAAGCCACCACACACCATGACGATCACTGAGGTGATGACCATGATCGTCATGAGGGGGTGAAGAAAGTTGAGCCAATGAAGTCTTCTGCCAGACCACTCAAGAGAGTGGACTCTACAGCTGCCTTGTTCTCAAAAGGTAAAGAAAAGGCACCAGAGCCTAAAAGCAAAGGCAAAGGCAAAGGCAAAGGCAAAGGCAAAGCTATGGAGAAGACACAACAGAAGGTGTCGTCAAGCTCAGAAACTCCACAACAAATAAATGAAGAGGAGTACAGCGACCCAGCGCTCATTCAAGCATTAAAGGTGTCTCTGGCAGAGGCTCAAGCAAAAAAGAGCAGAGGTCCCATCCCTAGAACAGGAGAAGGCTCTTCATCAAAATTCCCACAAGTCCAAAGAGAAACATCCACGGGTACGTTCGACGCTCTGCAAGGAACCGTCAAACCTATTCTTGCAGAGGGGTCAACCCAGAGGCCGATACTTGAAGAAGAAGAACCCAAAGTGCCAGAGTCCGCCACAGTAGGAAGGGTTTCTGAGATATTTGAATCAATGAGCAAGATTCCTATGCAACAAGTACGCACAGAGCCTGTTACTACTGTGGAAGAGATTCTAATGTGGAGATACTCTGCAGTGGACACAGAGCCCCCCTATGATCCAGAGTTCACAGGTATTCCTTCTGCTGATGCCAAGTTCCAGTTCTCTAAGTTCACCAGGCCACGTGAGTAAGTCTTCTCAGAGCACGTGATTGTGTCTCTTGAAACAATTTCTCCAAGGACCCTGCTGAAAAGAAAGGTGCTCTATGCTTAATACGTTGTGAAGAGGGATGACGGCAACCTGTACACGTTCACAGATGTTGACCTCCACAACCTCTGTGTATTTGATTTGATCTTCTTGCACAAAATTCTTAACAAATACATGGAGAGGAGGTCAAGCTGTGCTCTATCGCTTAGAAGGCTTATCGAGGTCGTGCATGCATAAGTGAAGTACTACAGCCAGAAGGACTTCGAGATAGCAATGAGGTTAGCCCAGTCAGATCTTAAGATCACCCCTCCAAACAACAGGCCATGATGGATACTTAGGTGTCATCCAAACTCCATTGTTCACAACCCTGTTTTTGGGTTTGTGTTCTTGGATAAGGATAACATCCTAACGTTCTTCATTCTGACAGAAGCGAACAAATACTCCCCAGAGACCCTTGAATGGGTATTCAACAAAGCAGTGGCAGAAGTGAACAAAGGGCATCTAAGGAAGGGTGAAGTGTCTGGCATTCTGGAAGCTATCAAAGTACAAGTCAACTTCAGACAATGAATCTTCAATGTCTACAGAACCATCAAGACTGACATGCTATATGCCGTAGACGACTATCTAGACTCTGCAGTTGGATAAACTTCTGTAATAGTATTGGCCTAAGCAACAAAATTTTGTAATTCCTTCTTTATGTAATTCTTTTCAGAGGATGAATTTTTTATCTCCTCTTGTAATTCTTTCAATTAAGTCATTTCTTACTTTAAATTGTCATTTTTTACTTTTTCATACTTAGGGGGAGATTGTTAGCTCTCATATTTCACTTAATGGAAAAGTATGAAAAAGTATTACTGCAAGTGTTGACAGAAGGGTTCTACCACAGAAGACCACAGAGGACCAACAACAGAAGATATACAAAAGTGTACAAGTCAAGAATGACAGAACCTCTGTTGTCTCTCACAGAGGTTCTGGAAACTGATCCTCTGTCATCAAGTGCTTACAAGTCATATTCAGTAGAGCCTCTGGGATGGCTCACAGAGGGTCTGTAGTCTATCTTCTGTGAAGAACCACTTCTTATTTTTTACTTAGGTTAGTTAGCAGCTCGTGTTTAACACGTGACTATGTTTGTAATCCGCTTTATTTGAACTGCTTAGATCATTTCACTTGTCTAGGTCATGTCAGAAAAGCCGTTAGGAACTAGTATAAATAGCAGCTTAGGGCTTTGTAATTCAGTGCGCTTCAGTATTGTAATTGTCAATATTTTCAATAGAATTGAAAATCATTTGAAGCTATTCTCTCGTGTTCTTCATATTCTTCATCAGTGTTCTTGATTGATTAACTACTCTGTTTGTTCTTATACTGTTTCCGCTGCACTATTATTGTTCTTAAAGATCATCCAGAGTATTTGGTTAATATCATAAGTTGAATCTAAAGGTCCTAACAGGTAAAGTGCATCCCTTTTTGGGTGGGACTGTCAACACAATAGCGGCTATCCATAATTAACACGACCCGGGGACATGCCCGAGTTAACAAGTAGCGTTTACGGACGGGGACTTTATTTTGAAACATACTCTCAAGTACATCAATTTAACATTTATATCATAGTGCATAACCGTCAATATTTCATGACATAAACAAAATTTGACTACACAGTTCTTTAGTCTAATAGTTTTAAACAAATCTTGACTAAACAGTTCTTTAGTCCAACAAGTTTAAACAAATCTTGACTAAACAGTTCTTTAGTCCAACAATTTTAAACAAATCTTGACTAAACAGTTCTTTAGTCCAACAGTTTAATAAATAACAGTATAGTTTGCATAACTTCATGCTTTCCCCTCAGTTTAAATAAACAAAAAGCATTAAAAGTGGGGCCGTGAATACTCACAAGTTTGCCGATGAAGATCCAAGGAGATGACGTTTGTAGCGCTAAACGTCCGCCCTAACCTTCCTAAACAGTCCGAAATCTAATAATTAGATCACATAACGAGTCTCAATAAAGATAAAGTCAAATTACATCTTATGTAATGCCAACGAGTTTTTATGATTTAAAGTTGATACTTATGTTATTTGCTCTAAAAATGGTCCAAAAATTATATATTTTAAAACTCAAAGTCCTTTGCACAAAAAGCTGTCTTTTGGACATAATATAAATCTTGTTTCTAGAATTTTTGGTCTCACAAGTCACTATAAAAAGGAACCTTCCAAAAGTCATTTTGTGTCCAAATTTTTATATCATCCATAATAATGAGCTAGACAGATTTTTCCCAAATATAAAGAATTTTGGATGGGTTTAAGGCACTCATTAATACCCTACAACCTTGAGTGACACAGTCCCCAAGACAGATTGCACACTATTCGAGGGACGGCCATTTGGGGGGTCTAAACTCATCATTTTTTAGTGATTTTAACTTTATTTTAAAGCTAACACATAAGGCTAACTTCCAGAAAAAAAATCACCCATTTTCAATGAGTTTTGAAGAAGATTGACCGATTTAAGATGCATGCAAGATTTTGTCAGCAATGCTCTTTTTGCACCATAATCTTATATCAAGAACTTGAAGGCTCAAAACGTAATATTTTTTAGTGAGACCAGTTGCATTAGAAAGATAACTCATCAAAGTATGTTTTAGGAGAAAAATCAGAACATTTGAACTTTTATTTTAAAAGATACAGTCGACACAAGTGCTAGAGGGATGCAAGTGATTGATGAATCGATGAAATGGATTAAGCAACCCCTGCCAAGTTGAGTTTAAGGTCATCCAAGGACCACTGAATTGAATCAGCAAAGGCTTGGAACTCAGCCTTTGTGACCAAGTCTGCAAGTGGTGGGCTTACCCCTACAGCAATAGATGTTGTAGGCTGAGCCTCAGTTCTAGAGGTGCCTCCATGGATGGCTTGTGTGGAGTGAGGCAAGGGAGGACTTCCATCACATCCTTGATATCCCTCAAGCAAGGAACTATCTCGTGATGTTGCGACATGAACTTCTTCTTCATCGTATTCAGAGTCCGATGAAGGGAAGTAAATGTGTGTCCCCTTCGCTAGATCAAGTATCGAAGGGGCTTGTTCTTGAAACGACGATCGCTCTAAATGATCGATGGGTAATTCAATGTTAGAAGCAACACATGCTTTTGTGTGTGAAGGAAGTGGCGAGCCATGAGGAGAAGTGGCTCTTATATCTTCATCACCCCCTATTGCGAGAGAGGTGATAGATGGTGGGGTACCTCAGCTTGATCATCTTCAATACCCCTTTGGCCTTGATCGCCAGGGGTAGTGGATGTGGTTGCTCGGGGAAGGGGTGATGGAATTGATGTGTTTATTGGGTCGGGAGATGTAGGAGGAGTGTCATCATCATCATCTTCATCATCCGATGAAGACGACTCCTCTTGTGATCCCTCACTTATGTTGAAGGACGACTCTATGTGCTCCGGGGTAGTTGGCATCGGTTGTTGGGCCAGCAGGGAGTTTTCATAAGTCCTACGGCATGCAGAGGTGGCAGGTATGACACTTAGCATCGCCCTAGATAGGGGCCTCTCTGCTAGGTAACCATCCTTGGAGATGTTTGGGCGATGACCATTTATGATGTACTGTGGTGTGAATGGTTCAACGCTTGGCTATTTGTGCATCTTCACCATGTCCCTTATGAAAAGTGCAAGGAAATGTGGGAAGAGCACCAATGAAAGTGGCTTTTCTGCGGCCATCAATTTGTTCTTTTTTACCACCGCTGCGTGAATCTCGTTGTAGATTAGCAAGGCATAGTCCAAGTGCAGGTTGAAGAACAGACCATACATGATGGTCATGATGTTTATGTTCCCCTGGTCCATGCTTCCTAGCTTGCACATGAGGGCTCAGTTGAGGATGGAGAAGAACATGTTTCACATTGGTGGCAAGAATTGCCTCTTGAAGTCCGTGGTGCTGCGGAGATCTCTGTTGTACCCTAACATTTTAATAAACCTTAAAATGTCGGAGCTTGTTGGTGGTTCGGCGTAGTGGGCGATCCCGAGCTCTTGTGGGGTTGGAATGAAGAGTACTTTTGAAATCTTTGCGCGGGAGATTTTAATGGAGCACACCATGTTGTTGGAGACATCAATGTCACCAATTATCCCGTGGTTCTCTGGGTAGAACTCGCATGTTTGCTAGTATTGTTGTACGTATTTAACCGGCACCTCGTTGTCTGAGAGGATGAGAGTCGGTTGGAGAACACAGTTTTGAAAGAACTCTATGAGGATGGCAAACCTGACCTCAAAGAGTTGTGGGTGGAGATCGATCGAGTGGTTGTTGGGTTTGATGGGGAAGAAGACAATGGCGCGGCTGTCGGCGCCAATGGATTGGATGTGTCTGTCATTGTTGTTCGACTCGTGACAAGCGGAGGACACCTTTTTTGTAGGGAGGTGAGTTGCAGGTTCGTCTTTTGCTTTGTAAGTTCTTGAGAGTATTTGTGAGCGTCAAGAGTGAACTGTTGGGGACGAAGATTATTTATAGTGAGGTGGGAGGGGAAGGGTTGGTTTAAAAGTATTATTTAAATAATAAAAAGGTAATCATGGTGTGGAAGACGTTTGGTGAAAAGGTGGGGTTGATGTGTGATCTTGAGCCGTAAAGTCTGCTCACGATCATAATGGCACAGGTAGATGGGAACACGTGTCATGAGGGGGTGGGATGAGTGGAAATTTGAAGGGTTTCTAGGGAACAACTTTTGAAAGCTGTCAGGCACATGGTTGAGTATATGGCATTTGGGTTATTTAGAAAAATCATTTAAAATAAAATTACTCTAAAGGATAAACCTTAAGAATAAAATCCCAAATAAAATTAAAAATTAAAAATTCCATCTTTATTGTAAGAAAAATACAAATTACGAAGTTTTGATCTTATAAAAACCAATGATGTATGGTTTTTAGTCACACAAGCTGCAATATTGTAAAATCTTAAAAAAATATTTTCAATCAAAGATGGGTTTTATGAATAAAAATGATTTGTCATTGAACCAAAAGGGCTCTGGTTGGTCATGACATTTGGGTGGGGAAACCAGAGGGTCTCTGGTTGTGAATGATGAACAAGTTCATCATAAAATGTTGGGTTTTGATAAAAACAAAGGCTTTGGATAGACGAACCAGAGGCTCTGGGTGATCATTTCAAACCCTTAGATGCAAAACATGCCCTTTATAAAGGACCAAAGGGTCTCTGGTTGAATGCAAGGGATGAAAGACTTCATTTATATAGCATTTTTGTGGTTTAGAGGCTCTAGATAGACAAACCAGAGGCTCTAGGTGGTAAAATGCAAGGATAAAAAACCAAGGTATTGAACCAGAAGGTCTCTGGTTGAATGGGAATATGCAACCAGAGGGATGTTTGGCTCAATTTGGATCCTTAAAGATGAGTATGAGATGCATGACTCCCCCTCAAATGATGCAAGATGATGTGTACTGTGTAAAAACTCCCCCTAGAAGCAATAAAAGAGATAAATGAGATGACTAGAAGCTCTGATCTATACAACCAGAGGCTCTGGTTGTGAATGATAGTGCAAATGAGTGAATGATGGTGGACATGATGGATCTATGGGACCAGAGGATCTCTGGTTCCAAAGACTTAGAATCCAGAGGCTCTGGTTGAATGGATGGAATGATATGTAAAGGAAATGTAGTGAGAAAGATAACTTATGAAGACCAAGGTGGACCAGAGGTGCTCTGGTCACAAAGAACTTCGAAACCAGAAGTTCTGGTCTTTGGAACCAGAGGCTCTGGTTGCAAAATGAATGAAATTACTAAGTTAAATGCATGAGAAAATGAATGAGGGGGGGACCAAGTTGGACCAAAGGGGCTTTAGTCACAAGGACTTGGAATCTAGAGATTTTGGTCTATAGAACCAGAGGCTCTGGTTTGGAAATGAAATTTTAGCCACATATAAGCAAGTATTTCTAATTGGCCAGAGGCTCTGGTCTTTAGAACCAGAAGCTCTGGTTTAGAGTACTTGGTTATGTGGGCCAATAAAATATATATCACTTTTAGGCATAACCAAGAGATATTGAGAATCTCTTATTTGAAAAGATTGTTTGCCTCTAAGTGGTGAGATTCAGCATACCCATCTTGCTGACAAGAAATAGAAATCGTTTATCATCGAGTGCTTTTGTAAAAATGTCAGCAAGTTGAATCTCTGTAGGAACAAAATACATCTCTATGGTTCCTTTTTCTACATGATCTTTGAGAAAATGGTACTTGACTTCAATGTGCTTAGTCTTGGAATGCTGCACAGGATTTGCAGAGATAGCTATGGCACTCTTGGAATCACAGAGGATGGGAATCTTTTAAAATTGAAACCCATAATCTTTCAGCTGGGTCTTCATCCAAAGGGCTTGTGAACAACAACTAGCAGCAACAACAGCATATTTTGCTTCTGCTGTAGTGGTTGAAACACAATTCTGTTTTCTGGATGTCCAACTTACCAACTCGTCCCCCAAGAGTTGCAGCTTCCAGACGTACTCTTTCTATCAAGCTTGCAACCTGCATGATCTGCATCTGTATAGGCTATTAGATCAAGACCAGAGTTCTTTGGATATCAAAGACCCAATGAAGGGGTTCCCTTGAGGTATCTAAAGATCCTCTTGACTGCAGAGAGATGAGATTCCTTAGGATTAGCTTGATACCTTGCACAAAGACATGTAACAAACATAATATCTTGTCTACTAACTGTTAGATACATGAGTGATCCAATCATGCCTCTGTAGGTTGTTGCATCCACAGATTTACCTGATGGATCAACAAATAACTTAGCTCCTGTAGCCATTGGTGTTCTCATCGATGATGAATTTGAGAGAGAGTATTTCTTTAGAAGGTCAGTCACAATTTGGACTGATTGATGAAAATTCCTTTTAAAGTTTGTTTTATTTGAAGACCAAGGAAGAAACTGAGTTCTCCCATCATACTCATCTCAAATTTGCTTTTCATCAGCTCTGAGAATTTTTCAAAAAATTTAGCATTGGTAGAACCAAATATGATGTCGTCCACATATATTTGTACCAGTAAAATATCACCTTTGTGCTTCTTGAGAAAGAGAGTTGTGTCGATGGTACCTTTTCGAATCCATTGGCAATGAGAAAGGTAGAGAGTGTATCATACCAGGCCTTGGGCACTTGCTTGAGCTCATAGAGGGCTTTGTCCAGAAAATAAACATAGTCTGGATGTTTTGGATTTTCGAACCTAGGGGGCTGCTACACATAAACTTCCTCTTGAAGTTTTCCATTCAAGAAGGCAGACTTGACATCCATCTGATAGACCTTGAAACCTTTGTGTGTTGCATAGGCGAGGAATATCCTGATGGCTTCAAGTCTGGCGACGGGAGCAAATGTTTCATCGTAGCCAATCCCTTCTTCTTGGCAGTAGCCCTTGGCAACAAGCCTGGCCTTGTTCCTTACAACTATGCCATCTTCATCCTTCTTGTTTCTGAAGACCCATTTGGTCCCAATGGCCCTTTTTTCCCTTTTGGTAGAGGCATGAGGGACCATACTTTGTTTCTCTCAAACTGGAGTAGCTCTTCTTTCATGGCGTCTGTTTGGATCTTGTAGGGCTTCAGAAATCTTCTTGGGTTCGATCATACTTAGAAAGTTGGCGAAGAGGCATTCATTGGTAGTAGCAGATCTCGTCTTGACACCGGATGATGGATTACCAACGATTTGGTGATGAGGATGGTCTTTTGTCCACTTGGTGCAAGATTGAGGTTCTGGAGCAACAGGATGCAGTTCTTCATCGACTGATGGAACTGCTTGCTCCCCCTCAAAGAGATCATCTCCAAAGTGATGTTCTGGTTCTGAAGACATAGGAGAAGTAGAGGGTGAAGTAACATAAGTTTCAGAAAGAGTTGTACCTTCAGCATTGGAGACTTCATGTGCTTCATCGTCTTTGGAAGAAGATTCTTCAATGGGTGCTTGTCCAGAGGCAGCCTCTTCAAAGATGTCTTCAAATAAATAAGCCAACTCTGATTCATTGGGTTTGCTAAGTGATGAATCAGAAGCTCTTTGTGATAGCCTGAGTCCTAAACTGCTGTGTCCAGAAGTCATTGGTGAAGAGTCATCGAAGGACACATTGATGCTTTCTATGATGATCTTTGTTCTTTTGATGAACACTCTGTGGGCCTTGGCAGTGTGAGAGTAACCCTAAAATATGCATTCATCAGCCTTCTTGTCGAACTTGCCAAGATATTCTCTATCATTGAGTACAAAAGATTTGCACCCAAAGACATGGAAATATTTGACATTGGGATGTCGTTGGTTGATGAGTTCATATGGTGTCTTCTGGTGCCTTTTGTTGATGATGGATCGGTTATGGGTGAAGCATGTTATAGAAATTACTTCGGCCCATAAGGAGATTGGTAGCTCTGATGAAGCAAGCATGGTCCTTGCTGCTTCCATTAGGGTTATGTTCCTTCGCTCAACGACTCCGTTTTGCTGTGGAGTTCTGGCAGATGAAAAGTTTTGAGAAATACCTTCACTAATAAAGTATTCATCAATTTTGGTATTCTTGAATTTTGTTCCATTGTCACTTCTAACTTTGATGAGTTTGCATTGGAGAAGGACTTGGAGCTTTTTCATCACTGCGATGAGAAGGTTAGGAACGTTTGATTTCTTCTTGACGAATTCAACCCATGTGTATCTTGAGTATTCATCAACAAGTACTAGGATGTACTTCTTTCCCGAGAGGCTTTGAGTAGAGATTGGCCCACAGAGGTCGATGTGGATCATGTCCAAAGGCCTGGAGCAGGACGTTTCTAACTTAATTCTGTGGAGGCCCGTTTCAGCTTCCCCATCTCACAGGCTGAGCATAGATGGTCTTTTTCAAAGTTAACATCAGGCATCCCTTTGACCATGCAGAGAGTTTCTGGTGCCATAGCCAACTTTCATCACTTTTATGGGAGACAAAGCAGAGAGTGTCTTGACCCACAGAGGAATGAAAGTCCAAAAGATAGAGGTTTCCTTTTCTCTTCGCCTTGATGATGGTTAGGCCGAGCTTTGTTTCGATGATGCAGAAACCTTTGTGAAATCTGACTCCAAGACCCTTGTCGCAGAATTGGCTTATGCTTAGTAAATTATGCTTCAAACCTTCTACATAAGCCACTTTATTGATGTAGATGTTGTCTTTGATGAGAGTGTCGTATCCCTTGATGGTTCCCTTGCTGTTGTCTCCAAAGTAATAGAGTCTCCATATTTTTCGATGAAGGAGGACATCTGACTTTTATCACCAGTCATGTGCCTGGAGCAACCTGAATCCATATACCATGGTTGCACATGCTAGTCCTGAAAGACAAGTTAAGGGTTTTTAGGTACCCATTTTATAATGGGTCCTCGTTTGTTAGTCGGGGATACGACCTTTTTCTTTTCATTGGCCCTCTTGGATTTGGGATGATTTCCAATACCCTTAGCCTTTGCAGGCTTGGGTTTATTTCCATCACGCTTGACCTTTGTAGGTTTGGGTTTTTTCACATTTTCATGAGCCTTAACATTTTTATAACGACAGACGTGCTCAGAAAAGATGCAGCAATGATTTAACATGTGATTCCTCGGGTTTTGTAAAAGAGTTAGACACTGGCAGTTGGGAGTTTTTGGACAAGAGTGTTTAACAAATTTCTTTTTATTCGATGAAGAAGAAGTAAAAGCAGAGGCTGAAGATTCTATCCTAGCATTGGTTGTTTTTACAAACTTACTATCTAATGCATAATTTTTATTTGAAGGGGCAGGCGTGGGCTTTACTTCTTTCCTGAGGATGGGCTTCTTCTCTTTAGCTGAAGGAGAAGAAAAGTACAGGTTAGAATTTTCAGAGGCAGGCCACTTTTATTTCTGTTCACGAGTAAACTTAATGAATTTAGATGGAGGGATTGGGCCTTGTGAAGTATCTTTGGCAGACTTAACGTTTTTCAGTTTTTCTTTTTCTTTGTCTGAAGAATTAATAGGTTCTGGAATACCAGATTTCATTGGGGCTCTGAAAGTTTGAGTTTTCTTATCCTCAATGATATCTGGTGATTCACAGATTATTTCTTCTTCAGAGTCAGAATCAAGAAAGTGTCTCGCAGATTTCTCGAAATCAAGATTGTCATGGATGTTTTTGGGAGCAATGGGCGCTGAGGTTGATAGTTTAGAATTGTGTGTTGAGAGTTCCATCGCTTCTGATTTCTTAGATGAACTTCCAATGTTACTTGAATTGTTCATCGATCCATTATATGATGGTTCCTTACTAAGAGTTTTTGTTCCATCGACAACACTTGCTAATGAACTTGTGGTATTGATAACCAGAGGCTCTGGTTTAACCATAAGGTTTCCATCGGTCTCTGGTTTGGAGGCATCATCTTTTCATCAGAATTCTTACTTGTGCTGCTCTCATAAATCACATTCTCAAAGTCTTGCCTCAAGAAAACGGTTTTTCCATCGACTTTAACCCTTTTGAAGTTTGCTTTGGGTTTTAGGTAAAAGTTGGGTTTTTGAATACATCGAAGTTTAAAAGTGGATTCAAGGGTGGATTTCTTACTCTCGATGAAAGAGTCAAGATCATTTAATCTAATCCCTTAGTAATCCTTTTGTCCATTAAGTTTTTCATACACATCTTGGGCATCTTTGTATTTCTTCATCAGGAGTGCATTGGTTTGAAGCTTAGGTTGAAGAATCTCCCTTTCTTTTTGGAAAAAATCCTTAAGAGCCACTGAATTAAGTCTTTCTGTCTCAAATTCTTTCAAGGCCTTTATCTTCTTCTCTAAATCTTTGGTTATTCTCTTGTTTAGATCCAAAAGTTTTTCTTCCTCTTTTTTTTCAGCGATGCAATGCGAGTTTTTTACTTAACCAATTCAGCCTTTTCTTTAGTGAGAAGATCAGTTTATCTTTTGTAGAAACTAACTTCTTTTTTAGCTTTTAATCTTTTAGATTTTTCAAAATTTAGTTTTTCTTTAAGTTTGAGAAAATCTTCTAAAAGTTTCATGACCCTTAACTCTAGCTCCAATGGAGCAGAGTTGGTTTCATCGATGGAAGGGGTCACATATCTGGTCATCGGAGTCAGAGGCAGATTCTGCATTGGACCTGGCTATGAGGCATATGAGTGCCTTGTCTTCTTCATCAAACGAAGAATCAGACACCCAGTTCTATTTCTCAGTCATCAGGCTTCGCTCTTTAGGATTGTACTTGTATTTGTTCTTGTAGTAGTCAACATCCTTTACCAGTCGTCGTCTGCATTCTTTTGAAAAATGGCCGATCTTCCCACATCTGTAACATGCGAAGACCATCTTTCCTTCCATCTCCTTCTCTTCTGTCCTCTCTTATTTCCTCTCTTTCTTATCTTCCTTCTCTTCTTTCATCTTTTTGATGAAATTTCACCGGCTTCTGTTCATAGGAAGGCTGATACTCCTCCCTTCTGGAGTCTCTTCTTTCATAGGGCTTCTTGACGAACTTCTTCTGGAATTGTTTAGTTATCATGGCCATAGACTTGGCAAAAGCTTTGAGGTCATCATCAGAATCAGATGCTTCTTCTTCAGATTCTGACTCCACTACTAGTGCCTTTTTGCTTTTCTTTGTGTGTTCTCTGGTAGAACTCCTTGTAACTTCCTTCTCTTCTGCAGCAAGGACGAGGGTCCACCGATAGACACCTTCCTCGTCAATATATCCTTCTCTTGAGCAGCAAGAGTTCCATAGACGTCATGAAGTGACCAACTGTCTAAGTCCTTATTTGCTTTGAGGGACATTGACACTTGAGTCCACTCATCACTGAGACTTTTGAGGAATAAAATGTTGTTTTCTTCTTTCGTCTTAGCGATGTCATTTCGGCAACAATGATTAATCAATTTGTTGAAACGATCATAGGTCTTTTGAATCGGTTCATCAAGTAGCGCCTTGAAATTTGTGTATTCGTTTAGGCATTGCGCCCTATGATTTTTCTTTGTCTTCGCACCTCCTTCCGGTTGGCTTGCCAGTTCATCGCATATCTTCTTTGCTATTGTACAAGCATCGAGAGATTAGAATATATCGTTTGCAATGGCCATAATGATCAGCCTTTTAGCCTTTCTGTCTACCTCTACACGTTCCAAGTCATCTTCATCCCAATTCTTTTCGTCTTTCGTCATGTAGTAGGCAGCAACTTCTTCCATCATGTGTTAGACCCCATAACTCTTATATGTAGTAGTAATGAAGACAAACAAGTGATGAAGAACCAGAAGGCCGATGGAAGACTTCAAGGCAAAATAACTAAGTCTAAAGAACAACCAGAGGGTCGATGAACTGATGAGAGATGCGATGGAAAGTGCATCTTCATAACCCTTCTGGGTACCAACACTTGGAGTTTTTCTCACCAGCTCAACCAGAGGCATGCGATGAAGATATGAAGATAAGGTTGAACTAACGCTCCATGGAAGACAGTTGGAGATGACAAATCAACAGTTGCATTATGCAAAGTTTATCTTGTTTTATTGTTTATCCATGTTTATATAAGCTTTATCTGTTCTTAAAAGATTAGCTAAATAGTCTCACTAGATAGTTATCTTCTTAGCTAGATAACTAGTATAAATAGGTGGTTAAGCCTATTGTAATCTTTGACTCTTTTACGTTTTTCACAATCATTGAAATAAAGTGAAACCTTTGACACTCAAGTATATTTTTTGAATGTTCATCATTTGTTCTTGAGTGTTCATCATTTTATTCATCCATACTATATAATTAGGTTATTCTTAACTTAATTAATAGTGTTATTGAGAGATCTGAGATCAACAATTGGTATCAGAGCCAATTGATTTTTTTCCAATCAAAACGATCATTAAAGTCTCTCAATTTGCATTTTTCATTCATAAAAATTTCATAAAAGATCTTCTCTAAAAAGGTAAGTATTCTCTTCCAAAATCTTAAATGGCCAACTGGAATTCCGCTTACAGTGTTGGTTCCCTCACCAAACCTCYAACTCTTCAAAGAGAAGAGTATCCACAATGGAGGATACGGATGGTAAACTTTTTGGAAGGGATGGACAGAAATCTTCTGCGATCTGTCAAGGAGGGTCCCAACGTTCCACAGACTCTTGTTCCAAGAGTCCCAAGAACAAATATCACAGCAGATATCTGCCTATTACATGCCCAAGGATGAGAAGAATTGGGATGTAGACGATATAGTGCACGTGGAGACTGACAAGAAGGCCAAAAGACTAATCATCATGGCCATTCCCAATGAAATCTTCCAATTCCTTGATGCATGTTCCACAGCAAAGGAACTATGGGATGAGCTGGCAAGCCAATTAGAAGGAGGAGCAAAAACAAAGAAGAATCAAAGGGCCTAATGTCTCAATGAATATACCAACTTCAAGGCTCTTCCAGATGAACTGATTCAGAAGACATACGATCGTTTCAACACATTGATTAATCAATGTCGTCGAAACGATATCTCTAGGACGAAGGAAGAAAATAATGTTTTGTTCCTTAAAAGTCTCGATGATGAATCGACACAGCTGTCGATGTCCCTTCAAGCAAATCAGGACTTAGAACGGCTGGTCACTTCATGACGTATATGGAATGCTTGTTACACAAGAGAACGATATCATGAGGAAGAAAGCATCTGTCGGTGGACCCCTTGCTCTTGCTGCTGAAGAAAATGATGTTTCAAGGACCTCCACCAGAGACCACAAGAAGAAAGGAAAGAAAGCACTAATAGCAGAATCAGAATCTGAGAACGAGACATCAGAATCAGTTGATAATATCAAATCCTTTGCTAAATCTATGGCCTTGATCACAAAACAGTTCCAGAAGAAGTTCATCAAAAGGCCCTATGAACGAAGAGACTTCAAAAGGGAGAAGTACCAGCCATCCTATGAAAGGAAGCCATCGAAATTCTATCAGAGGGAAGACAGAAGAGATGGAAGAGAAGAGAGAGAAGATAGAAGAGAAGATAGAATAGAGGAGAAGAAAGAAGATAGAGACGGAAGGAAAAATGACCTTCGCTGCTTTAGTTGCGGAAAAATCGGTCATTTTTCCAAAGAGTGTAGAGGACGATTGGTAAAGGATGCTGATTACTACAAGAATAAATATAAATACAATCAAAGAGAGCGAAGCCTGATGGCTGAAAAAGAAAATTGGGTGTCTGATTCTTCATCCGATGAAGAAGATAAAACACTCATTTGTCTGATGGCCACGTCCAATGCAGAATCCGCCTCTAACTCTGATGATCAGGTATGTGAGTCTACTTTCGATGAAACCAACTCTGCTCCATCTGAGCTAGAGTTAAGGGTAATAAAACTTTCAGATGACTTCTTGAAACTAAAAGAAAAATTAAATTTTGAAAAATCTGAAAGACTTAAAGCGGAAAAAGAAGTCAGTTTCTACAAAAGTGAGACTGATCTTCTAACTGAAGAAAAAGCCGAGCTCGTCAAGGAAAAGATTCGCATCGCCACTCTGAAAAAATCAAAGGAAGAAAAACTTCTGGAATTAAACAAGCGAATAACCAAAGACTTAGAAAAGAAAGCTAAGGCCTTAAAAGAATCTGAGGCAGAGAGACTTAACTCAGTAGCTCTCAAGGATTTATTTCAAAAAAAAGGGAGGTTCTTCACCAGAAGCTTCAAACCTATGAACTTCTGATGAAGAAATACACGAATGCACGAAATGTGTACGAAAAGTTAAATGGTCAAACGGACACTCAAGGGATTGGATTAAATGAGTTGGACTCCTTCATCGAAACAAAGAAATCCACCCTTGAATCCACTTTTAAATTTGGATGCATTCAAAAACCCGACTTTTTCCCGAAACCAAAAGCAAATTTTAAAAGAGTTAAAGTCGTTGGAAAAACTGTCGTTTTAAGACAGGATTTTGAAAACGTGGTGTACGAGAGCAGTACATGTAAGAATTCTGATGAAAGGAACGACGCCTCCAAATAAGAGACCGATGGAAACCCTATGGTTAAATCAGAGTCTCTGGTTGTCAATCCACTTCATTAGCAAGTACTGTTGATCAAAAGGAGAATCTTAGTAAGGAACCATCAGCTGATGAATCAATGAACCATCCAAGTAACATTGGAAGTTTGTCTAAATCAGAAACGATGGAACCCCCAACAGATCACTCGAAAGCATCAACCACTGAACCCACACCTCCCACAAAAATCCATGATAATTTTTATTTCGAGAAATCAGCGAGAGACTTTCTTGATTCCGAATCTGAGGAAGAGATAGTTTGTGAATCACCAAAGATCATTGAGGATAAGAAGCCTCAAAACTTAAAACCCTCAATGAAATCTGATGTTCCATCGTCGATGAAATCTTCAGACAAAGGAAAGGGAAAGCTGAGAAATATCAAATCTGCTAATGATAACTCACAAGGCCCGAGTACATCTCCTAAGTTCATTAAGTTTACTCGTGAGCAAAAATAGAAGTGGCCTGCCTCTGAGAAATCTAACCACCACTTTTCCTCTCATTCAGCTGAAGAAAAACAGTCATTCCTCATAAGTAAAGAAGTAAAGACCAAGACCTCCACCAATAAAAAATCTGAACTACATAGGAAGTTTGTAAAAACAGCCGATGCTAGGATAGGATTTTCATCCCCTGCATTTACTTCTTCATTTTTATCAAATAAAAAGAACGCTAGACATTCATATCCAAAGAATCATAATTGTCAATGTTTAGCTCTTTTACAAAACCTGAGGAACCACATGTTGACACATCACTGCATATTCTCCAAACACGTTTATCGCTATAAAGTTAAAACCAATGAGAACGTGAAAAAGCCCAAGTCTAAGGGCAAGAGAAATGCAAACAAACCCAAGCTTGCAAAGGCTAAGGGTGATGAAAAGAGAGAGGTATCTCCCACTAACAAACGTGGACCCATTATGAAATGGGTACCTAAAACCCCTTAATTTGTCTTGCAGGACCAGCATGTGCAACCATGGGATATGGATTCAGGTTGCTCCAGGTACATGACTGGTGATAAAAGTCAGTTGTCCTCCTTTATCGAGAAATCTGGAGGCTTTGTCACTTTTGGAGACAACAGCAAAGGTACCATCAAGGGATACGACACTCTCGTAAAAGGCAACATCTCCATCAGCAAAGTGGCTTATGTTGAAGGCTTGAACCACAACTTACTAAGCATAAGCCAGTTCTGCGACAAGGGTCTTGAAGTCAGATTCTGCAAGGGTTTCTGCATCATAGAAACACAGCCCGGCCAAACTATGATCAAGGCAAAGAGAGAAGGAAATCTCTATCTTCTGGACTTTCAATCCTCTGTGGGACAAGACACCCTCTGCCTTGTATCTCATAAGAGCGATGAAAATTGGCTATGGCATCAAAAGTTCTCACATCTCAACTTTGATGTTCTAAGGAAGCTAGTCAAACAGAAGTTGGTCAAGGGGATACCGGACCTCAATTTCGAAAAAGACCATCTGTGCTCAACCTGCGAGATGGGAGAGCTGAAACGGGCCTCTCACAAAACTAAGTCAGAAACCTCCTGTACCAAGCCCTTGGACATGATTCACATTGATCTCTGTGAGCCCATATCTACCCAAAGCCTCTCTGGAAAGAAGTACATATTAGTACTAGTTGATGAATACTCCAGATACACCTGGGTGAGTTTGTAAAGAACAAATCAAATGTTCCTGACCTACTCATTGGGGTGATGAAAAGGCTCCAAGTCCTTCTACAACGAAAACTCATAAAACTTAGAAGCGACAATGGAACCGAATTCAAAAATGCTAGAATCGATGAATACCTCATCAGTGAAGGCACTTCACAAAAGTTTTCAGCAGCCAGAACTCCACAACAGAATGGAGTGGTGGAGTGAAGGAACATAACCCTCATGGAAGCAGTAAGGATCATGCTTGCTTCATAGGAGTTACCCATCACCTTCTGGGCTGAAGCTATTTCTACTGCCTGCTTCACCCAGAATTGGTCTATCATCACCAAGAGGCACCAGAAGACACCATATGAGCTAATCAATCAAAGAAGACCAAATGTCAAGTTTTTCCATGTCTTTGGGTGCAAATGTTTTGTACTCAATGATAGGGAATATCTTGGCAAGTTTGACAAAAAGGCAGATGAAGGGATCTTTCTGGGATATTCTCAAATCGCAAAGGCCTACAGAGTCTACATCAAAAGGACAAGGATAGTAATAGAAAGCATCAATGTGTCCTTTGATGACTCCACACCAATGACTTCTTGACACAACAATTCAGGACAGAGAGCCTCTGTTAGCTCTCATTCCTTTAATGTAAAACTATAGAAAAAGTAAAACAGCAAGTGTTGACAGAAGCTGATCTGTTACAGAAGACCTCAGAGGACAATCAACAGAAGAAGCTCCTTTGTACAAGGTTAAAGTGACAGAACCTCTGTCTTCATCCACAGAGGTTCTGGAAACTTGTCCTCTGCTAAGACTATGTTACAAGACAAAGACGACAGAA
>NC_037528.1:32868068-32869071 GCF_001531365.2 Cynara cardunculus var. scolymus | reverse complement strand
AGGAATCTAGGTGGCCCTCTGGCTCTAGTTGCAGAGGATGGGTGCTCCAGCAAAGGAAATGAGGGGAAGGAGGCGAAGAAGGAGAAGAAGAAGAAGAAGAAAATGGTGTTGATTGCTGACAGTGACCAGAGTTCTGAAGAAGAAGAAATCTCCATGAAGGAGATAATGAAGATTCTTACGCTGATCACAAGAGAATACAGAAAGGGTGGAGACAGGAAGGAGTACAGAAGCTTTAATCGCAGAAGCTTCACATAAGAAGAGCGATCTAAGAAGAAAGAGAAGGAGCAGAAGCCCTTTCAGAGGGCTGAAGAGCAGAGGAAGGAAGAGCCCAAAGATGGCTGCTTCCAGTGTGGCAAACCTGGCCACTACGCTGCAGACTGCTGGTCCAAAGGACCAAGGACAACACAGAGGGGTCCAAAAGATGCAGCCTACTACAAAAAGAAGGCTGAGTTTTATCAACAGAAGTCACTTCTAGCTCAATCMAGTGAGCTAGTCACAGATGAATCCTCTGATGACGACGATCAGAAGAGTCTTCTCGCATGGGAAGACTCAGACACAAAGGATGAATTCTTCTGTGGGATGGCTGAAGTTGAGACAGACTCCTCTGCAAGAAATGACCTAGAGGTATCTACTTCCTACTCTTTTGATTCTTTTGATTTCTTCACAGAGATTCTTGAAAATCTCGATCAATGTCATTTGGAGCATCTAGGTTCAAAAGAAAAACTTTTATTTTGTGAAAAGGAAGTCAGGTTGCTCACAGAAGAAATAAATCATTTTTTAAAATGTTTGAAGAAGAGCAAACCAAGTTTTTAAWTCTTGAAARTTCTTCCAAACAAAAGCTAGCCAAGGTGGAAAAAGATTTAAAATTAAAGGTGGAAGAGCTAAGACAGATGGAACACGAGAAATGCAATGTTACCTCTGTAAAAGAATTCTTTCAAAAAGAAAGGGAATTTCTATATCAAGACGTGCTTGATAGAGAGCTTAAAATAAAGAAATTTCAAGA
>NC_037528.1:32856863-32867968 GCF_001531365.2 Cynara cardunculus var. scolymus | reverse complement strand
GAACATGTTCTTCTCCATCCTTAACAGAGCTCTCACATGCAAACTGGGCTCATTGGACTAAGGGAACATCAACATCATGACTATCATGTATGGGCTGTTCTTCAACCTGAACCTCGACTACGCCTTCCTGATCTACAACGAGATTCATGCGGCAGTGGTCAAGAAATGTAAACTCCAAGTCGCTGGCAAGCCTCTCTCTGCGGTTCTCTTCCCTCGCCTCCTCGCCCTCTTCATTGGGGACGCAATGAGGAAGCATGGCCTACCAGCTGAGGAGCCCTTCACCCCCGTCTACAAGATGCATGGACATCGCCTAACCCTCTCGAAGGAGGGTTACAGTATCAACCGTCCACTCTCCAGGGCTATGCTCAATGTCATTCCATCGACATCTGAGATACGCCAGGCTTATGAAAGCTCAATGCTATCCCATAACTGAGGGAAGCTACCCTTAAGCGATTAGAACCGTCCCCCGAACCAAGCGAGGGAGCACATGAGACATCTTCATCGGATGATGATGATGATGCTACTCATCGTGCCTCCCCCGGCCCTACTCATACAATTCCTCCCCCCACTACCCAAAGGGCAACCACATCATCTACCCCTGGCGATCAAAGCCACAGGGGTATTGAACAAGGACGACCCAGTCCACTCCCAACCCCAGCCAGCCATCCAGAGGCCATTCTTTGGGCCTCTGGAGATGTATCAGCCAAGGAACCACATTTTCCATCACCCCTCTCTCAACAGAGAGGTGATGAAGATATAAGAGCCCCTTCGCCTCAGGGCTCGACACAACCCACCAAACACACAGAAGTATGTGTTGCTTCTGAGATTGAACCCCAAGATCGTTCAGAGCGATCTTCCCTTCATGCACATCCCCCTTCGATATTTGATCTACCGAAGGGGACACACATTCGCTTCACTTACCCGGCCTCTGAAGCCGAGGAAGAGGAAGCAGATGTCGCAACATCACGAGATAGCTCCTCTCTTGAGGGCTATCAAGGACGTGATGGAAGTCGTTCTAGGCCTACCTTCTCACAAGGCCAAGAAGGCCCCACCGGAGCAGAGGCCCAACCTGCAGCATCTGTTGCTGCAGGGGTTACCCCACATGCAGACTTGGTCACAAAGGCCGAGTTCCAAGCCTTTATCAATACAGTGATACGGTCCTTGGAAGACCGTAAACTCATCATACAAGGGATTATTGACAACCAACCCTCCACCGATAACTCTGACCTCCAACAATCCCTTGCAATCCTGCAACACCATCTCTCCCAAATTGAAACCCAAACCCAAGCCAATACCACCCGCCTTCAAATGCTCCAACAAACCATCACCCAACATCACAACACCACATCCTCCCTTGCTACCCAACGAAACCAAATCCTCATCCAATCAATCACCACCCTCACGGCCCAGGCAACTGAGGCCGATGAGAACCTCACATACATCATCTCCCAACTTCAAACCATCCTTCAAACCATTAACTCCCTACCCACAACCATCATCTCCCAAATTCCTCATCAAGCACCACCTCAATCCAACTCATCCATCGAAGCTACCCTTACCAACCTCACCAATCAAATGGCCTCCATACAAACCACCCTCACCCAACTACCCGCCACTATCCTAGCCCAAATCCCCCAGCCTACTCCTCCACCCCAACCTCCCTTTGCAGGCCCATCCTTTGATGAAGCTTTCTCCTCATTCACTACAGAGATGAGAGACCTCATCACTAACCTTCCCATCCCTCCATATACATCCACCACCACCTCCATACCACCACAAGCCTCATCCTCCTCCACCGAGTTCGCAACCAGAGCTGACCTATGGGCTCTGTCCAAGGCGCTAGTCTCATCTTTCAATGAGATTAGTGCCATATTCGTTCATCGGGCCATCCATCCAACAAGGGTTCTCTCCCAGAACCTGACCGATGAACAACGGCGCACCACCTTTCTCCTCCAAACAGTGGAGGCGAGTCGAAGACAAGCTGCCCTGAAGGCGTATCTTGCGTCCTTCAGGAAGGACAAAAAGAAGAAGAGGAGAAGAGCCTCTTGCTCCAGCAACCGCCAACACAAAAGGCCAAGGCATGAAGACCAAGACCCTAATGATCAAGGTCTTGGACCTCATGAGGGGGGAGACAAAGGTCGTGGCTGCACAGAATACAAAATCCGCTGCACCACCATCACCTTCACCATAAACTCAACCACCACCCTCAACCGAAGGAACCCAAGCAAGGGAACCAGAGGCTCTGCCTTCTGAAGATGTACAATATGTACATGTCCCCTTCGCTGCAACCCCATAACCCATCGTGTTGAGTTCCTCCACCGATGAAGAGCCAATCACCTCACCAACAGAAATAAACCAACCTTCATCACCCACACCAAACTTACCCTTAATCCCTTCTCCAACCCCTCGCACCACAGAACCCTTCACCTTATTCATACAACCAGAACCAACAATAATCCAACCTTCATCACCCCAACAACCACAAACCCAAATAGAACCCCATGCACCAGAAACCACCCAAGCCGAACCCAATGAACCACAACCAACCCAAGCTGAACCAACTCAACAAGAAACCATACCCTCACCAACTCATACACAACCCTCAACCGAACCACCCGTGGTGCATGCAGATACTCCCTCTTCATCAAGGCAACCTTCTCAGAGCCTTGTAGATGAGATTATACAGAGCATGGATTCGATGCGGAGACGTCCTGAATTGCCACCAGGGAACCAATTATGATGGAAAACATCCATCAATACCTGTACGAAGACCGCGATGAAAGTTTGACCATCAACCCTCTAATCTTGTCACCTGAGTCCATGGACCTCTTACACCATAGATTCATTAGACAGGCCATACAAGCACCTCAGGCTGTCTTCTTGAATGATGGGATAAGGAGGGTCATGGATCTGAAAGTAAGGACATTTGCCAACTGAGCCATTCGATACATCGAGTTCACTGTGGAGAGAGCACATGGGCAAGTTAGCATGTTCAACGAAAATGACCTCATTAATCTCAATCCATATGACTTGATTGAATTATACGCATACACGGCTCAAAGGTAGGACCATGGCATCAGGTATGGAATGGCAAACCGAACGGTAGTAAAAACGATGGAAACGTTGGTGAACCATAGAACCAAGAGTGATTTTGAAATTGCTCTTCGGCTAGGCAATGAAAGACTATCCTGTGCTCCACCAAACGAAGACTTCCAAGGCCTGCAGGAGAAACGGTCTGCCTCAGTCCTAACTCAACCCGAACTTGGACTTGTTTACAAGAATGAGTTCGGGGTTAAAAAAATTTTTAGACTAACTGAGGCCTTCAAGTATTCATCAGAAACACTTGAATGGTTTCAGAAAGTCATTAGAGAAAGACTGGGTTGAAACCACGTGCCAAGAGAAGAAGGGAGTCGACTCATTCATGGGATATCGAAAGTCATCAGCTATCGAAGATTGCTCATGCGCTTCAATGAAATATATCAAGGTAGCTCATGATGAGTTGTATTTTTTTTTTTTTTGTCTTGATGTCTTTTGATCCCAGTATTGTAAGACTTTCATCATCTAATGAAAATTTGGAATTTGATGTTTTTCTATTAGATTAGTCTCTGTTCTTCAAGGTTGTTTCTAGATTAGTCTATGTTTGTTATTTCATTACTTAGGGGTTGATTGTTAAACCCCATAATTCATAAAGTATAAAAGTAATGAAAAACAATAAGTGATGAAGAACCAGAAGACCGATGGTGACATCAAGGCCGAATTGACTAATTCTGGAGCACAACCAGAGGACCGATGGACGACCAAGGATGCGATGGAAAGAGCATTTTCATCGAACCTCTGGTCAACTACACTTAGAGTATTTTCCAGCAATTCATCCAGAAGCTTGCGATGAAGACTTAAAGATAAGGATGATCCATCATACCATGAATGACAGCTGGAGATGACAAGTCAACAGCCAGATTTCGAGTTTATCTTAATTACTAAAGTTTATCCATAGTTTAGATAATCGTTATCTGTTATTAGAAGATTAGCTAAAAAGTCTCATTAGATAGTTATCTTCTTATTAGTATAAATAGGTGATTAGGCCTATTGTAATCTAAGTCGCTTTTATGTTTTTATTATTAATAAAGTGAAATCTTTGACGCTCAAGATTGTTCATTTCATAATTTCTTCTTGAGTGTTCATCACTTTGTTCATCAAATCACTATAATTTGGTTATTATTAACTAGATTATTAGTATTATTGAGAGATCTGGTATCAATAAAATGATACTATTTTTCTTGAGAGACGAGTACTATTTTGACACACGCGGCCCCTTGAAATTCCATCCAATCGTGGATGAGGACGTGCTAACCTTTTCATCATTGCACATCTTTTAATTCATATTTTTCTCTCTCCCCTTTCCATTTCTCTTTCCTACTACCTATAAATATGAGACATCTTCTCTCATTTTTTCTTATGCTTACAAAAATTATCGTCGATCCTCTACCTCTAAGACGTTTACAAAGCAAGAACTCAAGAACACTCAAAACCCTTTCAACCTTTTTTCTTCAAATCACAAGTTGATAATTTTTTTCCTTTATTTTGATATGTTCTTCTTCTATGAAACTTTTGTTATGTTTTTTTAAGAATTTGTTCTCTTTAATGACTAACAATAGATTATTAACTCATTCTAATACTTGGTTATAATCTAGGTTTCTATATGCTTATTCTTCTTGAAAAACCCTAAATATTATTGTGGATTTTTCAAAAGAAGTTTTATCGTTCAAAACTTACGGTTTACACTTTTATCTTATGGATTTCTAACAAACCCATTGTCTTATGTTTTTCTCTTATATAAACATAAATGTCTGCAAGAAACGTAAACTTCTCGATGGACGAGGTGTCTTTCAAGCCAAATAATCATGTGGCGCTTGTAGACATTTCTGTAAAAAATCTCACTTCGAGGATGCTGCAAGTTTCCTCAATAACTCTCCTACTTCATACGCTCTTACCCATGAACCTGTCATGGTGAAAGAAGTTCTCCAATAGTTTTGGCTTACTGCTGAAGTTAAACAAGAAACTAACAAGACTGGTAACCAGGTGGAGAAAATCTCCTACACCTTCAACATGATGAGCGTCAGTTTTGGCATGGCCACATTAAGGACCGTTCTTCAGCTACCCAGGGTCCTTACTCTTGTGTGAAGATGTCATCCCCTGTCTAGATGATATTGGCTATAACTGGCCAACAAAGAAAAACTCCAGCGACCCCCTCAAGTCGCTTTTGAAGATTGAGAAGAACTGCGTGTCTGTGGTGTGGCAATACTTGTTTTCCCATTTCATCCAGCGTATGGAAGGCAAGACAGGTGGTCAAGACCAAACGTCCAGAGTCGCAATGAACATTGACATTTCTATCATTCGCCAAAGAACAATCAACTTTGCTAGCGTTATTTTCGAAGACTTAGTGATGAAGATGAACAAGTGCCAAAGAGAAAAGGTGGTGCCCTACATCAGATTCCTGTACATGGTGTTTGCTAAAATCTTTAGCAACAAATACCCCACATAAGAAAACTTGCCTATTTGCAGGCTTGGGTCTAGAATCTTGGACCACAAGTCTAAACATGCAGATATTGGTCTTTTCGCTCATATGTTGAACATTGCTCCCAAGCACCATCCTACTTTTTCAACTTTTCCAACTGTGCCTGTATGTCCTTCTCTTGCTCAGGTGGTCAGGACTGAGGCAAACCCCCTTCAATCTATCCCAACCACCACCGCCCTCTCTTCTAAAAGAACCTCCTCTCAAGCCACTCTTGGTTCTCCATCGAGGGCCAAGAAAGTCAAAAAGGGGCTACCCACATCCCTGGCTGTTACCTGTCAACAAGTTTCAGTCATTGAAACAAGCCTTATCCCCGAGGTACCTTCTGCTATAACCCCTCCTAGCTCTTCAGTGATCTCTTCAGACACTGTCGTACATGTGGCTCTTCTCCCAACCGCCTTAGTGACCCAAATAACTGAAGGTGTGAATATCAGCATAGCCACTACTAAACACCCACATCTACCATTCTCAACCATTTTCTCCTCCCCTCATTCTTTGGTCTCAACACATGCTGGTGATTCATCAGTGATTGTCCTCCCTGATGACGAAGAAATCACCATAGGACCTGAGATCGCTCCTCTCGAGATGCCTCAGTTAGCGAAAGCCTACCCTCTTGAAGGCAACCATGGGAGAACCAACATCAATCCTTCAGACGATGTTGATGACCCTTCAGATACTATACCATCTTCCTACCCTTTCATTTTATTTAACCAAGAGCTACCTTTTGCTCAAATTTCTTCTTCTTTTTTAGGTCCTCTTGATGGAGAACCTTCAGCCATGGAGACTGACTGCAATATGCCTATCAAGGAATACCTCTCTTCTGACCTCTCTACTGTCAAAGTTGAAGTCAACAAGGTAACGAAATTGCTATCTACAGTGCAAGATGAAGTCTACACCAATGCTGAGGCCATCTCTGCTCTCAATAGCAAGGCCGATGAAGCACAAGCTCATCTTACCAGGCATGGTGAGCTAATGCAGCAGATACTGGATCTTCTTCAACATCTAACACTAGTTCCTGAACCATCCTTCACAACCGCTGATCGCCTATCTTTAGATCAGGTACTTGAGCTTGATATTCTCAAAGCTTAGGCACCGACTGATCTTGAGCAGTGAATAGACGTAATTGCCAATAGTCTTGATGATCTCACTTCTTGTCTTGCTGATTACAAATAGGGGGAGGAACACTTAGCTCATGGTGCTATCCCTACAACACCTGTTGATGCTGATGCTCAAGATGAAAGAGCTGAAGCCGATGAAACTGATGTTGAGGTTGTAGAAGCCATCACATCCCATGAAGCTGAAGTTGTTGCTGAAGCTGAGGACGATGATGATGCTGTCTTAGTTGATGCTGATGACGAAGACCTTCCTATCACCTCTGCAGCAGATGTTGGTGATAAGGAAGATGAGGAAGAAGATGATGAAGTTGATGATCTTCTTTCCTTGCCTGATGCTGGACAAGATCTAGGTGTTGTTGCTGATGATGATAAAGACGACGATGTTGACGACTTCACCGTTCAATACCACACCAGACCAGCTCCCGCTCTATAAGTAGTCTCTCTCATGGAATCTTTATCCGAGGAGGAGAAAGAGACGTTTGCACAGAACCAGAACACCTCCTCTAAACACAAAGGTGTTGCTGAAGAAAGAAATCTGGCCATTCTATTGAAGCCTATCGATCCCCAAGGATATGCTCAACCCTCTAGGTTTGCCGTCATCACTTCTTACTATCAACTCTTCTTTATACCCTATTCTACTACCTGTGGTCGTCTAGAAAACTGGGTACCTCAAAACCCAATCTGGAGCTCCCAGCGACCTATAAATGACTCAGCTTAAGGAGTCCCTTGACCAAACTAGAGTAAAAATTCCACTTCGTATCTCTAGTTATGGTGAGTTCGACTTCCTTATTGAAGCTGAAAGAGTTGAAGCACTCATGGCTGAGAAAGAACTCCATATTCAATGTCAATAGACTGAAGACAACCTCAAGTTGTCCAAGTCTCTTGCCATTCAAGTTCTTCCAAAGGGAAAGTCTAGGATGATGAATCCTGTCAAGGCTCGGGCTAAGTTGCTTTCACAAGCTAAATCTGAACATTAGAGGGCATTAAAGCTGATAGACCGCGATAAGAGAGGGAGCGAAGATTGTTTAAAGAAAAGAATTATCCCTCATCATATTTCAAACGTCACAATCAGTGGACGTATGAAAGATGGAGGAATGCTCATATCCATGCTCATCACTAGAGACAACCTTGATGTTATCACAGAGTATCCTTCCTACCTTGGACAATATGGCTACAGTGAATGGTTGGAAATACGCCTGGCCATTCAGCGCTCAAAGTCAAAGCATAAGCAAACAATTGAAGACATCCTTAATGAGCTCATCAAGAAGATGTCCAGGTTTGTTGCTATTCCTTCAAAGCCATCATTGATGCAAGGTGGAAGAAGAAAACCTTCAGATCCTAATGATGGACCTACTCTAAGGAATGGACATGAAACAAGGTTCTCCTTGGAGGAAATCTTAAAGGATTCGAAGAAGCCAAATATCTCTATGATGAACCTATCCTTGCCAGGGAAGGGTCCTTACACACCCAAATCTATGCACCTAAAGTCTAAGTATGGATTTATATTCATTAACTAGGATTAAGAATATAACTTTCAAAGAGTATCTGAGTTCCGCCTATGTCCTCTAGAACATCTTGAATTTTTAAGATATTGGTTAGACGATGACCCTAGTGGTCGGGCAATGGATCACAGGATCAAAAAGGAGTATCTACGTCGAAAGAATCTCAGAGAAGAGGTACTTGGCTACATCAACTTTAGCGACTTAGATTAGTTACAACTTTCTATCTTGTAAAGCTTATTTTCTATGTCTTCTCTTTCACTGTACAACTTATATGTAATAAGTCCAGAATGTACTGTTATAACACTTGTATCTTTCCTTTTTGAATAATATTAGTAGTTAATCAGTATCACTAAAAAAGATCCCTGAAAAGAGTAATAGGGACATGTATGTATAAGTTCCAGTTTGCTCTTACATTCCCTGACAATCTTCAGTCAGTGAACATGCTTTCAGTTTCAGTTTCCCTTCTTATACTTGTTTCTCTTAAACTTATAACTTAAGAAAACTTATATAAGAAAAATGATATCACTGAAAAAGATCCCAAAATAGTTAAAAAGGACATGTACTTTATGTGTAATATTTCCTTACCATTATACCCTAAGCAATTTTCTTTATGTTGCTTTGTCATCATCAAATAGAGGGAGATTGTTGATCATCTCTCATTGATTTGTTGATAATCACTTTTACCTATCGAAGTATTATGTTTCTGTCTATTCAGTTTCAACGATCGTCACTAAGTCTATTTAGTGATTGCTGAACATGTATTATAACTCTACAATGACAGTTATACTTCAAGAAGACAAAACTCATACCAAAGAACCTTCAACAAATATTGAAGACTAAAACTGAAGATTAGTGACTACCGCATTCATGATTTAAAGTGGTATTTAGTGATTACAACCTAGTCAACATATGTGTGAAGACTGCATAAGCCTCAGTGAATGCTGAAGAGATCTCCAGCATCATCCCAATATTCAGCGATCAATTGAAGCTTGTCATGCACGATTGTTTTTGTCTTGTCCTTCCACACACAATAGACAAACCCAAACTCTTTCTAAAGTATAGTACAACACAAAGCCGATTAGTTGACTCTAGTGCTCACCAACTCTATGAAATGATGTCTGCTCATGAATAGATAAAAGGACTATTCACTGTAGCAATAAACAAGGTTTCCTCCAAAAGCTTGACGCGTGTTCTATCCCTTTTGAATTGTATTTAATACAATGAATATAAATAGCTGAGTGCTCTCTCTACTCAAATACGATACATAAGTAGTTAAAATTACTCTCTCTAATTCTAAGAAGAATACACTTCTACTCTTATTTCTTTCGGAAAATATCTTATATTTGCTAAGTGTATCTGTGTGTATTTCTAGATTGTTTTAGATAGGTCTTTCTTTACCTTATCTATTCCACACAAAAAAATCTTTAAAAATTTGTATTGATCCTTTTTTATCAATATATATTTTTAGAAGTGAAAGTTTCTTTGTTTGTATTCATCCCCCCTTCTACAATCTGATTACCTCTAAACTGTTGTAGATCTGACTGGGATCAACCAAGTATATTCTAGTTCTTGTTGATAAGTATAGAAGGTATACATGGGTTGAATTTGTAAGAAATAAATCTGAAGTTCCTGATTTTCTCATACGGTGTTGAAAAGACTACAAGTCCTTCTACAGTGAAAGATTAGAAAGATGAGAAGTGATAATTGCACAAAATTCAGAAATGTTAGAATTGATGAATATCTTGTCAGTGAAGGCATTTCTCAAAAAAAAAAAATCAGCAGCCAGCACTCCTCAGCATAATGGAGTTGTAGAAAAAAGGAACAAAACCTTAGTGGAGGCATCAAGGACTATGCTTGCTTCATCAGGTCTACCCATCTCCTTCCTGGAAGAAGCTATTTCTACAACATGCTTTATTCAGAATAAATCAATCATCTACAAAATTTATTAGATACCGCGGTTAATGGTATCAACACATTTTCGGAGAACCAACTAGCTTTGGGTTCGATTGGCATTTCACCCCTAACCACACTTTTTCTAAGTAATAAGAAAGAGGACCGAAACATGCCACAATGAAATTTCCATGCGAATAAAAAAATCATCATATAATAATCCAGAAATTGCAATAGAAAAGAAAAAGGCATGTCAAGTATCGACTTAGGACCATGTCTTCCCTGTGTGAATCAGCAAGGACCACCTTGCAAGGCTAAATACTCCTGGGTTGTAAATAGCCCCAGGGATATGGAACAAAGGAGTATACATAAATGATAAAATCGTTTTTGATTCAACCAAATATGATCCGCTTTAGCTGGTGTGACCAAAAAACCACCAGTTTCGCTTGGTGGGCCAGGAATGCCCAGGTTATCAATTTATGTTCAATTGCGACCTTATAATGCAATCGCATTCTCTGGTCTAATTTCCGTTTATATGTTTGCTCTAGTTTTTGTTGTTTTTGATGTTGACATAATTGAGGTTTTGAATAAGATGACATTTTTATTTTGTATAATCAATTTCTGTTCAATTACGACCTTATAATGCAATCGTATTCTCTGGTCCAATCTCCGTTTGGGTAAAATGCAAAAAATAGCAATCTATTTTCATAATTTTTTTTATTATAGCATTGTACTTTCAGTTTTTCTTATTACAACAATGTTCTTTCAAACTATTTTTATTAGGACATTGTACTTTGAAAAATTTATCCATTATAACATTGACTAACCTTTTGATTTAAATTTACCCATTATATCGGGTTTCCATGCCACCTCATTGTCCATGTAGGTTGTCCACATGTACTATAGTGATGTAACTTTCTTACTACATCATTGTACTTTTAAAATTATTTTATTATAGCATCTATTAGTTCTTATTAAATAATGTATTTTTAATTTTGATATTTAGATATTTTACATGTTATTTAC
>NC_037528.1:32837749-32856807 GCF_001531365.2 Cynara cardunculus var. scolymus | reverse complement strand
ACCAAAAAATATTTTCTTTTAAAGAATATATTATATTTGTTCAAAAACATTTATTTGACGCATAAATATATTAAATTAATTAGATTTTTTTGAATTATTTATTAATGTAACAATATTAAAAAATTGTAGATCACAATTTATTTCGTTAACATTTTAAAGAGAACTTTAAAAGATGTATTTATTTGAACAACAAAAATAAGGAGTGTTACATTTTTTACAAACAAAATATATCTCAAAAATAATGTTTCATATTTATTTAAGAAATATTTTTACTCTAGAATATTTAATTTGCATGCAACTTAATAAGAAAAAGTCAAAAAAAATTAAATGTTTTTTAGATCACACCAATGAAAAATGAAAATCACTAATAATAATTTGAAATAGGTTTTTATTTTTATTTTAGTTAAGTCATTAAAATGATGCGTCATCCACATCATCTCATTAAAGCCACACAAGCAAAAAAAGTCAAGGGTTACCTGTTTAAAAGGTAACAGGTTACCAATTGCTATTATGAGTAGATTTTTTAAAGTACGATGTCTTAATAAAAAATAATTTGAAAGTACATTGCTGTAATAAAGAAAAACAAAAGTAGAATGCTATGATAAGAAAATTTATGAAAGTAAGTTGCTATTTCATGCATTTAACCCTTTCCGTTTATATGTTTGCTCTAGTTTTTGTTGTTTTTGATGTTGACATAATTGGGGTTTTGAATAAGATGACCTTTTTATTTTGCATAAATTGGAAATATCGACAAATTCTTGTGGAGTCCAAGAAATGAAGGGTTTAGGGTCTTCATCAAATATTTTCATGTCTTCGGTTGCAGGTCTTATGTTTTCAATGACAAAGATCATCTAGGTAAATTTGATAAATAAATAAAAAAAGCAGATGAAAGTGTCTTTCTTGGATATTCTTTGTTTGCTAAGGCTTATAAAGTCTTCATCAAGAGGACAAGAATTGTTAGCGAAAACATAAATGTGTCCTTTGATGATAATACTCTACTAACTTCTAGACATCACAATCCATAACTCAAGTATAACCAGAAGACTTTTGTCCGTCATATAGCAAATCTAGAGAATCTCAATCAACTTTTTGAAGATATGTTTGAAGAAGAAGAGAATATCTCTGGCCAAGCATCACGGGATTTGTTTGATTTTGAAGAAGAACTAGTCTATGAAGAACCAGAGATAGTTGTGGAAAAGAACAAAGAATCAGCTCTTGAAAGTGTAATTCTAGACAAAAGTGTTCCTATTAAAACACAAAGTCCCAAAGTCCCAATGTGTCCTGACTTCATAGACATGTGCTTAAAAGCAAAATCATCTTTAGAACTTGCACAAAAAGCAAAGAAAAGGTCAACCAGAAACAGGAGACTTCAATACCTAAACCTTATCCTTTCAAGTTCATCAAATTTACTCCTAAACAAAAACAAAAGGGAATTGCTACTGATGAATCTAATGTTCATATTTCTTCTTGTTCAGCAAGTGTGAAGAAGGCTGGAAAGAAAAATTTCAAGAACAAAGTAAAATCCAAATTCTCAAATAAAATTCTTGATTAGATAGGAATTTTGTAAAAACAACCAATGCTAGAACAGAAAACTTATGTAAGACCAATACTTCTCATTTTTTAAATCAAAAGGAAGTTGTTAAACATTCATATCCATGCATGCACAATTGTCATTGTTTAACACTTTTACATCAACTACGAAAACATCTCTTAAGTAATAAATGTATGCTTGATGAGTCCATATATAGGTATAAAAATCCTAAGACTCAGAAATAACATAAAACTCAAAAGCCCAAGCATAAAAAGGTTGGCGGAGAGAAAGAGAAACCCCAAGCTAACAGAAAAGGATCCATTATGAAATGGGTACCTAAGAAAACTTAACTGTCTTGTAGGACCAGCATATGCAACCATGGTATATGAACTCAGGATGCTCTAGGCACATGACTGGTGATAAAATATAGTTATCCTCATTTACAAATAAATCTAGATGATTAGTTACTTTTGAAGACAACAATAAATGTACCATAAGGGGGTTATAGAAATCTTGTCAAAGGCAACATATCCATATCAAAAGTGGCTTATATGGAAGGCTTAAAGCATAATATCTTGAGCATAAGCCAGTTATGTGACAAAGGACTAGAGGTTAGATTCAGAAAAGGATATTGTACAATTGAAACAAAATTCGGACTTAACATAATCAAAACAAGGAAAGGTACCTTTACCTTCTGGATTTCCACTGTCAAGTGAGACAAGAGACCCTTTGTCTTATATCCTATAGGAGTGAAGCAAATTGGCTATGACATCAAAGATTTTCACATTTAAACTTTTAAGTTTTAAAAGAATTAGCCAAACATAAGTTGGTAAAAGGAATACCAAATATCAATTTTGAAATAGACCACTTATGTTCTGCCCATGAAATGGGTAAGCTCAAAGAGCCAACCCTAAGTCTAAATCTGAGACCTCTTGCTCTAGGCCTGTGAGTCCCAATATCAAATAGCAATTCAAGATCAAACAGAAAATTGAGAGATGAAGAAGATCATGAAGTTGATGAACTGGTCGATTTTTTCTTATTCATGAAAGTAGTAAACTAAAATTCTCTCAATCTCACTATACGACTCTCATTAGGAATTATAGAATGAACAACCTTCTAATCTTAGCCCATGTCACTTATTTATAGGTGACATTTACAACGTAAAGCCCATTGTCCTTAGCCCAATTACATTGAGTATTACAATACAATACAACTAAAGGACTTTATAGAACTTTCAAACATTTAGGACTATTTTGGTACTAACAACCCCCCCCCCAAAAGTTCTATAAAGTAAGCATCTCTTGAAAGCTTCAAGTCTTCTTCCTCTGCTTTCTTCATGAAAACTTTGGTATGCTCGACATAAATGAAATGTTCAAGCTCTGATAGCAATCGTGGATCTCAGATTCAAGTCTATAACATCAATTCAATACAAAATCAAGAACACATGTTGATTCAAGTACGTGGGCATGTATATTGATATTCAAAAGTTCCAAGGTGTTCTTGATGATGCTCTCTCAATCTCACATAAACTCTCAATGAATCTGTTAAATGTTTTAAACTACCATCTAAGAAAACTAACAGGACTATTTATACCTACAACAAAGCTACAAATAAGAATGTTAGGATTGATTTTTAGAGTATTATTGTATTCATCTTGAAAGATTTGTTTTGTATTTTTAGAAGGTTTGACTTTGTAAGTCGTGTGTTGACTTTGACTCTTGTGTTTTTAGTTTGACCTATAAATAGGTCTTGTAAGGGATTTTAGAGTATAGTAGAAGTGAAAAGGAGCTCATTTGTAATATTACGTTTATTTGAGAGAGAAATATACTACATTGACTATTTGACTTTTTCTCTCTAAACCTTCAAGTGTTCTTACATGAAGATTGCCATTGTTCTTATTGTTCTTGAAGATTGATCATAAAGTGGGACAAACAAAGGTTATACTATAAAGCAATGTAAAACACATTTAGCATAAGAGCTTAAATACAACATTTTAGACCCAACAAGGCCACTGAATATGCTCCATGTTGATCTTTGTGGTCCAATATCCACACAAAGCTTATGTAGGAAGAGATATATACTAGCTCTTGCTGATGAGTATACTAGGTATACATGGGCTGAATTTACAAGAAAGAAATATGAAGTTCCTAAACTTCTCATGATGATGTTGAACTGATTTATGTATCGGATTTCATTCGCCCCATGGTCAGGAACTGATGATTGGCCTTGTCTACAAGGATTTTGGGAAAAGAATACAAGTCCTTCTATAGTGCAAGATCGGAAAGCTAAGAAGTGAAAATGGTACTAAATTCAAAAATGCTAGAATTGAAGAATATCTTGTCAATGAAGGTATTTCTAAAAAAAGATCAGCAATTAGAACTCCTAAGCAGAATGGAGTTGTACAAAGAATGAACAAAACCCTAGTAGAGGTAGCAAGGACTATGCTTGCTTCATTAGGTCTGCCCATCTCCTTCTAGGCAGAAGCCATCTCTACAGCATGCTTCACTCAAAACAGATCCATCATCAACAAGAGACTACAAAAGAGAATGTATAAACTCATTAAGCAAAGACATCCAAATGTCAAATATTTTCATGTCTTTTGTTGTAGGTGTTATGTTCTCAATGACATAGATCATCTAGGTAAATTTGACAAGAAAGCAGATGAAGGTGTCTTTCTTGGATATTCATCATTTGCTAAGGCTTATAAAGTATTCATCAAGAGGACAAGAATAGTTATAGAAAGCATAAATGTGTCCTTTGAAGATAAAATTGCAATAACTTCTGAAAATCTCAGTCCAAAACTTGAGCATAACCAAAAGACTTCTGTCCTTCATATAGAAAATCTAGAGAACTAGAACTCAGTCAACTTTTTAAAGAAGAAGAGGATATCTCTGGCCAAGCATCACAGGATGATTGTTGATCCTCTCTCTCAGTGATTTAATGATAATCTTTTTTACCTTACGAAGTGTACTTTCTTTGTATTCAGTTTCAGCCATCATCACAGAGTCTATTTAGTGATTGCTGATTGTGTTGTAATTCCTTCAGACACAAGTATTCTTCAGGAAGACAAAACTCACACCATAGAACCTTCAGTGATATCGAAGATAGAAGCTGAAGACAGAGACAAGCAAGTTCGTGATCTGATGCGATTTTTTAGTGATAAAAAGCTCGTCTACACAAGTGTGAAATTCACTAAAGATTCAACGAACACTGATGAGACCTTCAGCATCACTTCAGTGTCAGCGATCAAATGAATCTTGTTGAAAGACTACTTTTCATATACACAAAGGACAAACCCATACCTCCCAAAGTAAAGTACTGTACGGAGTCACTCTACTGTCTCCAAGCGTGCTTACGTACTTTGTGAAAGACTATTGTTCATATACAGCCAAAGACTGTATATCTGTAACAAAGGACAAGCTCACCTCTTGTCTTTAGTTTTCCATTTGAAAATTCATGCGCTTGAGAGTCCTTGATAAGTAAATAAACAAAGATTTTATCATGACTTCAATTTTAGAGAGACGCGAAAGTGAAAGCCTATGGGGTCGCTTTTGTAACTAAAAAGCCAACAATCAGAACTGTCTTTACATTGGATGGTTGGTGTTTTGGATTTAATACAATGAGTATAAATAGCTGAGAAGTTCTTCCTTCTCAGTTATCTTTTCTACCTCCATACCACTCTAACTAGTGAAGAGCACAAGGCCTTCATAACCTTTTCTTTTAGCAAGTCTTTTATTTATTGCTATCAGTAACTTGTGTGTTTCTTTGAGTGTTTAGATAAATTTTGTATCTTATCTTTTCTGTAAACAATCTGTAAAATTTGTGTTGATCTTCTTTATCAATATAAGTTTTTTAAAAGTGAAAGTCGTTGTGTTTGTATTCATCCCCCGCTTTTACAAACCGTTACCTATATACTCTTGTAGATCCAGCTGGGACCAACAAGTGGTATCAGAGCAGTTTTGTTTTAGTGTTGTATTGTTGTTTTATTGGTGCTTTATTATATCTTCTTTCTAAATAATTTAATTACCTTTCAAATGGCTTGCAAAACACGAGCACAAACTTTCACAACATGGCTCTCTTGCCAAACCTCCCTGGTTTATCAAAGACAACTTTAGTCTCTGGAAGAACCGGATGTCTCTAATCTTTGAAAGTATGGATCCTGAGATTCCATACTACATTGAAAATGGACCTTATGTTCCATTTGCAATTTCTCTAGCAGTTCCTGCTACTGCTACGACTGTCGCGATTCCTGAACGGAAGATTCTGAAGCTCCCACATCAGTAGATTGACGAAGACAAGAAGAAAATGGCTTTAGATACTCGAGTGAAATCTATAACAGCCATGGATCTTCCTAACGAGGTTTATCACTCTATAATGAAGCTTAAAACCTCGAAAACCATATGGGACACTCTTCATGGTCAATATGAAGATACTTTTGAAGTGCAAGAATCTAGGAAGATAAATTTAATAAGACAATATGAAAGTTTTCTCTGTGGAAAATCTGAGTTGTTGTCTGAAGTACATCAACGTTTTAATTGTCTTCTTATTGATTTGAGGACAGTTGGAAGAGAATATTCCAACTCAGAGATGCTGACAAAGTTCTGTGAATCATAAATCTTCAATCAGATTAACAACAATGAAGAATAGAATATTGAATATTAGAGAGAATTTTCAGCAAAAGTATTTGTATTTAAATTCTTAGAAGATTACAAATGATTTCAACTAACTACAAAATACAAGGAAAGACTATTTATACCTACAAAGCATTAAAGACTAAATTTACAAATGGACAATCACTTGAATACAACAATTAAGCACAACTTAAACCCAACATTCTCCCCCTTTGGATTCAAGCATGAGACATTGTAAATTTAGATCTTCTAAAGCCCAAGTTTGTCTCACACCTCCCCAGCGCCTTCCAATATTGCAATTTTTCAGCAAGTAGCTCGAGAGAACTTATCAGCAAGTACCTTTCTCTTGGACTTAACATGTCACATAATGTAGCTTTGTCATCGAAAGCCTTTTTACCTTCAAGCCCTCTTCTCAAAATCTTGATAGTACCGTCAGAGTACTTGTTCAGTTTATTGAACCTCAAAAATCTTTTAGACCTTTCTGCATTTTCATAGACCACACCAAATTCTGGATCTTCAAGGATTATGAATAACGGATAGCCTTCAATGTCTTCAAGCTCTTGGTTAGGTCTCTTTAGATTCACAACCCTCTGATTGCTTTCAAAGCCCATTTGAACATCTATGACCGAAAGATAGCTTTACATGACATTTTAGATAACGTTTTATAGCTTCAAGACCCAAGACTACTCCTTCCTTTCTGACCGTATGATTGCGAATTTCGTGGGAGAGATGCTATAAGTCTTCAAGGAAAAGATTTGGGAAGTCAGCTTCACTGAAACTCCAAACATGGCCGTTTTGTCTCGTCACAAAGAACATTGGATACCAAACTCTGACGAGTTTACTGGCTTCAATGTTTTTTATAGAAACAATTCGATTTCTGTTTCGCACCTGACTGATCGGTAGACGTTTTGCTTTGAGAAAGTGCTTATATTCGATATGATATTCACATGTTTCTTTGTGAATACCGATAATTTTATCACCACTAAGACCTTTCCGATGACGAACAAAAACGCCAAGGTAAATGTCCTCGAAATAAGGTTCTCTGATTCTCGCTCTATCAAAGCCTGGAACATTTGCACAAATTGCAAAAGATACATAATTTTTTGTAAATATCTCTAACGCCTCGTGTACCACATTAGTTATATCGGGAATGCTTTGAGAATCAGTAAGAGTATGCTCAGGAATTTTTTGATATTCAGATTGAATCGAAAAGATTGGATCATCTTCATCCATGTCAGCTTCAAAGTCAAAGAACATATCATTTGAATCATCAATTGTATCTATATCAGCTCCATAATCCAGGACTTCACCCAATTCTCTTGAAAAGACTTTATTAAACCCAACATTTGCTGACAGATCCAGTAGCAACCTTGTTTCTACTATAGAGATCGCCGGCTTTTCAACCATTGGCTCGATTGCTGGATCTGTAGCTACATTCTCTTCTAGGCCAGTAGTTCGTTCACTCAATGCAACTTGAATTGGACTTTGTTTTGTATGCTCCTCAGAGTCATCATCTCTAGAAACACCTTCACCACCCTTAATGTCTCAGCCAACCTCTGTCTCTTGATCTCCCCCTCATGGTGATCAGGATCATCCTGATCATCATGTCTTCTTTTAAGAGAGGTGGCTTGAGCTCGACATGTATTTTCCAAAGATGATACCCTTTTCGATAGGATATCAATGGATTTTTGCATTTGGGTTAGGGCTTAGGTATTAGAAGAAATTGTAGAACCAAGTTTTCAAAAATTAGAAACTACAATGCTTTGGAAAGAATCAAACTCTATGGCTTTAACTGGATGGGTTTCTTCGATTGAATGCCTTAATAAACTGATCAAATCTGCATCCGCCAATTATGTAGATTGATTAGAAAGAAGTTTAGCATAGAACATTGATTTTAGATCATCCACCGAAGTCCAACTCCCTTGGAGGTTTAGGGGCAGGCGGTGGTGGCGGAGCAGGAACATCTTCAACCATCGGTTGTTTCCCTTTCAACAATCTCTTCAAGCCAATAATTTCTTCAGTGAAAGAATACTGAACAGCCTTTAGGAGCCGTCCAAATATTCCCGTGACACAAAGTCAGGTAATCTCACACCTGGATCACATAGATTACTAGTTGTAACAACAGTTGAGTAAACTTTTGTGCCTACGTTTAGTGTTGGCATAATGTTAGCACTGGTAGGACTTGCTATCGGTCCTTGTGGAAAGTCAAAAGACTTCACTCTGGTCGTTCCGGCATGTTCACATAGAACAGCAGTTTGAGCAACAAATGCTCCTGACTCTTGTATACCTAATGTGTATGATGGCTTTAGACTCGAAGTATACACAATAGAAGTCATAGACAGGGGCTATTGTCAACTGGTTTTAACATCTACATCCTCCAAATGAGAAGTAGATAGCAGTTGTGCTTCATCCCTGTGAGAAGTTGAAAATATTACTTGTTGAGAAGTAATAGAGTGGGTAGGTGGGGTTTGCAAATGCATAGTTGGGCTAGCTATGTCTTCTTCAATAACAACATTCAACGAATGAATGTTGATAGCAGATATGGTTGCCTGGCTAAGTGTTTCTATTTGGTTAGAAACAACATTTTCTTCTATAGTTCCTGTAACACCCTCGCCGTATTCTTCTTCGTCCATTTCTCTCACACTCTCAGCATTTTCAACTAATTCACCCTCGTTCGTCCTTATGGCATCCAATAAGCGATCTAATTCTCCAAAATCACCAAATTCTTCACCAAAATTAATGTCAAAAGAAAGATCTTAAAGACTTGGAAATTCTTGCTGATTTTGATTGTCATCAAAGATGTTACCAAGAACATCAACTTCAACATTATCAGCATCATTAAGAGCAGCTTCATTAGCATCATTGTCATCAACATCATCATTATCATCATTGTTATCAACATCAACAATATCATCTTGTTATCAACATCATCATCATCATTGTTGTCATCAAATTGAGTAGCCGATTCTGATACAGTAGCTTCCGAGCTTGAAGAAGCTGAGGAAATACTATCAGTTGAAGTGCGTTGCTGATCAGTCTCCCCGCTTTGAACCCCTCTCATTTACATTTCTCCTACTCATCACCCTGTTCAGGTACCCCTTGTACCTGAACACTCTCACCTAATGTTAAACCCTCACGACGCTCAGCTAAGGCATAGGATGATCCCGGGATAAGTTTAACCGGCTCTGGTTGAACTATAAAATCTATCACTCTCCTATATTCTAACATACATTGAGCACTCTAATCAGAATAGGCTATCAGCTCATCTAGAATATTCATAATAGAATCAAGATCTTCTACTTCAACATGCGTTCGGATACATTGCATTTCAAAATCCGGGCCAAATTCACTGTTCAGTTTGGCTGGAATGTCTTTGTTGGCGCTCATCATAGCTCGGATGATAAGTTGTAAGAATCTTTGAAATGGGACAAATTTTCTCGCCTTCGAAGCAAACTTTTTCGCATGAACCACTTCTGCTAGTTCATTCCAGATCACCATTGCATAGCCGTATTGGCGATTGAACACTATGCCATGAAAGAACTTCAAGAACGAACTGCTACATGTGTCAATTCCTGCTGTTTTAAATGTAAGACATCGATTTAGGATAGAGAACAGCAGGTGCCATACGAATGGAAGAAATGTTCTTCGAAATTGTGACGGATTTGTGAGTTCTTTCGAATAACCAAGACGTCTGATATCTTGGCATAATTCTTGATCAGACACAAATTCTTCGAATTGAGGTGACCTAGATGCAGAACTTGGACTCGGCAAGTGTAAAATCCTTCCCAACCTCTTTAGAGTCAGACGACTCATAAATTCATCCACATGACCTTGAAAATAGAATTGATCTCCTTCTTTGATAAATGCAAGGGTATGCCAAAATTGTTGAAGGTAGACTAGCAGAACATCCGCTGTTGCTGATAAAGCATAAGTGATAGAATGTCCTCAAATGATAGCAAGGATTATGGGATATTCTGAAGGCATATTGAAGTTGAAATGATGGTTATTTGGTTTTACATCAAGGTATAGCATTATGAGAAAAAGAGTTTCATTTGGGATCAAATTTGTTTCTGACTGGGAAATATTGTCATATATGATGGAAGAGATTGTGTTTTATCATCAGATCTTTGGGAATTTATCGAATTTTCCGCAGACATGTTTTCATGTAAAAGATAAAAATATTAGATCCAAAATGAAATAGATTTTCACAGATTTAAAAAAAAAATATGACACAAAGACCAAACACACTTATTTTGCCAAATTTTATTTAAATTGCTTCAAAGAAAAAGAAAATTCGCTTCGGCTTTTTCCGCTCAAAAGGAAAGAATTTTAAAAAAAAATACAACTAAAACACTAAAAAAATAAAAAAAAAATTAACTAAAAAATTAAAAAAATAATAAAACATAAAAAAAAATTGTAAACAAAACAAATTTTATTATTAAAAAAATCCATGTTAGAAAAAAAAAAATTCAACTCTAATTTTTTTTTACCTAACAATACAACAAAATGTTAGAAGAGAAAGAAAAAAAATAGAAAAAAGAGAACATCTTAGGAAAGAAAAAAATAAAGACACTCTCCGGTCAACATCTCCGGTTACACTCTCCCGTTAAAAACCTCTAAAGATCTCACAAACAAAATTCTCCGATTAACCCAAATCTGATCAACACTAAAAAATCAAGACATGTTCAAAAAATCAAGTTATTACAGTCCATGTTCATATTTTCAATTTACAGTCCAAACATGAATATTGTTTACTGTGTAGGTTTAAATTTTAAGATTCAGATTTATGAAAGGTTTAGAATCAATTAGAGTATATTTAGGAAAACGACTCTTCACTACCCTCTCAGGACAACGTATTGTGCAGATTCATTCCTCATTGGACAACGTATTGTCCGGGTAGGAGTATTATCAGACAAGCCTTGTCCGGATACGATCCAAAAACAACTCAAAGTTAAAATGAATTTACCGGATAGCCTTTGTCCGGATAGACACTCATCGGACATACCTTTGTCCGTATATGATTCTCACTGGACAACACTTCGTCCGGATAGAGTCCTTATCGGACAATGCTTTGTCCGGATAGAGTCTTTATCGGGCAACACTTATCTTAAAAATTCATATCTTTCAAAGAATTAGACTTTTAGCAATACCTGTAAAAAAGTTATATCCATTAGCACCATATACATATATTTTACTCCCCCTAGAAAAATGAACAAAATAATGAAAAATATTCAACACTCCCCTTGAAATATAGAATCCACATTCAAAAGTTTTTAATCACATAAAAAATGAAATACTGACTTATATTTAAAAATACAGATATTCTGAAATAATGAATTTGACCTAAATTGAGGTCAATTCAATTGAAATCAAAAGTTTATTAGTTTAACTATTAAACATAAGATTTTCAAGTTATTAAACAAATTTTAAGAAAAACAATTCAAATTTTCAAATTTAGCATACCCAACTTAGATATTAAAAAGCTAAACATTTTTCTTCTAAATCTTTTGTAAATAAGTCAGCTAGCTGATATTTCGTATTTACAAATATAATTCAATAGTTCCTTTCTCAACATGATCTTTTATAAAATGATACCGAATATCTATGTGTTTTGTTTTGGTGTGTTGAACAAGATTGCAAGAAATTGCAATAGCACTCTTAGAATCACAATAAATTGGAATTTTATTGAAATAAAAACCATAATCTCTGAGCTGTGTGCTCATCCAAATAACTTAAGAACAACAACTACATATTATGCTTCAGCAATAGAAATAGACACACAATCTGTTTATTTGACGCCCAACTTACAAGTTTATCTCCAAGAAATTGTACGTGACCTGAGGTGTTTTTCATGTCTAACATACACCTTGCATAATTTGCATCTGAGTAGGCAGTCAGCTCAAAACCAATACCCTTAGGATACCAGAGTCCTAGATTAGTAGTCTCTTTAGATAACGAAAAATGCATTTAACAACACTTAAATGAGACTCTTTTGGATTTGTCTGATATCTGGCACAAAGATGTGTTGAGAACATAATATCAGGTCTATAAGAAGTTAAATACATCAATGAACCAATCACACCTAGATAGGTTTGATGATCTACAACTTTACCAAAACGATCAACATGTAGTTTTGAACCAGGAGCCATATGTGTTTTTATAGATGAACAATTTTCCATATTAACTTTCTTCAGGATATCATAAATATATTTTGTTTGACAAATAAAAATTCCTAAAAATAATTGTTTAACTTGTAAACCTAAAAATAAGTTCATCTCACCCATCATGCTCATTTTAAAGCTAGAAACCATCAAGGCAGAAAAGTTTTTGTTGTATTTAGGATTCGTAGATCTAAATATTATATCATCAACATAAATTTGTATCAAGATTATGTCAGACTTTTCTTTTTTGATGAAAAGGGCTGTGTCAATGTTACCTTTCGAGAAGCCTGATTTTACGAGAAATTCTGATAAAATATCATACTAGGCTCTCGGGGCTTGTTTTAATCCATACAAGGCTCTGTCTAGGACGTAAACATGATTAGACTTTGACTCATCAACAAATCCTTCCGGTTGAGCAACATATACTTCTTCCTTAAGAAGACCATACAAGAATGTTGTTTTGACGTCCATTTGATATACTGTAAAGTTCTTATGAGCCACGTATGCCAAAAAACATCTTTATAGCTTCAATTCTTGCTATCGGAGCAAATGTTTCATCATAGTCAACGCCCTCTTGTTGATTATACCCTTTAGCTACTAACCGATGTTAGACCACATAACTCACATTTGTAAAAGTAATGAAAAACAACAAGTATGAAAGACCAGAAAGCCGATGAAAGACTTCCAGGCAAAACGACTAAGTGTCCAATACAACCAGAAGGCCGATGAAACGACCACAGATGCGATGAATTGCGCATCTTCATAACTTCTCTAGTTACCAACAATTGGAGTCTTCCACAACAGTTCAACCAGTGGCACCCGATAAAGATGATATCAAGACTTGGTTGAACAACACCCATAGAAGACAACTGGAGATGACTAATCGACAACTGGATTCTCCAAAAGATTTGCTTTGCTTTTATTTACTTTCCATGTCTAGATAAGCTTTCCTTTTTGTAAGAGATTTGCATAATATCTTCCATAGATAGCAATATCTTTATTTAGCTTTCTAGTATAAATAGGTGTTAGGTCTTTTGTAATCGGTTACACTTTTTATAAAATCATTTGGAATAAAGTGAATCATTCGGCACTCAGTATATTCTTGAATATTCATCTTGTGTTCATGAGTGTTCTTCATTTTATTCATCCACACAACATATTTAGGTTATTCATAACTTAAGTATTAGTGTTATTGAGATATCTGGAATCAACAATTGGTATCAGAGCCAATTGATTGTTTTTCAAATCTCTCAATTCATTTTTACCATCAATTTTTGAGTTCATACTCATCTTCTCTAAAAGGTGTACTTTTTCTCTTCAAAATCTTCAATGGCCAACTGGAACTCTACATATAGTGTAGGTTCCCTCACCAAGCCTCCAACTCTTCAAAGAGAAGAGTACCCGCAATGGAGGATCAGAATGGTGCATTTTCTGGAGGGGATGGACAGGAATCTCCTCAGATCTATTATGGAGGGTCCCTACATTCCTCAGACTCTTGTTCCAAGAGTCCCAGGAACGAGCACAACGGCAGAAGTTGCTACATACTTCATGCCCAAGGACGAGAAGAATTAGGATGAAGATGATCTTGAGCGAGTCGAGGCAGATAGAAAAGCTAAAAGACTCATCATAATGGCCATTCCCAATTAAATCTTTCAATCCCTCAACGCATGCACCATCGAAAAAGAGATATGGGATGAGCTAGCTAGTCAACTGGAAGGAGGTGCCAAAACAAAGAAGAATTGTAGGGCTCAATGCCTCAACGAGTATACTAATTTCAAGGCTCTAGCTGATGAACCGATTCAGAAGACGTATAATCGTTTCAATACCTTGATCAATCAATGTCGCCGAAACGACAACTCCAGGATGAAGGAAGAAAATAATGTTTTGTTTCTTAAGAGTCTTGGTGATGAATGGGCTCAGCTGTCGATGTCCCTCCAAGCAAATCAGGACTTAGGCAGCTGGTCACTTCATGACATCTATGAAACTCTTGTTGCACAAGTAAAGGACATAATGAAGAGAAAAGTGTCCATCGGTGGACCTCTTGCCCTTGCTGCAGAAGAAAAAGATGTTTCAAGGACCTCAACCAGAGACCACAGGAAGAAAAAGAAGGCACTGGTAGTAGAGTCGGAATCTGAAAATGAGACCTCCGACTCTGATGATGATCTTAAAGCCTTTGCCAAGTCTCTGGCCTTGATAACAAAACATTTCAGAAGAAATTTGTTAATAAGCCATTTAATAGAAGAGACTCCAGAAGGGAGAAGTTCCAACCCTCCTATGAGCAGAACCTGATGAAGTTCCATCAGAGGGAAGGAAGAAGAGAGGGAAAGGAAGAAAGAGAAAAAAGAAGAGAAGAAAGAAGAGAAGACAGAGACAGAAGGAAAAATGATATTCGTTGCTACATATGTGGCAAGATAGGTCATTTCTCAAAAGAATGCAGAGGACGCCTAGTGAAAGATGCGGACTACTATAAGAACAAATACAAGTACAATCCGAAGAAGCGAAGCCTGATGGCTGAAAAGGAAAATTAGGTGTTTGATTCTTCGTCTGATGAAGAAGACAAGGCACTCATTTGTCTCATGGCCACGTTCAATGCAGAATGCTCTTCTGACTCTGATGAACAGGTATGCGACTCTTCCATCGATGAAACCAACTCTGCTCCATCAGAGCTAGAGTTAAGGGTTATGAAACTTTTTGAAGATTTTCTAAAGCTCAAAGAAAAATTAAATTTTGAAAAATCAGAAAGAATAAAAGCAAAAAAAAAGAAGTCAGTTTCTACAAGAGAGAGAGATTGATCTTCTAACCGAAGAAAAAGCAAAACTTGAGAAAGAAAAGACTCGCATCGCATCTCTAAAAAAATCAGAGGAAGAAGAGGTTATGGACCTGAACAAGAAAATAACTAGGGACTTATAAAAGAAAGTAAAGGCCCTAAAGCCCTAAAGGAATCCGAGGCAGAAAGGCTTAACTCAGTTACTCTCAAAGATTTCTTCCAAAAAGAAAGGGAGATTCTTCATCAGAAGCTTCAAACCAATGAACTTCTGATGAAGAAATATAAAAATGCCCAAGACGTCTACGAAAAACTCAACGGTCAAAAAGATTATCAAGAGATTGGGTTCAATGATCTAGATTGTTTCATCGAATCTAAGAAATCCACACTTAAATCCACTTTCAAACTTGGATGCATTCAAAAACCCGACTTTTTCCCAAAACCTAAAGCAAATTTCAAGAGGGTTAAAGTCGATGGAAAAACTGTTCTCTTGAGACAAAATTTTGAAAATGTGGTGTATGAGAGCAGCACAAGTAAGAATTCTGATGAAAGGAATGATGCCTCCACATCAGAGACCGATGGAAACCTTATGGTTAATCCAGAGCCTCTGGTCATCAATCCCACTACTTCATCAGCAAGTGCTGTTGATGAGAAAGAGAATCTTAGTAAGGAGCCATCATCTGATGAATCGATGAACCATCCAAGTGACATTGGAAGTTCGTCTACGAAACCAAAAGTGATGGAACCCCCAACAGATCACTCTAACCCATCAACCTCTGAACCCATTCCTCTCACAAACATCCATGAGAATTTTGATTTCAAGAAATCCACAAGAGATTTCCTTGATTCTGACTCTGAAGAAGAAATAGTCTGCGAATCACCAGAGATCATTGAGAATAAGAAACCTCAAGCCTTCAAGGCCCCAATGAAATATGCGGTTCCAGAGCCTATGAAAACGTCAGACAAAGGGAAAGGAAAAATGAGTAATGCCAAGTCTACCAACGATACTTCACATGGCCCAAGCACTTCATCTAAATTCATTAAGTTTACTCGTGAACAGAAACAAAAGTGGCCCGCCTCTGAACATTCTAACCAATACTTTTCTTCTTCTTCAGCTGAAGAAAAGAAGCCCATCCTCAGGAAAGAAGTAAAGCCCAAGCCTGCCATTACGAATAAAAAATCTGGACTAGGTAGGAAGTTTGTAAAAACAACCAATGCTAGGAGAAAATTTTTATCCCCTGCTTTTACTTCTTCTTCTTCATCGAATAAAAAGAAATTTAAACATTCTTGTCCTAAAGTTCCAAACTGCCAATGTTTAGCTCTATTACAAAACCTGAGGAATCACATGTTAACTCATCGTTGTATGTTTTCCAAACATGTCTATCGCTACAATGTTCAAACCAACGAAAATGTGAGAAAGCCGTAGCCTAAAGGCAAGGGATATGCAAACAGACCCAAGCCTGCAAAGGCTAAGGGTAATGGAAATCAGCCCACTCCCAAGAGGGCTGATGAAACGAAAAAGGTCGTATCCTCGACTAACAATCGAGGACCCATTATGAAATAGGTTCCTAAAAACCCTTAACTTGTCTTGCAGGACCATCATGTGCAACCATGGTATATGGATTCAGGTTGCTCCAGGCACATGACTGGTGATAAAAGTCAGTTGTCCTCTTTCATCGACAAATCTGGAGGCTCTGTCACTTTTGGAGACAACAGTAAGGGTACCATCAACGGATATGAAACACTCATCAAATGAAACATCTCCATCAGCAAAGTGGCTTATGTTGAAGGTCTAAAGCATAACTTACTAAGCATAAGCCAGTTCTGTGACAAGGGTCTTGAAGTCAGATTTCACAAGGGTTTCTGCATCATCGAAACAAAGCCCGACCAAACCATCATCAAGGCAAAGAGAGAAGGGAATCTCTATCTTCTGGACTTTCATTCCTCTGTGGGACAAGACACACTCTGCCTTGTATCCCATAAGAGCGATGAAAATTGGCTATGGCACCAGAAGTTCTCAAATCTTAATTTTGATGTTCTAATAAAGCTAGGCAAACAGAAGCTGGTCAAGGAGATTCCTGATCTTAACTTTGAAAAAGATCATTTATGCTCAACTTGCGAGATGGGAAAGTTGAAACGGGCCTCACATAGAACAAAGTCAGAAACCTCCTACTCCAAGCCCTTAGACATGATCCACATCGATCTCTGTGGGCCTATCTCTACACAAAGCCTCTCTGGAAAGAAGTACATCTTGGTACTAGTTGATTAATACTCCAAATACACTTGGGTTGAGTTTGTAAAGAACAGACGTTCCTGAACTCTTCATCGGGGTGATGAAAAGGTTCCAAGTCCTTCTACAGCGCAAACTCATCAAAGTTAGAAGTGACAATGGAACTAAATTCAGAAATGCCAGAATCGATGAATATCTCATAAGTGAAGATATTTCCCAAAACTTTTCAGCAGCCAGAATCCCACAACAAAACGGAGTAGTGGAGCGAAGGAACAGAACCTTAGTGAAAGCAGCAAGGGCCATGCTTTCTTCATCGGAGTTTACCCATCACCTTCTGGGCTGAAGCTATTTTGACTGCATGCTTCACCCAGAACCGGTCAATCATCAACAAGAGGCACCAGAAGACTCCCTATGAGCTCATCAATCAAAGAAGACCAAATGTCAAATATTTCCACGTCTTTGGGTGCAAATGCTTTGTACTCAATGATAGGAAATATCTTGGCAAGTTCGACAAGAAAGCTAATGAAGGGATCTTTCTAGGTTATTCTCAAACTGCTAAGGCCTACAAAGTATTCATCAAAACGACAAAGATTGTCATCGAGAGCATCAATGTGTCCTTTGATGATCTTCACCAATGACTTCTGGACACAGCAGTTCAGGGCTCGGACTTCAACAGAGAGCCTATGATTCATCACTCGGCAAACCCAATGAATCAGAGTTGGCTCATTTATTTAAAGACATCTTCGAAGAAGAAGTAGACTCTGGACAAGCACCTATTGAAAAACCCTCTTTCAGAGCCGATGAAGAGCATGAAGTCTCCAATATTGAAGGTACAACTATTTCTGAAACTCATGTTAATTCACCCTCTACTTCTTCTGTGTCTTCACATCCATAACCAAATCATCACTCTGATCTCTTCGAGGGGGAGCAAGCAGTTCCATCGGTCGATGAAGAACTGCATCCTATTGCTCCAGAACCCCAATCTTGCACCAAGTGGACAAAAGACCATCCACATCATCAAATCATTGGTAATCCATCATCCGGTGTCAAGACAAGATTAGCCACTACAAATGAATGCCTCTTTGCCAACTTTCTGAGTATGATCGAACCAAAGAAGATTTCTGAGGCCCTACAAGACCCAAACTGGATAGATGCTATGCAAGAAAAACTATTCCAGTTTGAAAGAAATAAAGTGTGGTCCCTTATGCCTCTACTCGAAGGGAAGATGGCTATAGGAACCAAATGGGTCTTCAGAAACAAAAAGGACGAAGATGGCATAGTAGTAAGGAACAAGGCCAGGCTTGTTGCCAAGGGCTACTGTTGATCCCAAAATTCTCAATAACACTAATAATCAAGTTAAGAATAACCAAATTATAGTGTTTTAATGAACAAAATGATGAACACTCAAGAACAATGTATGAACATTCAAAGAACAATCTTGAGTGCCAATGATTTCACTNAATGAACAAAATGATGAACACTCAAGAACAATGTATGAACATTCAAAGAACAATCTTGAGTGCCAATGATTTCACTTTATTCAATATAAAAAACGTAAAAGCGACATTGATTACAATAGGCCTAATCCCCTATTTATACTAAAAGGCTAATTAGAAGATAACTATTAGTGAGACTATTTAGCTAATCTTCTACTAACAGATAAAGTTTATCTAAACTATGGATAAGCTATAAACTAAGATAAACTTGAAATCCAGCCGTCGATTAGTTATCTCCAACTGTC
>NC_037528.1:32831280-32837346 GCF_001531365.2 Cynara cardunculus var. scolymus | reverse complement strand
CTCCCCCTAAGTAATGAAAGAACAAACAAACTAATCTATGAACAATATTGAAGAACAGAGACTAATATAAAGAAAAGCATCAAATTCCAAATTTTCATTGGATGATGAATTCTTACAATACTGGAAGCAAAGACATTTCATTTTAAGGCAAAAATTTTAAAACTCTATTCATGATCTACCTTGTGATATTTCTCAAAAGCGCATTAGCAGTCTTCGATAGCTGATGACTGTAGATATCTTATGAATGAGTTGTTTCCCTTCTTCCTTTGGCACATGAGTTCTACCCAGTCTCTCTCTGATGACTTTTTGAAACCACTCAAGTGTGTCGGTTGAATACTTGATGCTTCAGTTAGTCTAAAAAACTTATTTACTCTGAACTCATTCTTGAAGATAAGTCCAAGCTCGGGTTGAGTCAAGACAGAAGCAGATCTCTTCTCCTGCAGGCCAGGAAAGTCTTCATCGGGTGGAGTGCAGGAGAGTCTTTTGATGCCTAAATGAAGAGCAATATGAAAATCACTCTTGGCTTGATGCTTCACCAGGGTCTCCATCGTCTTTACAATCGCTCTATTTGCCATCCCAAATCTTATGTCTTGATTCTATCACTGAATTGTGAACATATAGAAGTCGATCAAGTCATAGGGATTGAGATTGATCAAGTCATTGTCATTGAAAACGCTAACCTGACCATGAGCTCTCTCCACTGCGTACTCGATATACTTTATAGCTCTGTTAGCGAAGGTCCTCATCTTTATTTCCATAACCATCCTTATCCCATTGTTTGAGAAGACAGCCTGTGGTGGTTGGGAGGTCTGTCTAACAAACCTATGGTGTAGGAGGTCCATGGACTCTAGCGATAGATTGGAGGATTGAGAGTCAAACTTTAATCGCGATCGTGGTATAGGTACTGATGGATATTCTCCATCATAATAGGTTCCCTTGGTGGTATCTCCGGACGTCTCCTTAGTGACTCCATGTTCTTAATAATTTCGTCGACTAAGCTCTGTGGAGGGTGCCTTGATGAAGAGGTATTGTCCGCTTGCACCTTGGGTGGTTTGATTGGGGTTGAGTTTCGGTCATGGGTTGTGTATCGGTTGGCGATGGGATGGTTTCTTGGGTTGGCACATGTTGGGTTGACTCAGGTTCATCGGGTTGTGTTTGGGCTTGAGGTTGTTGAGGTGAAGAGGGTTGGATGTTTATTTGTTCTGGTTCATTAGGTAGGGTGATGAAGGGTTCTTTGGTACGAGGAGTTGGTGATGGGGTTAATGGTAGGCTTGTTTTGGTGATGTAGTGAAAGGTGGGTTGATTTCTGTTGGTGGGGTTGATGGATTTTCATCAGTTGAGGAACTCAACATGATGGGTTCAGGTGTGGTAGCAAGGGGAACATGTACATTATGTACATCTTCAGAGGGCTGAGCCTTTGGTCTCTTTAGGGGGCGGCTTGATGAGCAGGAAGCCCTGGTCCTATTTTTCTTCCATAGCCGTATGTAATCGGCCAATATGCGCACTCGATCCTTGTTACGCCGTAGTTCCATGGAGTGAAGAAGAGAGTTCGTTCGATCTTGATGTTATAAGAGACTCTTCTTCAACGCATTGGTGGGCTCAACCGACCGAGCAGCAAACTTGGCACTTATCTCATTGAAGGATGAGATTAGTGCTTTGGACAGAGCCCTGAGATCAGCTCTGGTGGCAAACTCCGTGTTTGATGATGAAGCTTGTGGTGGCACGAAGGTGGTGGTGGATGTAGATGGAGGTATGGGAAGGTTGGCGATGAGATTTCTCACCTCTGCAGTGAAGAAGAAGAAGGCTGCATTGAAGGATGGGCCTGCAGAGGGAGGTGGAGGAGGGGTGGTTGAGGTATTTGGGCTAATGTAGTGGCTGGGAGTTGGGTTAGGGTGGTTTGGATGGTGGCTATTTGGTTGGTGAGAGAGGCTAGGTTTTCATCGATTGATGAAGTTGGTTGAGGTGTGGTTGGTTGAGGGATTTGGGAGATTATGGTGGCTAGTAGGGCGTTGAGGGTTTGGAAGATGGTGTTTATCTGGGTGGTTATGGAGGCTAGGGTCTCACCGGTGGCAGTTGCCTGGGCCGTGAGGGTGGCGATGGAGTGAATGAGGAGTTGGTTTCTTTGGGTGGCAAGGGAGGAGGAGGTGTTGTGGTGTTGGGTTACGGTTTGTTGCAGTATTTGGAGACGGGTTGTATTGTCTCAGGTTTAGGTTGCAAGGGTGGCAAGGAATTGTTGAAGCGTGGTGATATCGATGGATGGTGGGTTTTTAACAATCCCTTAGATGATGAGTTTTAGGTCTTCCAAGGACCGCTGAACTGAGTCAACAAAGGCTTGGAACTCAGCCTTTGTGACCAGATCGGCCATAGGGGTAACCCCTGCAGCAACGGATGTTGCAGGTTAAGCCTCAGCTCCAGAGGCGCCTTCATTGCCTTATGAAAATATAGGCTGTGAAGAACTTCCATCATGTCCTTGATATCCCTCAAGTAAGGAGCTATATCCTGATGTTGCAACTTCTTCTTCTTCCTCGGCAGGATAGGAGAAGTAAGTGTGTTTCTCCTATGCTAGATCAAGTATCGAAGGGGTGTTTTGTGCACAAATGGGAGACCTCTCTGAACGATCTTGGGGTGCATCAATGTCAGAAGCAACACATGCTTCTGGGTGTGTGGGTGGTAGTGTCGAGCCATGAGGAGATGTGGCTCTTATGTCTGCATCGCCTCTCTGTTGGGAGAGGGGCGATGGGTGTTGTGGTTCCTTAGCTAAATCATCTCCAGAGTCCTGAAGAATGGCCTCTGGATGGCTGGTTTGGGTTTGGTTTGGATTGGGCCGTCCTTGTTCAATACCCCTTTGGCCTTGATCGCCAGGGGTAGAGGTGGTGGTTGCCCTTTGGGAAGAGGGAGGGGGATTTGTTTGTGAAGGGCCGGGGGATGCACGAGTAGAGTCATCATCATCACCATCTTCATCATCCGATGAAGATGGCTCCTATGCTCCCTTGCTTGACTGAAGGGACGCTCTATTCTCTCTGGGGTAGCTGCCCTTGGTTCATGAAACAGCAGAGAGCGTTCGTAAGTTCTTTGAATCTCAGATGTCTCTAGAATGACACTGAGCATGACTCTGGAGATTGCCCAGTTGATGGTGTATCCTTCCTTTGAGAGTGTAGGTCAATGGCCATGCATCTTGAAAAGGAGAGTGAATGGTTCCTCGGCCGGTAGGTTATGTTTCCTCATCGCATCCCCTATGAAGTGAGATAGGAAACGAGGAAACAAAACAGAAGTCAAGGGCTTGCCGGTAGCCTGGAGCTTGCACTTTTTGACTACCGCTGAGTGGATCTCATTGTATATGAGGAAAGCGTAGTCAAGAGGGATGTTGAAGAAGAGTCCATACATAATCGTCATTATGTTTATATTACCTTGATCCATCGACCCTAGCTTGCAGGTGAGGGCCCTGTTCAATATGGAAAAGAACATGTTCCACATTGGCGGCAAAAACTGCCTTTTGAAATCGGAGACGTTGCGTAGGTCATGATTGTAACCTAGCATTTGGATGAATTGGAGTATGTCGGAGGTGGTGGGTTGGTCGACATACTATTCAATGCCGAGCTCTCGGCGGGTGGGAATGCACAGAACCCTAGAAACTTTTGCCCGCGAGATCTTGAGCGAGCAAATCATGTCGTTTGGGGCGTCAATGTCCCCCATTATTCCATGGCTTTTAGGGTCGTACTCGCAGGCCTGCCAGTATTGTTGGACGTACTTTAAAGGTACGCCATTGTCGGTTAGAGTCAAAGCTGGGAGTAGGATGCAGTTACGGAAGAATTCGATCATCACGGCAAACCTGTCGTAGAACAGGGTGGTTTGAAGTTCGATGGCATGGTTGTTGGGCTTCATTGGGAGGAAGACTATGGTACGGATGTCGGTGCCGGTGGATTGAACACGGCTATCGTTGTCGTTGGACTCGTGTGATGCGGAGGAAGCCATTGCAAATGAAGTTGCATGTAAGTTTGTTCGTCAAAGTCTATTTGCAGGTTTTAGGAAGCGTAAAGAGTGAATGGAGGTAGAAGAAGGGTATATATAGGTGGGGGGAGGAGAACAATGAAACGGTTTTCTGATTATTATATTTAAATAATCATAAAAGGTGAAGGCGTTTGGCAAAAGGTGAGTTGATTAGGGGATCATGAGTCGTCTTGATTGTACGTGCTATCAATGTTGGAGGACACGTGTCAAGGCAGGGATAAGGAAGGATAATTTGAAACGGTTCATGGGGAACAGGCTGTATATGGTGTCAGGCGCATGGGAGGATGACGTATGTATATGGTGTCGGGCGCGTGGGAGTATGACGTTTGGTTTATTTGGAGTAATTAAAAGTTCTTCCAAATAATATCTCTTGAAATATTAATCCCAAAAACAATTTATATTTAAAATTCCATCTAATTGTAAGATTAATACTAATTACGAAGTTTTGGTCTTCTAAAAACCCATGTTGTATAGTTTTTAGTCACAAAAGCTGCAATTTTGTATAATCTTAAAAATTTTGCAATTAGAGATTGGTTTTTGAGAAAAAATTGTCATGTAACCAGAGGAGCTCTTGTTGAACATAACCTTTTTGATGGGGAACCAGAGGTGCTCTGGTTGATCATTGATGAACGAATTCATCAATGAAATGTTGGATTGTATGATAGAGAAGCCTTGGATGACAAACCAGAGGCTCTGTTTAATCATGGCTAATCCATTATGTAGAACCAGAGGGGCACTGGTTATATACACATGGTGTATTATGTAGCATTTAAATGTCCAGAGGCTCTGGATAGTAGAACCAGACGCTCGTATGGAAAATGCATATTTATGCAATGGAGATTCATGAAGAATGAATAGCTCCCCCTCAAATGATGCACGTAGATAAGATTTGAGTGTTGGAAAACTCCCCCTAGAAATAATAACCATGTGGATTGAGGTGACCAGAGGCTCTGGTCTATACAACCAGAGGCTTTGGTTATGAATGAAGATGAAAAGATGTATGAAAAAAGTCTAAGTATGCAAATAGATGTGCATATGAATGGGTCTTTGAGAGTAGAGGGCTCTGGTTCCAAAGACAATGAATCCAGACGCTCTGGTCTTTAGAATCAGAGGCTCTGGTTACAAAGGCGATGAAAAGAAGTATGAAAGTATGGTTAAGTGTATGTAATTAAGAAAAAGAGGGGAGGACTCTTTGGATCCAGAGGGGCTCTGGTTACAAAGAGTATGAATCCAGAGGCTCTGGTCTTTAAAACCAGAGGCTGTGGTTGTCTTGGATATGTTATTAAAGATGAATGATTGGCGAATTTAGCATGCCAAGCCTTATTTGGAAACCAGAGGTCTCTGGTTGCAAAGGACTTGGAAACCAAAGGCTCTGGTCCTTAGAACCAGAGGTTCTGGTTACATGAATGATGATATGCGATGGAGTCCAAAAGGGCTCTGGTCTCAAAGGATGAGAATCCAGAGGCTATGGTCTATAGAACCAGAGGCTCTGGTCTCAAAGAGTGAGAATCCAGAGACTCTGGTCTATAGAACCAGAGGCTCTGGTTACGAAGGTAATACTTACTGAATAAAAGCTAAGTATTTGCTTTGGATCAGAGGTCTCTGGTTCCAAAGGCGATGAAAAACTTTAAGCCATATTAAAAGATTTCTTCATGGCCAGAGGCTCTGGTCTTTAGAACCAGGGACGCTGGTTTGGAGTACTTATTGATTATGGCTTCTTGCTATGTATCACTTGTAGGCATAACCATGAGATATTGAGAATCTCTGATTTAAGAATATTTATTGCCTTTAAGTGGTGAGATTCAGCATACCCATCTTGCTGACTAAGAATAAAAATCTTTTCTCATCGAGAGCTTTTGTGAAAATGTCAGTAAGTTGGATCTCAGTGGGAACAAAGTACATTTCTATATTACCTTTTTCAACATTGTCTTTCAGAAAATTGTATCTTACATCGATGTGCTTGGTCTTGGAATGTTGCACTGGGTTTGCAGAGATTGCTATGGCACTCTTGGAGTCACAGAGGATGGGAATTTTGTCATAATGGAATCCATAGTCCTT
>NC_037528.1:32828611-32831115 GCF_001531365.2 Cynara cardunculus var. scolymus | reverse complement strand
ACGTGATCTTTCTATCAAGCTTGCAACCTGCATGATCTGCATCTGTGTAGGCTATTAGATCAAAGCCAAAGTTCTTTGGATACCAGAGGCCCAATGAGGGAGTTCCCTTGAGGTATCTAAAGATCCTCTTGACTGCAGAGAGATGAGATTCTTTAGGATTTGATTGATATCTTGCACAAAGATATGTAGCAAACATAATGTTTGGTCTACTAGCAGTTAGATACAGGAGTGATCTAATCATGCCTTTGTAGGTTGTTACATCCATAGGTTTGCTTGATGGATCAGCAAATAACTTAGCTCCTATAGCCATAGGTGTTCTCATCGATGAGGAATTTGAGAGAGAATATTTCTTCAGAAGGTCAGTCACATATTTGGACTGATTGATGAAAATTCCTTCTGAAGCTTGTTTTATTTGAAGACCAAGGAAGAAACTTAGTTCTCCCATCACGCTCATATCAAATTTTCTTTTCATCAATTCTGCGAATTTTTTGCAATGTTTTGTATTTGTAGAACCAAATATGATGTCGTCCACATATATTTGAACAAGTTAGATATCACCTTTGTGCTTTTTGAGAAAGAGGGTTGTATCAATTGTACCTTTTTCGAATCCATTGTTGATGAGAAAGGTGGATCCTGGCCCTGGGTGCTTGCTTCAGCCCTTAGAGAGCTTTGTCCAGAAAGTAGACGTAATCTGGATGTTTTGGATCTTCAAAACCCAGGGGGCTGCTGCACGTATACTTCTTCTTGAATTTTTCCGTTTAGGAAGGCGGACTTGACATCCATCTGATAAACCTTGAAGCCTTTGTGAGCTGCATAGGGTAGGAATATCCGGATGGCCTCAAGTCTTGCGACGTGAGCAAATTTTTCATCGTAGTCAATCCCTTCTTCCTAACAGTAGCCCTTGGCAACAAGCCTGGCTTTGTTCCTTATGACTATGCCATCTTCGTCCTTTTTATTCCTGAAGACCCATTTGGTTTCTAAGGCCGTCTTCCCTTTGGGTAGAGGCATAAGGGACCATACTTTGTTTCTTTCAAACTGGAGTAATTCTTCTTGCATCGCATCTATCCAGTTTGAGTCTTGTAGGGCTTCTAAAATTTTCTTTGGTTCTATCATACTTAGAAAGTTGGCGAAGAGACATTCATTAGCAGTGGCAGATCTTGTCTTGACACCAGATGTTAGATCACCAATGATTTGGTGGTGTGGGTGATCTTTTGTCCATTTGGTGCTTGATTGGGGTTCTGGAGCAACAGGATGCAGTTCTTCATCGACTGATGGGACTGCTTGCTTCCCCTTGAAGAGATCATCTCCAGAGTTAGACTCTGGTTCTTGATCTTGATCTGAAGACACAGAAGAAGTAAAAGATGAAGTAACATGAGTTTCAGTAAGAGATGTACCTTTAGCATTGGAGACTTCATGTTCTTCATCGGTTCTAGAGATGGATTTTGCATTTTGTGCATGTCCAGAGATTACTTCTTCGTCGAAGATGTCTTCAAATAATTGAGCTAACTCTGATTCATTTGGTTTGCCAAGTGATGAATCAGATGCTCTCTTTTGAAGTCCGAGTCCTGAACTGTTGTGTTCAGAAGTCATTTATGTGGAATCATCAAAGGACACATTGATGCTTTTAATGACAATTCTTGTCCTTTTGATGTAAACTCTGTGGGCCTTGGCAGTTTGAGAATGGCCTAGAAAGATCCCTTCATCAGCTTTCTTGTCGAACTTACCAAGATATTCCCTATCGTTGAGTACAAAGCATTTGCACCCAAATACATGAAAATATTTGACATTTGGTCTTCTTTGGTTGATGAGCTCATAAGGTGTCTTCTTGTACCTCTTGTTGATGATTGATCGATTCTGGGTGAAGTAGGCAGTGGAAATAGCTTCAGCCCAGAATGTGATGGGTAACTCCGATGAAGCAAGCATGGTCCTTGCTGCTTCCACGAGGGTTATGTTCCGTCGTTCCACCACTCCATTCTGTTGTGGAGTTCTAGCTGCTGAAAAGTTTTGTGTAATGCCTTCACTCATGAGGTATTCATTGATTCTGGCATTTTTGAATTCAGTTCCATTGTCACTTCTAACCTTTATTAGTTTTCGTTGTAGAAAGACTTGGAGCCTTTTCATCACTCCAATGAGTAGGTCAGGAACATCTGATTTCTTCTTTGCAAATTCAACCCAGGTGTATCTGGAGTATTCATCAACCAGTACTAATATGTACTTCTTTCCTGAGAGGCTTTGAGTTGGTATTGGCCCACAGAGATCTATATGTACCATGTCCAAGGGATTGGTGTAGGAGGTTTCTGACTTGGTTTTATGAGAGGCCCGTCTTAGCTTTCCCATCTCACAAGCTATGCATAGATGATCTTTTTCAAATTTAAGATCCGGAATTCCCTTGACCAGCTTTTGTGTGGCTAGTTTTCGTAGTGCATCAAAGTTGAGATGCGAGAACTTTTGATGCCATAGCCAATTTTCATCGCTCTTATGAGACACAAGGCAGAGGGTGTTTT
>NC_037528.1:32825136-32828421 GCF_001531365.2 Cynara cardunculus var. scolymus | reverse complement strand
GTAAGTTGTGCTTCAAACCTTCAACATAAGCCACTTTGCTGATGGAGATGTTTCCTTTGATGAGAGTGCCATATCCCTTGATTGTACCCTTGCTGTTGTCTCCAAAAGTCACAAAGCCTCCAGATTTTTCATTGAAGGAGGATATCTGACTTTTATCACCAGTCATGTGCCTGGAACAAGCTGAATCCATGTACCATGGTTGCACATGATGGTCCTGCAAGACAAATTAAAGGGTTTTAGGTACCCCTTTTTGTATGGGTCCACGTTTGTTAGTAGGGGGTACCATTCTATTTTCATTTCCCTTAGCCTTGGCAGACTTGGGTTTTTACATGTTTTCATTGGTTTTGACTTTGTATCGATAAACGTGTTGGGAGAATATGCAGTGATGTGTCAACATGTGATTCCTTAGGTTTTGTAAAAGAGTTAAACATTGACAGTTATGATGCTTTGGATATGTATGTCTAACTTTCTTTTTATTCGATGGAAACGAGGAAGTAAATGTAGGAGATGTAAATCCTGTCCTAGCATCGGTTGTTTTTACAAACTTCCTATCTAGTTCAGATTTTTTATTTGAAGAGGTCTTTGGCTTTACTTCTTTTCTCCTGAGGAAGGACCGCTTTTCTTCAGCTGAATGAGAAGAAAAGTGGTGGTTAGTTTTCTCAGAGGTAGGCCATTTCTGTTTTTGCTCACGAGTAAACTTAATGAACTTAAAGGATGTACTAGGGCCTTGCGTGTTATCTTTGGCAGATTTGCTATTTCTCAGCTTTCCCTTTCCTTTGTCTGAAGATTTCATCAATGGTGGAACAACAGTTTTCATTGAGGATTTGAAGTTTTTAGGCTTTTTATCCTTAATGATTTCTGATGTTTCATAAATTATCTCTTCTTCAGATTCGGAATTGAGAAAGTCTCTCGCTGATTTCTCGAAGTTAAAATTAGCATGGATGTTTGTGGGAGGTGTGGGTTCAGAGGTTGATGCTTCAGAATGATCTGTTTGAGGTTCCATCGATTCTGACTTAGATGAACTTCCAGTTTTACTTGGATGGTTCATCGACTCATCAGCTGATAGTTCCTCATTAGGATTCTCCTTTTCATCAACAGTACTTGCTGATGAAGTGGGATTGACAAYCAGAGACTCTGGTTTAACCATAGGGTTTCCATCGGTCTCTGATTTGGAGGTGTCATTTCTTCCATTAGAATTCTTACTTGTACTGCTCTCGTACACCACATTTTCAAAATCCTGTCTTAAAAAGACAGTATTTCCATCGACTTTAACTCTTTCAAAATTTGCTTTTGATTTGGGATAAAGTCGGGTTTCTGAATGCATCCAAGTTTGAAAATGGATTCAAGGGTGGATTTCTTTGATTCGATGAAGAAGTCCAATTCATTGAATCCAATCCCTTAAGTGTTCGTTTGACCATTTAATTTTTCATAAATATCTTGGGCATCTTTGTACTTCTTCATCAGAAGTTCATTGGTTTGAAGCTTCTGGTGAAGGATCTCCCTTTCCTTTTGAAAGAAATCTTTACGAACAACTGAGTTTAGTCTCTCTGCCTCAAATTCTTTTAAGGCCTTAGTTTTCTTTTCTAAGTCCTTAGTTATTTGTTTGTTTAGTTCCAGAAGTTTTTCTTCCTCTGATTTCTTAAGTGTGGTGATGCGAGTCTTTTCCTTAGCAAGTTCGGCATTTTCTTCGGTTAGAAGATCAGTCTCTCTTTTGTAGAAACTTACTTCTTTTTCCACTTTTAGTCTTTCAGATTTTTCAAAATTTAATTTCTCTTTCAATTTAAAGAAATCCTCTAAAAGTTTTATCACCGTTAACTCTAGTTAAGATGGAGTAGAGTTGGTTTTGTTGTAAGTAGACTCACATACACCTGATCATCAGAGTCGGAGGTAGATTTTGCTGTAGATTTGGCTATCAAACAGATGAGTGCTTTATCTTCATCATCTGATGAAGAGTCGGATACCCAATTTTCTTTCTCAGCCATCAGGCTTCGCTCTCTTGAATTGTACTTATTCTTGTAGTAATCGGCATCCTTTACCAATCGTCCTCTGCACTCTTTTGAAAAATGACCAATTTTCCCGCATCTGAAGCAGCGAAGGTCATTTTTCCATCCGTTTTTATCTGTCGTCTTGTCCTCCCTTATGTCCTCTCTCTTCTCTTTCTTCTCTTCTTTCTTCCCTCTGATAGAATTTCGATGGTTTCTTCTCTTGATATGACTGGTACTTCTCCTTCTTGAAATCTCTTCGTTCATGGGGTCTCTTGATGAACTTCTTTTGGAACTGTCTTGTAATCAAGGCCAGAGACTTAGCAATGGCTTTGATATCATCATCTGATTCAGATGACTCGTCTTCAGATTTTGATTCTACCACCATTGCTTTCTTTCCTTTCTTCTTGTGTTCTCTGGTGGGGGTCCTTGAAACTTCCTTTTCATCAGCAGCAAGAGCTAGAGGTCCACCGATAGATACTTTCTTCTTCATAATGTCGTTCTCTTGTGCTGCAAGCATTCCATACAAAATCATGAAGTAACCAGCCGTCTAGGTCCTGATTAGCTTGAAGGGACATTGACAGATGAGTCCATTCATCGCCAAGACTTTTTAGGAACAAAACATTGTTTTCCTCCTTAGTTCTTAAGATATCATTTCGACGACATTGATTAATCAATGTGTTGAAACGATCGTAAGTCTTCTGTATTGGTTCATCAGGAAGAGTTTTAAAATTGGTGTATTCGTTGAGACATTGTGCTCTACGATTCTTCTTTGTTTTAGCTCATCCTTCCAATTGGCTTGCAAGTTCATCCCACAATTCCTTTGTTGTGGAATATTCATCAAGGGATTGAAAATTTTTATTGGGAATGGCCATGATGATTAGTCGCTTGGCCTTCTTGTCAGTTTTCACACGCTCAATTTCGTCTTCATCCCAGTTTTTCTCATCCTTGGGCATGTAATATGCAGGAATTTCTGCTGTGGTATTTGTTCCTGGGACTCTTGGGACAAGAGTCTGTGGAATGTAAGGACCCTCCATTATAGATTGCAGGAGGTTTTTATCCATCCCTTCCAAGAAGTTTACCATCCTTATTCTCCATTGTGGGTACTTTTCTCGTTGAAGAGTTGGAGGCTTGGTGAGGGAGCTAACACTGTACGCAGAATTCCAGTTGGCCATTGGAGATATGAAAAGAGAGGAATTTACGTTTTTGGTGAAGATGTTTTCGTGAAAAATGTGAATGAGAGATTTTGGATGATCGTTTGATTGGAAAAACAATCAATTGGCTCTGATACCAATTGTTGATC
>NC_037528.1:32815432-32825076 GCF_001531365.2 Cynara cardunculus var. scolymus | reverse complement strand
AATCTTGAGTGCCAATGATTTCACTTTATTCAATATGAAAAACGTAAAAGCGACATTGATTACAATAGGCCTAATCACCTATTTATACTAGAAGGCTAATTAGAAGATAACTATCTAGTGAGACTATTTAGCTAATCTTCTACTAACAAATAAAGTTTATCTAAACTATGGATAAGCTATAAACTAAGATAAACTTGAAATTCAACTGTCGATTAGTTATCTCCAGCTGTCTTCCATGGGATGATGATTCAACCTTATCTTTATATCTTCATCGTATGCCTCTGGTTGAGTTGCTGAAGAAAACTCTAAGTGTTGTTGACCAGAGGGGTGATGAAGATGCTCTTTCCATCGCATCTCTGGTCGATTCACCGACCCTCTAGTTGTTCTTCAGACTTGGTCAATTCTGCCTTAACGTCTTTATCGGTCTTCTGGTTCTTCATCACTTATTGTTCTTCATTACTTTTACACTTATAAATTATGGGGTCTAACAGCTACTGCCAAGAAGAATGGATTGACTACGATGAAACATTTGCTCCCGTTGCAAGACTTGAAGCCATCAGAATATTCCTAGCCTATGCTACACACAAAGGCTTCAAGGTCTATCAGATGGATGTCAAGTCTGCCTTCCTCAATGGTAAGCTTCAAGAAGAAGTATACATGCAGCAGCCCCCTGGGTTTGAAAATCTAAAGCATCCCGATTATGTTTACTTTCTGGACAAAGCTCTCTATAGGCTGAAACAAGCACCCAGGGCCTGGTATGACACACTCACTACCTTTCTCATCGACAATGGATTCGAAAAAGGTACCATCGATACAACCTTGTTTCTCAAAAAGCATAAAGGTGACATATTACTTGTGCAAATATATGTGGACGATATCATATTTGGCTCTACCAATGCTAAATTTTGCGAAAATTTCTCAAAGCTGATGAAAAACAAATTTGAGATGAGTATGATGGGAAAACTTAGTTTCTTCCTTGGTCTTCAAATAAAACAAAATTCAGAAGAGATTTTCATCAATCAGTCCAAATATGTGACTGACCTTCTGAAGAAATACTCTTTCTCAAATTCATCATCGATGAGAACACCAATGGCTACAGGAGCTAAGTTATTTGTTGATTTATCAGGCAAATCAATGGATGTAACAACCTACAGAGGCATGATTGGTTCACTCCTGTACCAAACAGCTAGTAGACCAGATATTATGTTTGCTACATGTCTTTGTGCAAGGTATCAAGCTAATCCGAAGGAATCTCATCTTTTTGCAGTCAAGAGGATCTTTAGATACCTTAAGGGAACCCCTTCATTAGGTTTCTGGTATCCTAAGAACTGTGGCTTTAATCTAATAGCCTACACAAATGCAGATCATGCAGGTTGCAAGCTTGATAGAAAGAGTACGTCTGGAAGCTGTCAACTCTTGGGGGACAAGCTGGTGAGTTGGACATCCAGAAAACAAAACTGTGTTTCAACCTCTATAGCAGAAGCAAAATATGTTGTTGTTGCTAGTTGTTGTTCACAAGTTCTCTGGATGAAGACCCAGCTTAAGGACTATGGCTTTGAATATGAAAAAATTTCCATCCTCTGTGACTCCAAGAGTGCCATAGCTATCTCTGCAAATCCTGTGCAGCATTCCAAGACCAAGCACATCGATGTAAAGTACCACTTCCTTAAAGATCATGTAAAAGGAAAAATAAAGATGTACTTTGTTCCTACAGATATTCAACTTGCTGACATTTTCACAAAAGCTTTTGATGAGAAAAGATTTTTATTTCTTGTCAGCAAGATAGGTATGCTGAATCTCACCACTTAGAGACAATCTATCTTTTAAAATAAGAGATCCTCAATATCTCTTGGTTATGCCTAAAAGTGATACATTATTATGACCATCATCACCATGTACTCTAAACCAGAGTCTCTGGTTCTAAAGACCAGAGCCTCTGGCCAAATAGAAATACTTGTTCAATTTTTGGCCAAAAGTTTTCATCGCCTTTGGAACCAGAGCCCCTCTGGTCCAAAGCAAATACTTAGTGTATTTTCACCGAGTATCCCCTTCTCAACCAGAGACTCTGGTTGTATAGACCAGAGCCTTTGGATTCCAATCCTTTGAGAACGGATCCCCGCCTTTGGTCTCAAACTTGGTCTCCCTCATTCACTCATACTTTACACTTAGTCATATTTCATACATCATGCAACCAGAGCCTCTAGTTCCAAAGACCAGAGCTTCTAGTTTCCAAGTCCTTTGCGACCAAAGCCCCTCTTGTCCAAATTGGACTTCACAATCATCTTATCATTGCATTCATTCATCATTTTTGCATTATCCTTTCAACCAGAGCCTCTGGTTCTATAGACCAGAGCTTCTGGATTCTAAATCTTTGGAACTAGTTCCCTCTAGTCCCAAAGGTCCATCATTTCCATCATCCGTTTCACCATCTTAGCCATAATTTCATTCATTTTTGTCCATCATTCACAACCAGAGCCTCTGGTTGTATACACCAGAGACTCTGGTCATCTCATTCACCCTTCTTGTTGATTCTAGGGGGAGTTTTTACTCTTTACCAAACCCTATGCATCATTTGAGGAGGAGTTTTGCACTATTCATGCATCATTAAGCATTCATATAGAGCCAAACCAATCTCTAGTTGTATATTCCCATTTAACCAGAGACATTCTGGTTCAAATCCTTGGTTCTTCTAAGTATGCATTTTTCCCACCCAGATCCTCTGGTTCGTCTATCCAGAGCCTCTGGACCACAAAAATGCTATATTAATGATGTCTCATCCCTTGCACTCAACCAGAGACCCTCTGGTCCTTCATAAAGGGTATGTTTTTAACATCTAAGGGTTTCCAATGATCAACCAGAGTCTCTGGGTTGTCTATCTAGAGTCTCTGTTTCATAAAACCCAACATTCCATCGATGAATGAATTCATCATTTATAACCAGAGCCCTCTGGTTCCCCCACAATATTGTCATGACCAACCAGATCCCCTCTGGTTCCATTGACGTGACTTGTTATTCCCATCAAAACCCATCTTTCATTGAAAACCATTTTATTACAATAAAGGTGGAATTTTTTTTTAAATAAATATTATTTAAAATGATTATTCTTAAGGTTTTATCCTTTTATTGTAATCATTTCAAAAAAACTTTCAAATGCCCCAAGAGTCGTTTGCATCCCACACGCGCCTGACAACTTCAAAAAGGATGTTCCCCCAAAACCCTTCATTTCCCAAACGACCCAACCCCAACCTGCCATGTGTCCACCTTCATTTATGATCATGTGCAGACTTATGGCACACGATCACCTTTTCACCAAACGTCTTTTTCACCATCATTACCATTTGTATATTATTTTTAAAATCCCACCCTTTGCTCTTCCCCACCTATTTAAACCCGTCTTCTCCACCAAGTTTTTCTTTACGCGCACTTATCTCTCTAAAGAACTCAGACGAACCTGCAACTTTCTCCTCTCCAACAATGGCCTCCTCCGCTTCTCACGAATCTCAAAACAGTGACAGCCACGTGCAGTCGACCGACGCCGACAGCCGTGCCCTAGTCTTCTTGCCGATTAAGCCAAACAACCACGCAATCGATCTTCGCATAAATCTTTTCGAAGACAGATTTGCAATCATGATCGAGTTCTTTTAGAACTGCATTCTACATCTTGCACTCACCCTCTCTGACAATGGGGTGCCATTAAAATACATTCAACAGTACTGGCAGACCTGCGAGTTCTTCCCGGAGAACCTTGGGATCATGGGGGACATTGATGTCCCGAACGACATGGTTTGCTTGGTGAAAATTTCCCACGCAAAAATCTCGAAAGTCCTGTTTATTCCAACTAGACAGGAACTCGGGATCGAACAATATGTCGAGCCGCCAACAAGTTCAGACATCCTTCACTTCATCAAAATGTTGGGATACAACCGCGACCTTCGCAACTCTTCGGACTTCAAGAGGCAGTTCCTGCCTCCCATGTGGAATATGTTTTTCTCGATCCTCAACCGAGCCCTAACTTGCAAGCTCGGAAGCATGGATCAAGGAAACATAAACATCATGACCATCATGTATGGTCTATTCTTCAATCTCAATCTAGACTACGCCCTCTTCATCTACAACAAAATCCATGCTGCAGTCATCAAGAAAAACAAACTCATGGCCGCAGGAAAGCCACTATCGTCTGTGCTCTTCCCACGTTTCCTTGCCTTATTCATAAGGGACGCGATGAAGAGGCACGATCTGCCAAGTGAAGAACCGTTCACCCAGCAATATCTTATGAACGGCCATCGACCAACCATCTCTAAGGATGGTTATCCTACAGAAAGGCCCATCTTAAGGAAAATGCTCAGCGTCATCCCAGAGACGTCTGAATGCCGTAGGAAATATGAACGCTCTCTGTTGTCCCAAGAACCAAGGGTAGCTACCCCAGAACAAATAGAGCCTTCCCCTGATACAAGCGAGGGAGCGTAGGAGTTGTCTTCATCGGATGATGAAGAAGATGATGATGATGACACTCCTCCAGCATCCCCCGGCCCAATAAACACATCTTTCCCATCCACCTCCCAAAGGGCAACCACATCTGCTACCTCTGGCGATCAAGGCCAAAGGGGTATTGAACAAGGATGGCCCAGTCCGATCCCAACCCAAGCTAGCCATCTAGAGGCCACTCTTCAGGCCTCTGGAGATGACTTTGCCAAGGAGCCACATCATCCATCACCTCTCTCCCTACAGGGGTGATGAAGCAATAAGAGCTACGTCACCTCATAGCTTGCCACAACCCACCACACAACCAGAAGCATGTGTTACTTCTGACTTTGAAACTCCCATAGATCATTCAGAGCGATCTTCTATTCCTGCACCACCCCCTTCGATACTTAATCTAGCAAAGGGGTCACACATCTACTTCTCTTACTCGGCCTCTGAATCCGATGAAGAAGAAGTTGATGTCGAAACATTAAGAGATAGCTCCTCACTAGAGGGCTATCGAGGACATGATGGAAGTCCTTCATTGCCCACCTTCACACAAGGCAATGAAGGCGCCTCTGGAACTGAGGCACAACCTACATCATCTGTTGTTGAAGGGGTTACCCCCTTGGCTGAGTTAGTCACAAAGGCAGAGCTCCAGGCCTTTGCTAACTCGACTCAGTGGTCCTTGGATGACCTTAAACTCACCTTAGCAAGGATTGTCTAATCCACTCCATCGATCGACCTTACACCCATTCGACAATCCCTTGCTTCCTTCGAGGCCCATGAAAAAGACAAAACCACCCGCCTCTAAATGCTTCAATGAACCATCACCCAACAACACAACACTACATCCACCTTCTTCATCGTTCGCAACCAAACCATGATGAACACCCTCGCAACCCTCACAGCCCAGGCAACTGCGACCGATGAAGCCATCGCCTCCATCACCACCCAACTAAACACCATAAACACTACCCTCACCACACTTCCAGCCACCATACTTTCCCAAATACCTCAACCAACCCCTACTCCACCCCCTCTGCAGCTCCATCATTCGACGAAGCATTTACATCATTTGCTGCAGAGGTGAGGAATATGATAGCCTCCATCACCATCCCACCACCCGCATCCACCTCAACCTCCATTCTCCTCCTGCCTCACCATCCACCACCTCAACAGACTTTGCAACCAGAGCCGACATGAGAGCACTCTCAAAGGCACTTATCTCATCGTTCAACGAGATAAGTGCAAAGTTCGTGACCAAATAATTTTACCAAAAAGGTGGAGCTTTGATTTAATAATGTTATTTTTATCAATGTTTGGCAAATTGTAGTTTGATATAAAGTTAAATGGGCCTTAAATTGTTTAAAAGAAAATTAATTTTTAAATGGACTTGGGCCTTTAAGGCTGGCCCATTTCCTTCCTTAAATCCCACATATAAATAGCCCCACATCCTTTGAAAACTCTCATTTTTCACCTCACACCTTGCATAAACTTTTCTTCTCAAAAAAAAAAATCTCTTTCTGAACCGTACCCTTCCGGCCGATTTCATCTTCCAACAACATTAAGAATCTAATCCATCTTGAGGATTATTCAAGATATAATTCAAAAGGTAAGGGACTAGTTTCATTATTCCCGTTCTTCGTCAAGATTTCTTATTTTCCTACACTTTTCTCCTCGATCTTTTTATAAACAACTTTCTTGAGAGTCTAAGGTGGGAGATTATACATCAATAACATGGAAATGTCTTCAAACTGATGGTAATCTATAATCTGCAAATGATTAGAACTCAAGAAAAGTTGGTAAAGGTACTTGCATGCGRATTTTTCGCCATAAAGTTAAGTTCTGAATCTTCAAGTTCTTGATGCATGTTTATCDTGCGAAAATAGCATCACTTACAGAATCCTGCATGCACCTTAAATCGATTTATTCTGTAAAAACTCGTKAAAAATAGGTGAATCTTCTTTTGAAGCTAGCTTAATGTGTTAGCTTTAATATAAATTTTCAATATTTGGAAAATGATGAGTTTAGACTCCCCAAATGGCCGCCACTCGAAGAGTGTGCAATCTGTTTTGGGGGCTGTGTCACTCATAGGGGTAGGGTAATGATGATTACCTTAAACCTATCTTTAGTTCTTGATTTTGGAAAAGTCGGTTTAACTCCCTTTTATGATAGATATAAAATTTGGACATAAAAAGAGTTGTGGAAGGTTCCTTTTTGGCAATGATTTATGAGACTAAAATGTCAGATTTAGAATTTATATTGTTCCAAATGGCAGCTTTTTGGCGCAAAGGATTTAATTATAAAATATACATTTTTGGGCTATTTTTAGAGCAATTAACAAAAATATCAATTTTAAATCATAAAACCCATGGCATTACATAAGATATAACTTGATTTTATCTCTGTCGAGAACCCATAGGTAATCTAATTTCTGGTCATTGGACTGTTTAGGAAGGTTAGGGCAGGACGTTCAGTGCTTTAGACGTCATCAAATCCTTGGATATTCATCGGCTAATTAGTGAGTTTTCACGGCCCCACTTTTAATGTTTTTTGTTTATTTAAACTGGGGGAAAAGCATGAAGTTATGCAAACTATACTGTTAAATTATAAAATCATGGGATAAAGAACTGTTTAGTCGATGCTTTGTTTAAAACCTTTGGAATAAAGAACTGTTTAGTCAAAACCTTTGGACTAAGGAACTGTTTGGTCAAAACCGTTGGACTAAAGAACTGTTTAGTCAAGTTTTGTTTACTGTTTTGCACTATGATATAAATGCAAAATTGATGTGCTTGGGAGTATGTTTCCAAATAAAGTCCCCRTYYRTAAACGCTACTTGTTAACTCGGGCATGTCCCCGGGCCGTGGTAATTGTGGATAGCCGCTATTGTGTTGACAGTCCCACCCATAAAGGGGTGCACATTACCTATGTTTTATTGGTCTAATCATGTGGAATTTGGACCACCGCTGAATTAGTACTATTAYGAACTGTGGGATCTAAGTGAGTGTACGGGCTACTTATGGTCGTTCGTAAAATAATGGGGCACATTGGTCAGGAAAGGCYCRGTAKCGTCTCAAGTTTCTAAACATCGTTATAGATTTACATTTATTATGTGCAAAAGTTACGTATAGTTTTGCAAGAAATGATTTATGCATTATAACGTTTTGTGCATGTGAAAACTCGTGAACTTACCAACTCTTTGTAGTTGACGTTGTTTTATGTTCATGCTTTTCAGGTTTTAAGTAAGTATTGAAGTTTGTGGAGCATATTTGGGGCGATACCGATTAAGTTCATTGCTGATGTTTTTGTAAAGAAGTTTCCTATTCCATCTTGGTTACGGATGTTAAATTGAACTTCTTGTAAAACTTGAATGATGTTATTTATTTTCTATTGTTGTGACTCGCTTACCTGTTACACCTCGTGTTTTCGTTTTAGCGGGGTGTGACAGATTTGGTATCAAAGCCTCAGTTATAAAGAACATCGGTTTTTCTTTAAAAACCACAAACTATAACCAAGTATTTTCAAAACGGATTTTCAAGTGATTTAAATACATGTTTATGCAAAAGCGGGTTACGTTATTATATGTCAATTAAACAAAGTCTGATCACCTATGTTTAATTTACGTATAATAGAAGGACTTAATCGGTTGTACTAAAAATATGCTCCAGATATGAAATTGTTGTGAAAAGTATGATTTTGTGTGTGTATATAATTTATGAATATCCATTGCCCTAGACCAACCAGAATTGCTGGTTAGAAGGACCAGAGGCGATGGGTAGAAAATAGCTTGTATTGTTAAGTGTCCATGTTGGACCAGAAGCGCTGGCTAGAAGGACCAGAGGCGATGGGTAGAAAATCCCTTGTATTGTTAAGTGTCCATGTTGGACCAGAAGCGCTGGCTAGAAGGACCAGAGGCGATGGGTAGAAAATCCCTTGTATTGTTAAGTGTCCATATTGGACCAGAAACGCTGGCTAGAAGGACCAGAGGCGATGGATAGAAAATTCCTTGTATTGTTAAGTGTCCATGTTGGACCAGAAGCGCTGGTCAGAAGGACCAGAGGCGATNAGAAGCGCTGGTTAGAAGGACCAGAAGCAATGGGTAAAAAATCCCTTGTATTGATTAAGTGTCCATGTTGGACCAGAAGCGCTGGTTAGAAGGACTAGAGGCGATGGGTAGAAAATCCCTTGTATTGTTAAGTGTCCATGTTGGACCAGAAGCGCTGGTTAGAAGGACCAGAGGCGATGGGTAGAAAATCCCTTGTATTGTTAAGTGTCCATGTTGGACCAGAAGCGCTGGTTAGAAGGACCAGAGGTTGATGAACCAGAGATCCATTGATCTGTTATGTATGAGAAACCAGAGGTCTATGGACCAGAGATCCATTGATTTGTTAAGTATGAGGAACCAGAGGTCGATGGACCAAAGACCCATTGATCTGCTATGAAGATGGAACCAGAAAATCGATGAGCTAGAACCCAAAAAATTTCTAAGTATGGTAAAGCAACCAGAGGTTCTGGTAATGCAACCAGAAGCTCTAGTACTGCAACCAGAGACTTGGGCTATCCCAAGGCCTTAGCTTGATTACCATCCTTTAGCCTTGCTTAGAAGCTTCTGTTATGACACTAAGCATTTTTAGATGGTACATTTAGTAACTAAGATTATTAATGTCGTAGATCACTATGGCATCACCTACTCCTAGTGAATACTTGGTCGATGAATCCGGTTACGTGGTTCGTCGATCCAGAAGGAGCTCATATCAATGAAGAAGTGGACCCTTATGAGCATGAGGACACTGCGACTAGTAGGGCATCTGCTTCACCACCGGCATCTATATTACCCCCATCGAAGCCAGTACCCGATATCCCACCACAAACCTATCATGGTTCAAGGATTAGAGTTACACCTAGGAAAAGTGTTCCACTGCCTCGACGGGTGACATTTGAGAACTCTGCTAGAGTTAGAGGAGAGTCATCACAACCATAGCTAGGGAGTAGGATTTCTCAAGTGGTGACCGGAGTACCTGCATCCTGCACTCGGGGCATGAATCCAGCTGAACGAGAATGGGTGCAGAGAATCGCATCAGATAATCAAGTTCACCAGACCCGACTGGGATACCACCACCACATTCTGAACAACCTGTCTGATGTGATGGAAGTGCACCACCAGCGTATGATGAGAAACA
>NC_037528.1:32808310-32814007 GCF_001531365.2 Cynara cardunculus var. scolymus | reverse complement strand
CAAAAAGCTGATTGATCAAAGACCTTAAAACATAAGCTGTTTTTAACAAGACCTGTTTCATATTAAAAGCTGTTGTTTGTTGTAGAATCTGTTTTGGGAAAGGTGAGTGGTTTTGAAACTAAACTCCTCATGTGTTTGTGATATAAACTGTTTTGATCTTAATTTGGAAGATGTTAGACTGGTTTCAAACAGTTGTTAAGCTGTTACTGTTTTTGGATGCTGTTTCTGGGTAACCAGAAGGCAGATGGTGTTTTTAAAACAGACTGATCTATGGTTCTGTTTTGAGGATCTAAATGAGTTTAAACAACCATGATTTATGAACAAGAGTGTTCTTATGGTTCAATCAGGATTTGAAATATAAACCTGTGGGGGGAACTAGAATTGCTGTTTGGAAAGAACATGAGTGTTCTTATGGTTCAATCAGGTTTTGAAATATAAACCTGTRGGGGGAACCAGATTTTGATGAAACTATGAACAGGTTCACTCTAACAGGAATATTGCAGCCTGTTAGTTGGATGAAATACTTCATATGATTTTCAGGGGAAATAAGGTTGGTCGTGTGTGGTTTGTGATAGTTGTTGCTATGATGGGGATTCTGGATGTAATAAGGATGGTCGTTGTGTGTGCATGGTATAACTATTGCTATTATGTCTCTTAGGATACAACATATTGGAGTTCTCACTTCTTAGTGATTTGACGATTCAGAGATGTTGTTCTTATTATAGATGATAGTATTGATGTTATGGATTGGGAAAATTATGGCCCTTGGTCATGGATTTTGGATAAAACTGTTTTGATCATACTATTGAACCAGCGGTACCACAAAGGCTTTGGGTATACCTGTCAAGGAACCAGAGGGCTTTGGTTGGTATTTATTTTAAAGAACCAGAAGGGTCTGGTTAGTGTTTGAAAACAATGCAAATGTTTTTGCATAGTCGGTTGTGAAAATCAAAAGCTCTGTATCTGTTAGATACAGAGCTCTGTATCAAAAATTGGTCTATCACACAGAAGCTCTGTATTTGTTAAATACATAGATCTGTATTAAAATTTGGGTTTTTGTGCAAAGGCTCTGTATCCGCTAGATATAGAGCTCTACCTTTAAAATAAGGCTTCCGCATACAGAGGCTCTGCATCTTCTAAATAAGAGCTCTGTATTAAACTTCCTTTATAAAAATCATTTTGAGAGTTTTTATACTTGGATTCATTTTACGAAATATAGACCAGAGGAGCTCTGGTTGGTCTTGATTTTAGATTGGAAGCTCTGGATTGAGGAACCAGAGGCTCTTGTTAAACTTAAAGCCTTTTATAAATATTTTGGTTTTGAACCAGAGGTTCTGGATTGAGGAACCAGAAGCTCTGGTCATAAATCTAAAAGAGTTTTCAAATGTTTTTATACTTGGCGAACTTCTTTATAATAGTTCAGAGGGGCTCTGGATGGCCTTGAGCGCTAGTCCGAAGAGGCTCTGGATGGTCTTACGCACAATTCCAGAAGCTCTTGTTGAGCGTGCATGTATTGTCCAGAAGCTCTGGAAGAGGAACCAGAGGGGCTCTGGACCTCTTGGAGTCAAATTTTCCAAGTGTTGATTTTTGACCAGTGGACCGATGGACCAAAGCAGAATATATTTTTATGCCACAATTTGTGATAAAGGTTTTGGTGTTTATCACCCTGTACTGCATGAAAAAGGGGGATCTCACTAGACTGTTGTCTAACCCTCATTTTGTGTGTTTCAATTATGTGTGTGCAGGTAATACCAGCTATAGTGATAAGGAGAAAGGCATACTATGATTCTATTTTTATTTGCATGCGGGAAGATAGGAACTCATAGGAATTACATTTGCAAGAACTTGTATTTGGAATTTTTGAGTTGTGTATTTCGTATTTTAGACTCTTGTATTATGGACCTATGTGGGTTTAAAACATGTATTCGATGTATGAAATATATGTTATATGCAATGTATGGATTTGGGGGTGTTACAGAGTGAACTCCAAAAGTTGGAAATGGAGTTATGGAACCATGAGATGAAAGGGGAAAATATAGCTGCATATACTGCCCGATTCCATGAGTTAGCGAACGTAGTGCCACATCTGGTGACACCCGAGGAAGTTCGGATTGAGAGATATATTTGAGGATTGTCTCCAGAGATTCGAGGAAACATCACCTTGGCAAACCCAAAGACCCTTCAGGAAGCAATAGACATTGCCACCAAACTCACAAATAATGTTGTTCGATCTGGAGAATTCGCCAAGGGAAAGAGAAAGATGGAGGAGCATGGGAATCGAAGATTTGGGGGAAGATTTGACAAGAATAGGAAAGTAGCAGGGAATTTTGGGGTTCAGACCCAGGTGGTAAACCAAGAAAGCAAGCCTAAGTGCAATAAATGCCAATATCCACACTGGGGAAATTGCATCATCTGCCAAAGATGCCACAGAGGCGGTCATGTCGCGAAAGATTGCAGGAAGCGATTGTGTTTTGATTGTGGGAGTCTAGACCACATAAGGAACGTGTGCCCTAAGAGAAAACAAGGAACAAATGCTAACCAAGCCCGACCGGCCAATCAAGGAAACCCAGAAAGTCAAGCACGGGGCCGAGCATTTGAGATTGGAGCCAAGGAAGCTAGGTATGATCCCAATGTGGTTACAAGTACATTTCTCTTGAATAATGAATTTGCATCGGTATTATTTGATTCAGGGGCAGATAGAAGCTTTATATCAATAGATTTTAAGCCGAAGATTAACTTAAAACCCCAAAGGTTGAAAGAAGCTTATACAATAGAATTTGCCAATGGCCAAGAAATTAAGGCTAGAGATATAATCATGGGTTGCACCCTAAGTTTAGCCAATAAGGATTTTAGTATAAACCTTATTCCGATTGAGTTAGGAAGCTTTGATATAGTCATAGGAATGGATTGGCTATCCAAAAATCGAGTTGAAATAGTCTGTTCGGAAAAGGTTATCTGAATTCCTCAAGAAGGAAGTGACTCAATTGTAATTCGAGGAGACGAGTCAGATCGAAAAATTAGGATAGTATCATGTATGAAGATGCGAAAGTACTTAAAGAAGAATTAGGTCTCATTTTTGGCACATGTTATTGATAAGAAGGTCAAGGAGAAATGTATTGATGATTTCCCTGTAGTTCAGGAGTTCCCTGATGTATTTCCTGAGGATTTACCAGGACTACCCCTGCCGAGACAAGTTGAATTTGGTATTGACTTAATCCCTAGAGCTGCCCTAGTGGCAAAAGCACCATATCGATTGGCTCCATCAGAAATGCAAGAATTGTCAGGTCAACTCCAAGAATTGTTGGATAGAGGATTCATAAGACCTAGTTTCTCACCATGGGGTGCACCGGTGCTATTCGTCAAAAAGAAAGACATGTCAATGCGAATGTGCATTGATTATAGGGAACTTAATAAGTTGACCATCAAGAATAGATACCCCCTTCCCAGAATCGATGATTTATTCGATCAACTCCAAGGTGCTATATACTTTTCAAAGATCGATCTACGATCTGGATATCATCAAGTGAGAATTCGAGAGGAGGACACCTCCAAAACAGCATTCAGAACCCGATATGGTCATTATGAGTTTTTGGTTATGCCATTCAGGCTAACCAATGCACCGGCGGTCTTTATGGATCTGATGAATAGGGTTTGCAGACCATACCTGGATAAATTTGTAATCGTTTTCATAGATGACATACTGATTTATTCACGAAGTATGGAGGACCATGAGCAACACCTGAGGATGATTTTAGAGCTACTTCGGAACCATAAATTGTACGCAAAATTCTCTAAATGCGAATTCTAGATTCGTGAAGTACAATTTCTTGGTCACGTGGTAAATGAAAAAGGGATTCAGGTAGATCCTGCCAAGATTGAGGCCATTAAGAAATGGGAAGCCCCAAGAAACCCGACGGAAATTCGTCAATTCCTTGGCTTGGCAGGCTATTATCGGCGATTCATCGCGAATTTCTCAAAGATTGCACAACCACTCACAGCCTTAACTCAGAAAAACAAGAAGTTTGTCTAGGGAGAGAAACAGGAAGAGGTATTCGAGACCCTTAAGCAAAGACTATGTAATGCACCTATCTTATCCTTACCTGAGGGTTCGGAAAACTTTGTGGTATATTGTGACGCATCACATCAAGGATTAGGATGTGTGCTAATGCAAAAAGATAAAGTCATTGCATATGCCTCTAGGCAACTCAAAGTGCATGAGAAAAATTATACTATGCATGATCTAGAATTGGGAGCCGTAGTATTTGCACTTAAGAATTGGAGACACTACCTTTATGGTATCATATGCACTGTGTTCACTGATCACAAAATCCTTCGACACATCCTCAACCAGAAGATGTTAAATATGAGGCAGAGAAGATGGGTTGAATTGCTTAGTGATTACGACTGTGAAATCAAATATCATCCCGGCAAAGCAAATGTGGTGGCCGATGCTCTGAGTAGGAAGGACAGAGTGAAACCAAAAAGGGTGAGAGCGTTAGGAGCAATAGTAAGCACCAGTCTGAAAGCACAAATTCTCGAGGATCAAAAAGAGGCATTAAGGAAGGATAATTTGAAGAATGAAACTCTACACCACATAGAGACTAAGTTTCAATTGAAATCAGATGGAGTTTATTACTTAGGAGACAAGGTTTGGATACCTAAAAATTGGCAATCTTAGATCCATAATTTTGGATGAAGCCCATCAATCCAAATACTTAGTCCACCCGGGACCGGATAAGATGTACAAGGATCTCAAGGAACAGTATTGGTGGCCTGGAATGAAGAAAGACATTGCACTTCACGTAGGCAAATGTTTAACTTGTGCAATGGTCAAAGCTGAACACCAAAAACCATCCGGTCTACTTCAACAACCCGAGATTCCCCAATGGAAGTGGGATCAAATATCGATGGATTTCATCACAAAGTTGCCCAAAACTGGGAAAGGGCATGATACAATTTGGGTGATCATAGATCGACTGACAAAATCTGCTCATTTTCTGCCGATCCGAGAAGATTATAAGATGAAGAAGCTAGCTCAAATTTACATAAATGAAATAATTACTCGGCATGGAGTACCTATCTCCATTATCTCGGATAGGGATAGTCGATTTATGTCAATATTTTGGCAATCACTTCAAAGAGGGTTGGGTACACGTCTGGATCTAAGTACTTCATACCACCCTCAGACTGATGGACAGACAGAAAGAAAATTCAGACATTGTAAGACATGTTGCGTGCATGTGCCATAGATTTTGGTGGAAGCTGGGATATGCACCTTCCGTTAGTCGAATTTGCATACAACAACAATTATCATACCAGTATTCAATGTGCGCCTTATGAAGCATTATATGGACGTAAATGCAGATCTCCACTCAGTTGGCTAGAAATTGGCGATCGGCAATTAACTAGACCTGATATTGTCCAAGAGACTACTGACAAAATTGTAATCATTAAGGATCGACTCAAGGCTACAAGAGATCGCAAGAAAAGTTATGCTGATAATCGGAGGAGACCATTAGAGTTTCAAAAAGGAGATAAAGTACTCCTAAAAGTCTCTCCATGGAAAGGAATAATGCGTTTTGGGAAAAAAGGGAAATTGGGTCCCCGATTTATTAGTCCATTTGAAATAGCCGAGAGAATTGGACCAGTGGCATATAAGTTGAAACTGCCACAAGAACTGAGCGCTATTCATGATAC
>NC_037528.1:32781006-32808210 GCF_001531365.2 Cynara cardunculus var. scolymus | reverse complement strand
TTCTCTCTTGTGTTCATCAATCTTCATTACTGTGTTCTTATTGATTTCTACTTTGGTTGATTCATATCTTTTCCGCTGCATTATCCATGTCAAACAGATCATCCAAGTAAGTAATTAATACCAAGAAACCGAGTTAATCGATCCAACAAGAAGTGTTAAAAATAGAAGAGACAAAGGTGCCAAATTTAAACATGGACCTGTCTGTAACACGTTCTTCCGGATCATAGGAAAATCCTAGACTCGTCGTTACCTTGGCGGGGATCTGAGCATTGATGATCTCAGAGGCTTTGACAAAAGCTTTACACCACCCTTCAATGGTAGCTTTCTCAGCCTTAAGTTCAACGATTGCTCGCTCACGCTCAGCGATAGCCTTTTTCGTGTTCAAGTGATGGCTTGGTTTATAATTACCTGATCCTTGAGACTTTCCTCAACAAAGGTCAACTCTTTGATCTTAGAATGGCAAATCTTCAACTGTTCTTGAAGATCAATATTAAGCATTTATGCTTTAGATTTTCCATTGAGGGCATTGTAAAGATCAACCGTCAACGTATCTAGTGCGGAAAGACTAGAAGAAGAAGAAGAAGAGAGTTCATTCAGAAAACATACCTGAGTAGTAGAAGAGGTATATGTCTTAGAGGAGGTAGATGCTTCTGAAGACTCTTCATCTGCATCTTTGGCCATCAAGCAAAGATAGGCTATATCTTCCTCGTCAGAAGATGATTCATCGGATGATTTAGCCCAATCATGCTATTCAGCGACAAGGCCTTTAGCCTTTCGTTGTTTGTTCTTCACCTTCCTGTACTTCTCCTTCAGTTTTAAGTACTTTTCATCTTTAGTCCTGAAGGAGGAAGGAGCTTTGGAAGATGGCGTCGCAGCTTTCTTCGATCTGCATTTACCTGCAAAATGTCCATGTTGGTGACAATTGTAGCAGATAGCTGAAGCCTTGTCTATTCTTTCAGACTTTGGCTTTTCCCTGAGAGACAGCTGAAGAGATCTGCGGTAGTTTCTTTTGCTGGTGAACCTCCTGAAAGGCTTAGTCAAGAGGGCCAGGGATTCATCAAAATCTGCTAGATCAGATTCTAGAATATCCTTAGAGATAGAAGAGTCTATCTCTATAATAACAACAAAAGAAAAATAAGAAACAAAAGGGGTAGAAGGAGTTTCATATGAAGAAGCTTCAGAGATCTAAGCTAAAGTAGAGCTTTTCATTTCTCTGGAATCTTTGACAAGATTCCTCTTCAGTTGATAAGATTGCTCATGGTTAAGCAGAATCCCGTATAAAGTAGAGAGAGAAAGAGTGGACACGTCATTGGACATCCTAAGACACATGGAAAAGGTGTCCCAAGACTCAGGAATACATTCCAGAAACTTAGTTAAAGTTTCATAATTGGAATATTCCCTCCCTGCAGCCCTTAGATCAATAAAGAGACAATTAAAATGTGATGTACTTCTGACAGCGTTTCAGACTTTCCACAGAGAAAGCTTTCGTATTGCCTTACTAAATTGATTTTTCTAGTTTCTTGAACATGAGTGGTTCCTTCATATTGAACACAAAAGTGTGTCCCACATGGATTTAGAAGTCTTGAGCTTCATCATAGAATGATAAATCTCGTAAGGAAGAGACATAGCTATTATAGACCTAGCGCGAGTGTCTATAGCTATTTTCTTCTTGTCTTCATCACTCCACTGATGAGGGAGCTTTGGAATCTGCCATTCAGGAATCGCGGCAGTCGTAGCTGTTGCTGGAACAGCAAGAGCAATAGCAAATGGAATATATGGTCCATTTTCTATGTACTGTGGAATTTCAGGATCCACACCTTCAAGAAAGAGGGACATCCGGTTTTTCTAGAGACTAAAGTTGTCACGGACGAACCGGGGATGTTTGGCAAGAGAGCCATTGTATTGTGTGTGTGTTTGTAATTTGCAAAGCCATTTAAAAGCAAAAACGTTATCTAGAGAAAAGATAAACTAATACAGAAAAAAAAAGTTAAATGACTTAGAAAAGATAGAACACTGCTCTGATACCACTTGTTGGTCCCTTGAGGGTCTACAAGATAAGTAAAATAGTTTGTAAAAGGGGGGGATGAATACAAACACAATATTTTCAAACTTCAAATGTATATTGATAAAGAAGATCAATACAACTTTTACAAGACTGTTTGCGGAAAGATAAGGTAAGAAAACATATCTAAACAATCTTTGGTTGCAAACGAATTCTTAGCAAATGAGAAAAGAAATGATGTAAAGAATAGTTCTTTTACTTAAGCTCGAAAGTGCTCAAAGTAAGAATTAGGTTTAGAGAATGAGTTGCGCACACTCTGCATGGAGAACAAACACTTCTATTTATACCTAATGTATTAAATGCTCATTTAATGCAGTATGGCAGGTTTAGAGTGCGTGTCAAGCCTTAAGAAGAAGGCTTGTTCTTTACTACAGTGAAAAGTATAAAAAACACTATTCATGAGCAGACATCCTTACCTAAAGTTGATGGGCAATAGAGTCAACTAGTCGGCTCCGTACCGTACCAACATTTAGAAGGGTTGGGGTTTGTCCATTGTGTGCATAAGGACAAGACAACAACAATCACGCTAAGCAAGATTCCTTTGATCGTTGAATGCTGGAATAACCTGGAGGTCTCTTCAGCATTCACTGAGGCTTGAGCAGTCTTCACACATATGTAGACAGGCTTGTAATGACTGAGTACCGCTTCAGATCACGTACTTGCCAGTCTCTAATCTTCAGTTTCAGTCTTCGACATTGGCTGAAGGTTCTTTGGTGTGAGTGTTGTCTTCTTGAAATATTGTTGTCTCTGATTGAATTACAATACAAGTTCTTTAGCGATCACTGAACAGGCTCAGTGATGATCGCTGGAACTGAAAATACAGAAACATAAATACAACGTACAAGTGAAAAGGGATTATCATCAAATCACTGAGAGAGAAGATCAACATAAGTTTAGAACCTCAAAATCCATATGGGACACTCTATGTGTTCAATATGAAGGAATCTCTCTGGTTCAAGAATCGAGGAAGATTAACTTAGTAAGACAATATGAAACATTTCTCTGTAGAAAGACTTAGACGTTGTCTGAAGTACACCAAAGGTTTAATTGTCTTCTTATCGATTTAAAGACAAATGGCAGAGAATATTCCAACTCTGAAACTTTAACCAAGTTTCTGGAATGTTTACCAGAATCTTGGGATACTTATGTCAAATGTCTCAAGATGTCCAACGACATGTCCTCTCTCTCTCTCTTAGCACCTTATATGGGATACTGCTCAATCATGAGCAGTCTCGACAACTGAAGAGGAATCTAATCAAAGATTCCAGAGACATGAAAAGCTCTCCATTAGCTTTGATCTCTAAAGATTATTCAATTGAACACTCATATTCTTATTTTTCTTCAGTTCTTCCTCTTGTTACAATCACTGAGTTAGACTCTTCTAACTCTGAGGATCTGTCAGAGTCTGATCTTGCAGACTTTGATGAACCACTGGCGCTTTTAATGAAATCCTTTAGAAGATTCACCAAGAAAAATAATTTCCGTAGATCTCCTATGTTGACCATTAAGAAAAATCGTAAGTCAGATACTATTAACAAGGCTTTAGCGGTCCGCTAAAATTGTCACTGCAAATGTCACTTTGCTGGTGAGTGCAGGTCTAAGAAGGTTGTGATGCCATCTTCAAAAACCCCTTCTTCCTTCAGATCTAAAGATGACAAATACCAGAAGCTGAAGGAGAAATACAAGAAGACGAAGAGTTCCCAGTGAAAGGCCAAAGGTCTTGTCGCTGAAGAGTGTGACTGGCTGATTCGTCTGATGAATCATTCTTTGATGAGGAAGATGCGGCCTATCTTTGCTTAATGGCCAAGGATGTCAAAGAAAAATCTTCTGAGACGACAACTTCTCATAACCCCACATCATCCTCTCCTACTCAAGTATGTCTCCTGAATGAACCATCTTTTTCTCCTCTTCTAGCCTATCAACGTTAGATACGTTGACGGTGGACCTTTACAATGCCCGGAATGGAAAATCTAAAGCAGAAATGCTCAATCTTGATCTTCAAGAACAGTTAAAGATTTGTCATTTCAGGATCAAAGAGTTGACAAAGATCAAAGAACATTTTAAAGATCAGATCATTGTAAACCAAACCATCACTATCGAACGTGAACAAGCTATCACTGAGCGTGAGCAAGCAATTGCTGAACTCAGGGATGAAAAGGCTACCATTGAAGGATGGTGCAAAGTCTCTATCAAAGCCTCTGTGATCATTAACACTCAGATCTCTGCCAAGATAAAGATTAGTCTAGGTTTTTCCTATGATCAGGAAGATAGTGTCACTGACAGGACCATGCTAAAGTTTGATACCTTTCTCTCTTCTATTCCTGACACTTCTTCCTCTAAGTCTTCTCTTATGAGAGTCATCTTGATGGAACTTCTTCGAGTTCAGGTTGCAAAAACAAAGGTAAATCCATTGTCACAACACCTCTACCTAAGATGACTAACAAGTCACATAGATCTAAATCCATTCCTTCAGCTTGTACACGTTCTTCTTTATCATCAGAGACCAAGAAATCTGAATCTTTTCAAAAATCTAAGTCTAAGCTCAAGGTGAATGCTTCACCTATGGACTCCAAATAGTCAAAAGTTCCTTCTAGAATTAATGAGAAGGGAATTCTTGGAGCTTGTCCCTCTTCTTCTCTGGTACTTCCTGGCCCTAAAGCTAACTTTAGCTATAGAAAGTGTAGACACTATGGTGAAACAACACATATTGCCAGTAAGTGTCCTGCTGCCGCCAAGGCTGGTCCCCCAGCCAAGGTCAAGAAAGTAGCTAAAGCTGAGAAATCAACCAAAACGAAATGAACCACTAAGGTGGTTAAAGCAACCAAGGTGAAGAAACCCACTAGAGCCTCCTCTTCAAGCTCAGTGAAGACAACCACTGACACTAAATCTTCAGCGTCAGTTGTTGTGATTCCTCCTACTACTGAAGCCTCTTTGCTAGGTTCAGTGAAGACACCTATTGACTCTATTCCATTAGCGTCAGAGGTTGTTCCTAATTCCACTAAAGCCTCTTCGTCAGGTTCAATGGATGATGCCTTTAACATTGCTAGACCCAAATAATATGGGTACCAAAGCATTTTTAAACTATTCCCTTGTGTAGGAAATCAAAGGCATATGGTATCTCGATAGTGGATGCTCAAGACACATGACCGAAGACAAATCCCTACTTATCAACTACAATGAAGAAAGAGGCCCTTCTGTGACCTTTGGAGGTAATGGAAAAGGATATACCAAAGGCTTTGGTATATTAACCAACGGCGCAACCAAATTCAAGCATGTTGCATACGTTGAAGGATTGAATCACAACCTACTTAGCATCAGTCAGGTGTGTGATAAAGATTACACAATGAAGTTCTCTAAGAATTCATGCTACGTCTCTGACATAGATGATAAGGTTGCTCTAACCGGCTCTTGTCTAGAGAATGTCTACATCATCAACATGGATTCTTCTCTCACTGAGAATAGTTGTTTCCTATATAAAGCTTGGTCATATATCGACAGGTTGTGGTACAAATGGCTTTCTCACCTTAACTTCAAGACACTCAACAAGTTGTCTAGAAATGATCTCATCACTGGTCTTCCTCAACACTCCTTTCCAAAGGAATCTCTTTGCTCAGCATGAGAGAAAGGAAACAAACAAGAGCTAGCTTCAAGTCCAAGCAGATCTCTTTAGTGACATCATCTCTTTGGCTACTGCACATGGATCTCTTTCGTCCAGCGAATGTGCAATCTATTGCTAGAAAGAAATATACACTCATCATTGTTGATGAGTACTCTAGGTACACTTGGGTCTTCTTTCTCAGATCCAAAAGTGAAGCACCTGAAAATATAATATCGTTCATCAAGAAGATAGAAATACTTAATTATATTAAAGTACGATCTATTAGAAATGACCAAGGAATTGAATTCAAAAACAGTACTATGGATAACTTATTCGAGGACAAGGGAATTTATCACTACTTTTCTTTAGTGAGAACTCCTCAGCAAAATGGGGTTGCTGAAAGGAGAAATCAAACAATCATTGAGGTTGCTCGATCAATACTCAGCGAATCCCATCTCCCTACTCATTTTTGGGCTGAAGCTGTCAACACCGCTTGTTTCACTCAAAATCAGTCGTTGATCGTTAAGAGGTTTACAAACTCTTACATGGCGCAAAGCCCTTTATCATATTTATACATATCCTTGGTTGCATGTGTTATATTCTAAACAACCGTGATCAACAGGGAAAGTTCGATCCCAAAGCTGATGAAGGAATCTTTCTTGGATATTCTTCAGTGTCCGAAGCCTTTAGAGTATTCAACAAACACCGACAAACAATAAAAGAAACTATTCATATCACCTTTGACGAATCTCAATCAGCTAATTCTACACCCATAATTAATGACGACAAAGAATTAGAAAACTGGATGTTCTCTCATTTTGGACAACCTGAAGCTTCCTTCAACATTCCTCTCAATGTTGAAGCCCCAGAAGCTGAAGATGATCCACTAATCATTCCAGTTGCAGCTAATCACCAAAACCTGTCTTTTTCAGAGATCATTGCTGTTAGGATCAAATTGATCCTAATTATTCTAAAAAGTTTTATTAAGTAATCGGGGCTAAGGATGGAAGACCTAAAGATCCTGCTGAGCTTAAAACGTTTATCCTCTGGTTGGTCTATCCTCTTGTTGGTCTATCCTCTGGTTGGTCTAACCTTTGGTTGGTCTATCCTCTGGTTGGTCTATGCTCTGGATGACTATCTTCAGAATCTTGAAGGATGATGTTGATCCCATTTTCGATAATGATTATTTTCTTGTTTATAGGATTTAGTTACCTTATTTATAGGATTCAGTTATCATGTAAATATCGCCTATATAAGAAATGATACAGGCATAGAATAGAACTGAGATGAATTATCAACACTTTGTAACACACAGATTCAAACACATCACATGAGAGTCGATTAGGGTTTTTGAGAKATTGTATTTTCCATTCAATAAAGAAAGCGACGGCCGATTTCTATTCATCTTCTTCTATAAATCTCTTTTTAAAGTTCTTTACATTACTCTACTGTTAGATCTGGGTTTAACAGTTGCGATACCCATTATTGTGTTCATCCTTCTACTTCAAACACTGATCATTCAGTGAATGAAATGCCTTCAGCATCTGAACCTGTTTCAGTCGCTGAATCTGAGGCTCCTCTAGAAATTATCCTTATTGTTAAAGAATTTGCAGTTGAAGCCTCATCCTCTGTTCCTAAACATCTATGCTCAGATGATAATTCTCTACCAGCTCAATGATGGACAAAAGATCATCCTATTCATCAAATTCTTGGTGATCCAAGTGCATGTATTTTGACTCGTCGAGGTCTAGGTAATATTTGTCTCTTTGTTAACTTTATTTCTTTAGTTGAGCCCAAGAAAATCAATGATGCTATCTTAGAACCTAGCTGGGTCATTTCAATGCAAGAGGAGCTCATTAAGTTTGATAGGAACAAAGTCTGGTACCTTGTCCCACGTCCATCTGACAAGACAGTGATAGGCACCAAATGGGTCTGTCGCTACAAGTTAGATAAAGAAGGTGTGGTAACCCGTAACAATGCTCAACTTGTTGCTCAGGGTTATAGACAAGAAGAAGGGATCGATTATGACGAGACCTTCATACCAATGGCTAGACTCGAAGAAATTCAGCTCTTTCTAGCCTTTGTTGCCCATAGAGACTTCAAAGTCTACCAAATGGATGTAAAGAGTGTTTTCCTTAATGGAAAACTTCAAGAGGAAGTTTATGTTGAACAACCTCCACGGTTTCTTGACCCTAAGTATCCAAACCATGTCTATCGTTTTGATAAAGCTCTTTATGGGTTAAAAGAGGCTCCCTATGCCTGGTATGAAACCCTTTCCTCGTTTCTTATCTCTGAGAAATATGTTCATGGAAAGATTAACCAGTCCTTATTTCTTAGGAAAGTTAAAGGTCATATCATTATAGTCCAAATGTATGTCGATGATATTATTTTTGGTTTCACTAATCCCTCTTTATGTTTTCGTTTCGTTGATCGCATGAAGAAAAAATACCAGATGAGTATGATAGGAGAACTAACCTTCCTTTTAGGTTTCCAGAGCAAGCAATCAGATAAAGGTATCTTTATCAGTCAGAGTAAGTATGTCCATGATATTGCTGAAAAAGTTCGATCTCTCTAACAGCTCAGCTATGAAAACTCCTATGCTTCATCCACTCTCTCTCAACAAGGATCCAAATGGAAAGCCTATAAACGTAACTGTTTATAGAGGAATGATTGGATCCTTGTTGTATCTTACAGCTAGTCGACTAGATATCATGTATTCTACTTGCTTATGTACTATCAATCTGAACCTAAGGAATCCCATCTGATTGCTATAAAACGTATTTTTAGATACCTGAAGGGAACTCCTAATTTGGGTCTCTGGTACCCTAAGGGTTCAGGTTTTGACCTAATAGGTTATTTGGATAGTGATTTTGCAGGTTGCAAGATCGATAGGAAAAGCACCACTGAAGACTGTCAACTTCTAGGTGGAAAGTTGATGAGTTGGACAAGTAAGAAGCAAAATTCAGTGTCCACATCAACCGCTGAAGCTGAATATGTAGCTGCTGGAAGTTGTTGTGCCCCAAGTCCTTTGGATGAAAAACCAGCTTAACGACTATGATCTGCAGTTCTCAAGGGTTCCTATCTATTGTGATAACACTAGTGCTATTGCAATTGCAAACAATCATGTACTTCACTCCAAGACCAAACATATAGAGATCAGATATCCTTATTATCAGAGATCATGTTATGAATGGTGATATTGAACTTCACTTTGTTCTCACTGATTACCAACTCGCTGACCTTTTCACAAAGCCTCTTGATGAGACAAGATTTAACATCTTGATCAGTGAACTTGTAATAGTAAACGCTAAAGATTAATTTTCTTCAGCTATACGCATCAATCAGTAAAGTGAAATGATTCAGTTCTCTCAGTCTATCACTAAACTCTTGAGTAAATGTATCTATTCTCTCTAAGGTATGTATACTAGCTATTTTTCTTTAAAACTTAAAACTATCACTGAACCTTTCTTTTTTCAGTGATTAAAATGTTTTAAAAGTTTGTTTTAGTGATTATTTCTATCACTGAACATTTTAGTAAGTATATTTCTTTTATACTTATTTTTTCTTAAAATCAAAATGATCATTGAACCTTTCTTCTTTCAATGATTCAAAAGTTTTAAAAAAAAGATAGTTTCAGTGTTTCTCCTATCACTGACTCTTTTATGGAAATATATTCTTCTAAGATATTTTCCTTTCTTAAAACAAAACCATCACTGAAGCTTTTCTTCTTCAGTGATCAAATGTTTTAAAAGGTCTTTATTCAATGATTCTCTTATCACTGAATGTGACTCTTTGAATTTCTTAAAACCTTTCGTTTTAAAAGAAATAGTTAATGAACCGTCTTTATGATGACATTGTCCGTTACCAATACGAGTTGCTTTGAGACGCACGTAAAATTCTGACACACGCAACCTCCTCCAACTTCCATCCAATAGTGGATGAGAACGTGCCATTTTTTTCATCCTGCATTCCATCAGCAGTCGTATTTTCCTCTCTCCTATTTCTTTTTCTCTCTCCTCCTACCTACAAATATGAGACCTCTCCTCTCATATTTTCCTTACGCTTTCAAAAATCTTTGACGAACCTCTACCAAAAAGAACTTGTAAGCAAGAACTACCGAAGAACGCTCGAAACCTTCAACCTTTTCTTCTAACAACTCTAAGGTCGATACATCTTCTTTAACATTTTGAATTGTGCTTCTTCGTCTTCAAATGAAACTATGTTTGTTTCTTTAAGAACTTTGTTCTCTTAAAATACAAACATTAAGATTATTAAAACATTTTGTGGAGTCCAAGATTCATACAAAAATGATAAGATCTTCAAGAACAAGATGAATAGAATAGTAGAAAGAATAGATCATCAAATGTTACTGATTTGATTGAGAGAGAGAAATTACAGCTCTAATCTTGATTACAATTCTGCTAATGACTTGGTAATGATAATTACAAGGAAAATACTATTTATACTAAGGAAATAGAAAGGCTACTCTATTACAAAGCACGTAAACTAAGGAGAAACTTGAATACAACAATAAAGCTCTTACTCAAACCCAACATTCTCCCCCTTTGGATTCAAGTTTGGACTCTTGTAAAAAAAAAATTTTGAAGTCCAAGAATTTTCTCTAACCTTCTCAGAGCGTTCCTGTATTGGATCTTCTCCTCGAGCAAATTGATAGCATTGATCAACAAATATCTTTCTTTGGAACTCATCCTCTCAGATTCAGCAGCTCTGTCATTGTTTACCCTTTTCAAGTCAAGCGCCCTTCTCACCAACCTTATTATACCATCAGAATATTTGTTCAACTCACTAAATCTCATGAATTTCTTCACTTGAAGTTGAGCAAAGTATATGACCCCAAACTCTGGCTTTTCAAGAATCATATAGACTGGATAAGCATCAATATCTTCTAATTCTTGATTTGGTCTTTTCAGATTGATGATCCGTTGATTGTCTTCAAGGCCCATTTGAACATCAATGACCATAGCCAGCTTCACATGACAACGCATAAATCTCTTGATAGCTTCAAGAGTAATCAGTTCTCCTTCTTTCCTGTTCGTCATGTTTCTAATTTCTAAGTACATATATTCAAGATCTTCCAAGTATAAGCTTGAAAATTCAGCTTCGCTGAATCTCCAAATTTGTCCATCCTGTCTAGTAACTATAAACACAGGATACCAGATTCTGAGAAGCTTTTGAGAATCAATTTGTTTGATCGTGACGACCCGATGCTTGGTACGCACTTCACTTATCGGTAGACGTTTGGCTTTCAAAAGATATTTGTATTCAATGCGGTAATCTTTAGTCTGACGATGAATGCCAAGAACTTTATCATCACTCTGAACTTTTCGATGACGGATGAAAATTCCAAAGTAGATATCTTCTAAATATGGCTCTCAGATTCTTTCTCTATCATAACCAGGAAAGTTTGCTTTGATATGAAATGGCACATAATTTCTGGTGAAGATTTCAGTAGGATCAACATGTTCTCTTTAAGCAGGGATGTCTAACACATCAGGTACATCTGCAGTGGAAGATTCTGGAACAATCCTGCTCTGATACCAATTGTGTGTCCCACTACAATGATCAAACTTCAATATAACTCCATAACAATGGCAGATCTGATAAATCTTTAAGAACACTTTGATATGAACTTTGAGAGAGAAAGTCAACAAACTTCAAATGTGGTCAACTCTCTTATTACGTATCAAATTTTACAATAAGCTCTCTTCAAAGATTTACAAAGACTTACCCTATTTATAGGGTGAAACATCTATACATAGTCAAAGTCAAACCTATCTAAGAAAAGTCAAACACGATGACTTTTACAATTATAGACAATTTTATCTTTCAAGACGAATACAATTTAATATTGATTTTCAGTCCTAACATATTCTTTTTCTTGGTTATAATCTAAAGTTTCAAAAACACTTGTTCTTCTTGAAAAACTCTTATATCTTCTTTGTGGATTTTTTAAAAGAAGTTTTATTGTTCTAATACTTAAAAAGATTACATTCTAATCTTGGACTACTAACAAAACCTGTTATTTCTTAATTCTTAACTATAACAGATAAATGGTTGTCAAGAACGTGAACTTCTATGTTAAAGACGTATCCTTCAAGGCAAACAACCACGTCGCCTTTTGGACATCCCTTCAAACAAAACTATCTACAAGGATGTTGCAGCCTTCCTCAAGATGTCACCAATCACCTATGCTCTCACGCATAAACCTGTCATGGTGAGGGAAGCCCTTCAGCAATTTTGGATGACCGCTGAAGTGGTGCAGGACACTGACAAACACGGCCAACAGGTGGAGAAAATCTCTTTCACCTTCAACTACATGACCGTCAGCTTTGGTGTGACAACACTAAGGCACGCTCTTTGATTTCCCAAGGGTCCATTCTCCAGCGATCCTTCAACGGAAATCATCATCGCCTGCCTCGATGACATTGACTATGCCTGGCCAATGAAGAAAGACTCGAGCAAACCTCTGAAGTCGTTGTCGAAGATAGAGAAGAACTGCATGACAGTGGTGTAGAAATATATCTTCTCCCACTTCATCCACAGCATGGGTGGAAAGATCGGTGGTCAAGATCAGGCCTCGAGGGTCGCTCTCAACATTGGTGTGTCTGTCATTCACCGACGACCCATCAACTACACAGTTGTGATCTTCAACAACCTGGTGCTAAAGTTGAACAAGCACTAGAGGGAGAAGGTAGTACCATACACCAGATTCCTCTCAATGGGGTTCGCCAAGATCTTCGGTGATAAGTACTCCAAGGAAGGTAACCTAACTATCTGCAAGCTTGGATCCAGAATTCTGGATCACAAGCTAAGGGATAGAGACATTACACTTTCTGCTGTTGTGCAATCCTCTTCAATTCCTCCTTCTTCTTCTTCTTCTAAGGTGACTAAGACAAGGAAAACCCCCTAAGTCTATTCCAACCACCACAACCCTCTCTACCAAATGCCCATATTCTCAACCAACTCTTGGTTCTCCTTCGAGGGTCAAGAATGCCAAAAAGGGGACAACCACGTCTCTGGCTATGACCTCTCAAAAGGTATCAGCTATTGAAACTCGCCTTATCCCCGAGGAACTTTTAGCTAGTCTTCCCAGCTCTTCAGTGATATCTGAATCATTGTCGTACCCGTGGCTCTTATCCCAACCGCTTCAGTGAATCAGTCTCAGCCATTTTTCCCTCCCCTCCATCTTTGGTCTCTACACGTGTTCATGACTCATCAGCGAATGTCCTCCCTGATGAAACACCCACCACTGGACCTGAGATTGCTCCTCTTGAGGTATCTCAGCAAACAGTTTCCTATCCTCTCAAAGGCCACGGGGAGCGCACCAGCATTAATCCTTCAGATAACGCTGATGAACCCTTAAAGACGTCAGCCATGGAAGACGAGTACAACATGGCTGATGATGTAAAGCTACTTCTCCCTGTCGTCGAGACTGTCTTCATCAAAATGAACAAAGTCCATAGAAGCATGCCTCAAAGGGACGAAGTATCTACTGACCTCTCAGTTGTTCGAGCTGAAGTACAAGAGGTCAAGGACCAGCTCTCAATGATGCAAGTGGTTGTACAAGACAACGTTGAGGCCATCGCTGCTTTAACAAGCAAGGCCAATGAAACGAACTCTCATCTTGCCAAGCACACGGAGCTAATACAGCAAATTCTGGCGACTTTCCAACAGCCGATTCCAGCACCTGACCCTTCATTCACTGCTAAAGACCGTGACTAGCTTGAGCAGACGCACGAGGCTAGTGTTCTACTAGCCTATGCTAGATCCGCACTGTTGACCATTTCTTTGACTATTGCTCCAAAGCCATTGTCAAATAGGGGGATACAGAGTCTAGAGCTGTTCCTTCAAATGCTGTTGATGTCACTGAACTTGCTATTGTTCCAACGACTGACACTGAAGCTGAAGCTCCTAGAGCTGAAGTTGAAGTTGATGTTATTGATGAAAATCCAACTTCCTATGAAGCTCATGTAGCTGAGGATGTTGATGTCGTCTGAGCTGGCGTTGAAGCTCATGACGATGATCTTCCAATCACCTTTGCAGCTAATGCTGATGATATGAAAGATAATGATGAAGATGGTGAATCCCCCGACCTTCCTGATGCTGGTGAAGACCTCGATGATGATGATGATGATGAAAACGACAATGACGACGACTTCACCATTCAGTACCAGAGACCTGTAGGTGCCACGAAAGGCGTCGCCCTCAGGGATTCTGCATCCTAGGAGGATCAAGGGAAGAAAGAAGAGACTCAAGAAAAGAACATAACACCAAGTCGAAAGACAAGGGTGTTGCTGAAGTAGGCAACCTAAAGGTACTATTCCATCCTCTAGAACCTTTCTCAAATGAGTCCTCAAGATTGACACCATAACTTCTATGTATCAACTTTCCATCCCTACCACTATTTGCGGTCAGTTGGAGAAATGGGTCCCTGAAAACCCAACCCCCAGTGCTCCCACCGACCAGCAGATGTCTCAGCTGAAGGAGTCACTCAACCAAACTAGAGTATTCGTACCTCTAGTTGTGGTGAGTTCGACTTCCTGATAGAAGCTGGAAGACTCGAGGCACTCAAGGTCGAAGAAGAACTCAATCTTCAACGTCAACAGATTGTGGACAGCTTAAAGTTGGCCAAGTCTCTTGCTGTCAAGGTTCTTCCAAGGAAGAAATCCAAAAAGATGGTGAATATTGTCCAGGCCCAGGCTAAGCTTCTTTCTATTGCAGAAACTAAACGCAAGAAAACCCTAAAGTTGGCCGAGCATGACAGAAGATGGAGCGAAGAATGCTTACACAAGAGAATCATTCCTTATTCAATTTCAAACATCACCATCAGCGGACGGACGAAAGACGGTGTAGTGTTGGTCTTGATGCTCATCACCAGGGATAACCTTGACGCTGTCACGGAGTACCCTTCCTACCTCGGAGAGTATGGCTACAGTGAATGGCTAGAGATCCGCCAAGCCATTCAGCGCTCAAAGTTAAGACACAAGCCAATTATCAAAGACATCATCAGCATCTGATCAAGAAAATGTCAAGGTATGTCGCTGTCTATGAAATGCCTACTCTGAAGAAAGATGGAAGAAGAAGACTTTCAAGTCCTAATGACGGACCATCCCTGAGGAATGAACATGAAACAAAGTTCTCCTTAGATGAAGTCCGAAGAAGCCGGACATTTTCTATGCTGAATCTCTCATTGCCAGCGAAGGGTCCTTACATACCCAACACTATGCACATCAAGCCTCAGTTAGGATTTATCTTTCTTGACTATGAAGGCGAAGTCATCTTTCAAAGAATGTCTGAGTTACATTTATGCCCAATGGAACATCTCGCATAAATCAGATATTGGTTGAATGATGATATATATGGTGAAACGATGGATATCAAGATTTGAAAGGAATATCGACGTCGAAAGGAGCTCGGAGAAGAAGTACCTGGCTACATCAACCTGAGCAACTTAGATTAGTTATTTCTATCATGTAACTTGTCTAGCTGTTATAATCGGGTTTTCTGGAAACCTGGGTCAAGGTAATCTTGTGTGTTTATTAAGTGAATTACGTGATAGCATGCATAATTATGCTAATACTTGTGTGGATTATGTGCACATGAGTGGAATATGATATTATGCATACATAAGGATTTGATTATTTTAATAAATAAAAATGCAATATCTTCATAATGAAGAAAGGAGATTGTTAATAAAATAAAGCTCCACCGCCCAAACCATTTTTATAATAAAAAGAAATCCTCCACCGCCTGGTGAGGATATTTAAAGAAAAGGGATAAGGTTCTTGAAGAAGATGTTTTAAAAGTTCTTAAAGATTCTTGAAGAAGATGTTTGAGAGAGAAAGGTGTTTTGAGGCGGTGAAGATCAGTTCTTGANAAGATTCTTGAAGAAGATGTTTGAGAGAGAAAGGTGTTTTGAGGCGGTGAAGATCAGTTCTTGAAGAAGATGTTTTAAAAGTTCTTAAAGATTCTGTGACTTCCTGTGTGATACTATCTGCAGAATCTGTGTTGATTAAGGTGAGTTTTAAACTACTGTCGATTATAAATTGTGAGTTTAACCTACTGTGTGATTCTATAAACTGTTGAGTTTTGTTAACTTGAGATTTAGAAAGAGATTGGTATAACTTTTCATAAACAGTTTTTAAAAAAGAAATGTTTTAATGATTTTGAAATTTGAAACTGTCTTGAAGAGATTAAAGCCGAAACTGTTCTTTAAAAATGGTTTTGGGAATAATACCCTGTTTTGAGGATTTAAAGAGGATTAGATGATTTGAGAAATCATCTACATAACAGATTGTTCTTATGGTTTAAAAAGCTTTTCACCTATTTTTAGACCATGATTGCTTAAAACTATGAACGAGGTTCACTCTGACAGAATTGACTGCAGCCTGTCTTTGGATGAAATAATTCATATGAATTTCAGGGGAAATAAGAATGGTCGTTGTGTGTGTCATGGATATAGTTGTTGCTATTAAGGGGAATTTGGATGTAACAAGGATGGTCGTTGTGTTTGCATGGTATAACTATTGCTATTATATCTTTTGAGATTACAACAGATTGGAATTCTCACTTCTTGGTGATTTGAGGATTCAGAGATGTTGTTCTTAATAGAAATAATAGTATTGATGTTATGATTATGGGAAAATATGGCCTACGGTTGTTGATCTTTGGTTAAAAGCGTTTTGGAACAGAATGCTCATTTTATGAGGAATCAGAGGGCTCTGGTCATTCCTTGTAAGGAACCAGAGGGTCTCTGGTTGGACCTCACGATAAAACCAAAAGATTCTGGTTATTGATTTGAGAAATATGCAAGTTCTTACAAAAAGTACTAGTTGGACCAGAGGCTCTATATCTATTGATAAGAGCTTATGTGTCAAAATCGTATTTTAAGAAGTTTTTAAGAATTTTATACTTAGAATCTTTTTATGAAAAACAGACTAGAGGGGCTCTAGTTGGCTTACATGTTGAACCAGAGGCTCTGGTTGGTCATGACTATTGGACCAGAAGCACTGGTTAGTACAACCAGAGGCTCTGGTCGAACATGAAGTCTCCTTTAATCATTTTAGTTATGGAAAAGCTATTTCTTTATTTACAAAGTCAAGAAAAAGAATATTATGAGGAATTACTTGAGCAAGAGACTCTGGTTAGTACAACCAGAGACTCTGGTCGAAGGACCAGAGGCTTTGGTAGAGGAACCAAATGGGATCTGGTCCTATTTAGTAAAATATTTCTAAATATGGTATTTGGAAACAGTGGCCCGTTGGACTTAATCCGAATGTGATTTTCTCTCTTGATTATTGAGAATGGTATATTTTAAATAAATGTTTTAGTGATCTACACCCTGCATTACATAAAAAGGGATTCTCACTAGACATTCATGTCTAACTCTCATTTTGTGTTTTCAAAATATGTGTCCACGTAATGATAATAAGGGGTAGAGCATTTTGTGAACTATTTCCCTATGTGCTTAGTTGTATGAAGATCTTAACTAGCCATGTTTTGGAATTCAGATGTTAAGATACCAGAGCATGTACTTTTGGAATTTTTGAGTTGTATATTTTATAGCATAAGTCTCTTGTATTATGGACCTATGTGGGGGAAAACATGTATTCTATGAATGTAATATGTGTTATATGCAATATATGGATTTGGGGTGTTACACTTTCACTGTATACCTTTTATTCGTATATCTACTTTCAGTGTTCAACTTATATGTTATAAGTCTAAGAAAATGTACTGAAAAACTTGTAATCTATCCTTTGAATTAATATAAGTATTTCATTTCTATCAGTGAAAAAGATCCTTGAAAAGAGTAATAGGGATACATGTCTATGAGTTCCAGTGTTCCCTTACATTCACTAACAATCTATAAGTCAGTGAACATGCTTTCAGTTTCAATTTCCCTTCTTGTACTTTTTCTTAAACTTGTAACTTAAGAAAATTTATTAAGTAAAAAACTGACTCACTGAAGAAGATCCGAAAACAGTTAAAAGAGATATGTACTTTATATGTAACTTTTTCTTACTGTTATTTGATAAGGCAAATTTCTTTATATTGCTTTCTTATCATCAAATAGGGGGAGATTGTTGATCCGCTCTCTCATTGATTTGATGATAATCCCTTTTACCTAATTCGAAGTATTATGTTTCTGTCTTTCAGTTCTAGCGATCATCACTGAGTCTGTTCAGTGATCGCTAAAACATGTATTGTAAAATCCATCAGAGACAGCGATACTTCAAGAAGACGAACCTCACACCAAAGAACCTTCAGTAAAAGTCGAAGACTGAACCTGAAGATTAGTGACTAGCGCATTCGTGATCTGAAGCGGCATTCAGTGATTACMACCTGGTCAACATATGTGTGAAGACTGCCCAAGCCTCAGCGAATACTGAAGAGACCTTCAGCGTTATTCCAGCATTCAGCGATCAAATGAAGCTTGTTGTGCAAGATTGCTTTTGTCTTTTTCTTCCACACACAAAGGATAAACCCATACCCTTTCTAGAGTGTAGTACGGTATGAAGCTGATTAGTTGACTCTATTACCCACCAACTCCATGAAAGGATGTCTGCTCATGAATAGGCTTTTGTACTATTCACTGTAGCAAAGGACAAGGTTTTCTCTAAAAGCTTGATGCATGTTCAAACCCTACTGCATTGCATTAAATGTGCATTTAATGCAATGGGTATAAATAAATGAGTGTTCTCTCCATGCAAAAAGAGACGTGCATATACACAAGAGATCATACACACATATAAGAACACTCACGCTTATCTTCAAGCAAGTTAGAATTCCTCTTAAGAATTCTAAAAGTTCTTACCGATAAAGAACTTATTTCTTTCTTTATATTTCAGCAAATCTTTTCTCTTTGCTAAGAATATCTGTGTGTAAACTTAGATTGTTTTAGATAGGTTTTTCTTTACCTTATCTATTTCTGCATACAATCTTGTAAAAATTTGTATTGATTTTTCTTTAGCAATATATATTTTTAAATTTGAAAGCTTCTATGTTTCTATTCATCCCCCACCCCTTCTACAAACTGTTTCTATAAAACTCTTGTAGACCCTAACGGGACCAACAAAGGTCAACTTCATAGAGTTGATTTTTGAAGACCTGGTGCTGAAGCTGAACAAGCGCCAGTGCAAGAAAGTGGTACCATACACTACGTTCCTGTGCATGGTGTCTGCCAAAATATTTGGCAACAAGTAACCCACAGAAGGTAACATGCCCATCTGCAAGCTTGGCTCTCGAATCTTGGACCACAAGTCTAAACCTGCAGATGTTGGCCTTTTTGCTCCCATGCTCGCAATTGCCAACGGTATGTCTTCCTTACCATCTACTTCAACCCCGGTGGTCATGACTGAGGCAAACCCCCCTAAGTCTATCCCAACCACCACATCCATATCCTCTAAGAGAACCTCCTCTCAAGCTAATCTTGGTCCTTCATTGAGGGCCAAGAAAACCAAGAAGGGGCCAGCCAAGTCGCTGACTGTTACCTCTCAACATGTTTCAATCATTGAAATAATCCTTATCCCCAAGGTGTTGTCTTTTCTACCCCCTCCCAGCTCTTTAGTGATCTCCATAGACAATGTCGTACAAGTGGATAGTCACCCAACCACCTCAGTGACCCAAATCACTGATTGTGAGAATATCAGCATTGCCACTACTGAACACTCACAACCTCTCTCAGTCGTTCTCTCTTCTCCTTCTCCATTGGTCTTGATAAGTGCTAGTGAATCGCCAGTGGTTGTCCCACCTGATGAGGAAGCACCTACCACAGGACCTGAGGTGGCTCCTCTCGAGGTGCCTCAGTCACACGATGCTTATCCTCTCAAAGGCAATTTTGAGACAACCAGTGTTAATCCTTTGGATGACGTTGAGGACCCTTCAAGTACTCCATCTCCCTACCCTTTTGTTTCTTCAAACTTAGATCCCCTTAATGCTCAAGTTTTCCCTTCTTTTGCTGGTCCTTCAGCTACGGAGCCCACAACCATGGATACTGAGGTCTATGACATGGCTGAGAATGTAAAGCTCCTTCTCCCTGCCATCGCGACTGTCGTGGACAAAATGGACCAAGTCCACCAAGACATGCCCATCAAGGAAGACCTCACCAACGGCTTCTCTACGGTAAAAGTTGATGTTAGTGAGGTGAAGGAGCTACTGAAGATGGTGCAAGTCGAAGTGCGCACCAACACTGAGGCCATCAACGCTTTAAATAGTAAGGCCGATGATGTGAAAGTACAGCTCACAACGCATGGCGAGCTTCTAGAGAAGATTCTGGCACTCCTCCAGCGTCCAGCCCCGGTTCCTGAACCTTCGTTCACTGACGCTGATCGCCAATCCCTAGACCGGGTGGCTGAGTTCAATCTCTTTCAAGTTGAGGATCTTTCAAACCTTGATCTTCGTACAGAAGACCTTTCGTAGCATCCTTATGACCTCGCCTCTTCAATTGTTGATGACAAAGAGGGGGAGAAAAACCTGCTCGAGGAAATTGTTGAGGAACCTGAAGCTGAAGTTGTTGTTGCCGCTGAAGCTGCCCCTCAGGTTGTGATCCTTCATCTTGAGGATGCCATCACATTCGACGATATTGAAGCTGATGATGAAGCTGAGGATGAAGATGATGCCGTTATAGTGTCTGCTATTGACAAAGACCTTCCCATCACCTCTGCAGTAAATGATGGTGATGAGGATAGTGAAGAGGAAGAAGAAGAAGATGATGATGATGATGATGATGAAGACCTTCCTCTACCTGACGCTGGACGCGACCTTGGTGATGATGATGATGAAGACGATGATAATCATGACGACTTCACCATACAATATCACACAAGACCAACACCAGCATAGAAGGTCATCTCCCTTTGGGAATCTTTACGGATAAATCAAAAGGAAATAAGCACACCTCTAGCAAAAACAAGGGTGTGGATGAAGAGGGTAATCTATCAATTCTCTTCAAAAAGATAGACCCTACAAAGATTGTCCAGAGCACCATGTTTGTCCTCTTCACATCTAAATATGAAGCCTCCCTTCTCCCTAATTCTTCTTTGATCCCCATTGGTCCTCCAGATGAGAGGATTCCTATAATTCCAGCATCTAGTATTCTTGTAGACCAAAGGATGACTCAGTTAATGAGTCAACTTGTACCTCTAGTTGTGGTGAGTTTGACTTCCACACAGAATCTGAACGTGAGGAAGCCCTCAAGACCGAAGAAAAGCTTCGCGTTTAAAGACAGTAGATGGAAGACAACTTGAAGCTGGCGAAGTCTTTTGCAATTAAGGCTCTGGCCAAGGGGGAGCTAAAGAAGAAAGACCCAGTCAAGGCCCAGGCCTAGCTACTCTCTTAATCTGAACGAGAACACCAGAGAGCATTGACGCTGAAGGACCACGATGAAAGATGGAGTGAAGAGCGTATGAAGAAAATAATAAGTCCCCATCAGATTTCAAATGTCACTATCAATGGATGGATGAAAGATGGTGGAATGCTCGTCTCCATGGTCATCTCCATAGACAACCTTGAGGCTGTCACCGAGTATCCTTCGTATCTCAGACAGTATGGCTATGAAGAATGGCTAGAGATTCGCCAAGCCATCCAGCATTCAAAGTCCAGGCACTGACCAATAATCGAAGACATTCTGAATGATCTTATCAAGAAGGTGTCAAAGTTCGTAGTTGTCCCTCCAGTACCTGAGTTGCTACCTAAAAGAAGAAGGAACCTTTTAGATCCTAATGATGGACCTACTCATAGGAACAAACATGAAACTAAGTTCTCCTTAGTGAAAATCCTAAAGGAAAAAAAAGTCAGATACCTCTAAGTTGAATCTGACTCTGCCAGCGAAGGGTCCTTACATACCCAACATGTGCATTATAAGCCTGAGTATGGATTAATATTCATCGACTATGACGGCGAGAATAGCTTCCAACGAGTATTTGAGTTCCATCTCTATCCAAGAGACCACCTTGATTATCTCAAAACTTGGTTGGACAATGACCTACCTGGTGAGACGATGGACCATAGGATCAGAAAGGAGTATCTGTGTCGAAAGAAGTTGAAGAAGAAGTACCAAGGTACATCAACTTCAACGACTTAGAATAGTTTAACTTTCTATCTTATAATCTTTTTTTCGTTTCATTTCTTTTAGTGAAAAATATATATGTAATAGGTTTACCAATCAATGATGTAACACTTGAATTTTACTATGAATAATATAAAGTATACTTCAGTGTCACTGAAAAAGATCTCTGAAAAGAGTAATAGAACAAGTATCTATGAATTCCAGTTTACTCTTCCATTCACTGACAACCTTTAGTCAGTGAATACACTTTCAGTTTCGGTTATCATACTTGTACTTGTTTCTCTTGAACTTGTAATCCTTTACAACTTAAGTAAACTTTATAAGAAAACTATATCACTGAAAAGTATCCCAAAATAGTTAAAAGGGACTTGTATTTTACTTGTACCCTTTCCTTACTGTTATAACTTAGACAATTTTCTTTATGTTGATTTGTCATCCTCAAATAGGGGGAGATTGTTGATCCTCTCTCTCATTGATTTAATGATGATCCATTTTACCTTATAAAGTATAGTACTTTTGTTATTCAATTTCAGTGATCTTCACTGAGTCTGTTCAGTGATCTTCACTGAGTCTGTTCAGTGATCGCTGAACATGTATTGTAAGTCCTTTAGAGACTGTTATACTTTAAGAAGATAAAACTCACACCATAGATCCTTCAGCGATGTCGAAAGACAGAAGCTAAAGATTAGAGACCAGAAAGTTCGTGATCTGAAGCGGTATTCAGTGATTACAAGCTTGTCAACATATGTGTGAAGTCTGCTCAAGTATCAGCGAATACGGAAGAGACCTTTTAGCGTCATTCTGGTATCCAGCGATCAAATGAAACTTACCAAGCATGATTGTTTTTGTCTTGTCCTGCCTCACACAAAGGACAAAACCATACCTTTTCTAGAGTATAGTACAGTATGGAGCCATTCTGTTGACTCTATAGTGCTCACCTACTTTATGAAAAAATGACTGATCATATATAGCCAAAATGACTATTTACTGTAGCAAAAGACAAGATTTCCTCCAAAAACTTTACACATGCTTTATATCTGTTAGGACTGAGAAATCAGTATTAATTGTATTCGTCTTGAAAGTTTATAAATAGTCTATAATTGTAAAAAGTCAGCGTGGTTGACTTTTATTATAGGTTTGACTTTGACCTTGTCTTTATTAGATTGACCATATAAATAGTGGTAGTCTTGTTGTAAGATTACGTACATAATAGAAGGATTGACCATTTGACTTTCTCTCTCAATATTCTTATGTGTTCTTGAATGCAATATCTAGATCTGCCATTGTTATGAACTTACATGAAGATTGATCAGAGATTTTGGACACACAATATCTTATGAATTGCATTTAATGCAATGGGTATAAATAGTTGAGTGCTCTCCTCACAGTTATTTTTTCTTCCACTACTAACTTACCCAAAAAGTTACTTCTCTCTCTACTCTCTACCTAAGAGAAAGAATCGCTTAAAAGAAGTGAAGAGCATTTACATTCTTGTCTTTATTTCTTGTAGCAAATATTTTCTCTTTGCTATTTGTAATTGTGTAAATCTTAGATTGTTTAGATAGGTTTTTACCTTATCTCTTCCGTAAACAATCTGTAAAATTTTTATTGATCTTTCTTTATCAATATATAATTTTTAAAAGTGAAAGTTTCTGTATTTGTATTCATCCCCCTCCTTTCTACAAATTGATTACCTATAACTCTTGTAGATCTGGTAGGGACCAACAACATCTACTTGATGCAACGAAATGAGGTTATCCCATCCTTGTAATGCATGAGTTTGTTTGTCTCATCTGTATGGTGCGACTGTAACATCCCAAATTTTGAATACTTAAATATATCATAATGAGTATCCCAAGATCAACACTTACATTGCAGCGGAAAAAAATCTCTAATCTTACAAATTATATCACCCTCTAAATTACAATCTCGAGGAGCATAACTTTGCTCTATATAACAATGTCTTGATCTGCACATATCCTTCTTTGAGCTAATCCTTATCTCTCTTTATCCCACTTTTCTTTCCACTCAAATAGCCTTCTAGGTGAAAAAGTTTTAAAAGAGTTTTGGGTGAGTCTTAGGCCCAGTGAATCCACAGTTTTCATGCACAAACAACAACTTTTACAATGAACAATTTTCACGAAGCTTCATAAATTTAGCATGCCTTGATGAGAATAACACTTTTCACAAAATAAATATATTATAGTGCGTGTCTACATCACAAAGCAACAACGTCATGGGAGATGTCTACCTCACACAGCATTACATGGTGAACTCACACAGCATTACATGGCGAACTCACATAGCATGTCCGCGTTTACGGCTTAGACAAGCTCACAAAGCATGCTTGTCTGTACAAAATCATACCGTAGTACATCCCCATTGACACACAAGTACTTAAAACACATATTATAAAAATATCGAACTTTTCACGCATATACAGCACATCAAAAATCTCAAGAAACTTCAATCAAGCTTGTTGATAATTATAAATACAGCATGCAACTATTTTAAAATAAATCATGTGTAACTCACCATATATGGCGTAGCCCAAACCGATCTTTGAAGTGGCTAGCGTCTGCCCGATTGTTGCCAAACTAGCTACGATGTAGAGCACCGTCAACTCTCATTACAGCGTCCATCGTCGTCTTTTCTCACAATAGTTCTCCTTCTTAACCCCCAAACTACACATAAAGCTACAAACTCCCATTTTATACTAAGCCCCATCGACAGTTTTACGGAATATGAAATGATAAGCCATAATAAATGGTCGTAGGTTTCATGACTATTGAGTTTCCTGTCATCAAATTTGTTGGGTTCAAGATTAGAGCTAAAATGTTGTATTCAAGTTTCTCCATTTACTTAGCTTAATTGTAATTAGTTTAGTTTTATTTCCTTAGTATAAACAGTCTTTTATTTGTAATTGTAATTACACACAATTGATTACATCACTAATCTGAAAAGGTGATTTGACAGCAAAGTAATTCTCTCTCTCCAATCTATCTTACATTCATCTTTGTTCTTGAGATTTAATGATGATTACATCAAGATTCATATGAAATCTGGACTTAACAATTGGTATCAGAGCAAGCTGCAGCAGGTTGGATTTGAAGATATCCATTTTACACATTTTGCACGAATTTTTTTTAATTTTTCGATCTGATTCGTCTTTGTTCATAACTGTTCTTGACTGTTCTTGAGATTTTTTTTACCAGATTGGTTTTTGGATCATAAGTTGCTCATTTTTTGGTGTTGTTAATCAAGATTTACATCGTCAGTTTCGGTTTTGCATTCTATACAACTTTGATTCACACCATTTTGTGATTTTTACAAGTTTTGATGCTGAAAATGACCAAAATTGACTTTTAGTTTTTCTGGAAAAAATTTATAAAAACTCATATTTTTTCATGTTTTGATCCATTTTTTTGGAAAAAGTGTGAAATTTTATGTTTTTGGTTGAATTTTATCCGGATAAAACTTGTGCGGTATAACAATCCGTGTGGTGTTAGTTGTTTTTGGATATAGGTAAAACCGGACAACACTTGGAAGGATTGCTTGAACGGTTTATTAATTCGGCTAGTTACCGGACATAGCTTGTGCGGATTAATAATAAACCGGATTACACTTGAGAAGACATGGTAAGCGGATTTTGACCGGTTTAACCAATCGTGAGGTAAGTGTGCGGTTTAGGAATCCGTTTGGTAAGTAAGCGGTTTATCCTAAAATCGTATCTTGAAYGGTATTTGTGTCATGAACGGTATTTGACTTTGAACGGTGTTTGACTTTTGTTGATCGATTGAATATCTTTGATTTCTGATCGGTTTAATAAGTTTGACTTRTTAACCGGTTTATCTTTGTGATTGATTTAGATTTGTGCGGTTTATACTTGTATATTTTTAGTGTTTAATCTTTACACGGTTTTTGTGCGGTTTAAGTTCGTGTGTTGCCCGGATTCATAATCTGGATAACTTGTTCATATTGGATATATTGTTGATCGGACTTCTAAACCGGACAACATTGTACGGATTGCTAATCCGGACAAGTTTTGTGCTTATTTGCATGTGTTGAATGTGTGCATATTACAGTTTACATTTTATCAGATACATTTTTTGGTAAACTGATCTTTCAAATTCAAACTTTGAACTGCAGTAGATCCTAAATTTTCATACTACAAAGATGAGTTCCAAAGAAGCGATGGCGATTGGTATTGATACCAAGCCACCAGTATTGTTTAGAGGAGATTACAATCAGTGGAGAGATAGATTTTTGAATTTCATTGAAAGATTGAAGGAAGGAGAAATGATTTTACAATCTCTACTGGAAGGCCCAGCTGGATTTTTTATGACTGTAGAAGCTGATCCTGTTGTGGGCATTCCTGCACAGAAGGTACCAAAGCGTAAAGATCAATATACTCCTGAGGACAAGGAAAGATCACATGCTGACGTGCTATGCAAATCATACATGATGCAAGCATTAACCAATGACATATACACAAGCATAGACAGCTACAAGTCATCTGGCCACAGCATGTAGATACAAATAGAGAAAATGATGATGGGATCTAAGGTTGGAACTCAACTGAAGATTACTAACTGCATTTCTGCGTACGAAGAGTTCAAGGCTAGGGAAGGAGAAAGCCTTGATGATGTCTATAACCGTCTTGCTAGGCTGCTGCATGAGCTCACGAAGAACGGAATTTCTAAAACCAACATCGAGATAAATGTTAAGTTTCTTAACAATCTCCAACCAGAGTGGAAAACATTTGCCAAYAATATCAGATTCAACAAACAGCTATCTGATATTGATGTACATGAAATTTACGAAACTCTGAAGCAGAATGAACATGATGTTTTAGAAATCCGCAAATCTAAGAAGAAGGAAAAGGAAGTATCTGATCCTTTAGCTCTTGTAACTGAGAAGAAGGAGAAGAAGTATAAAGGCAGATCTGGGAAGAAGGTTGTTGAAGTTAGTTCGTCAAACGAGTCTGAGCAAGAAAATAGTAACAGCTCAGAATCTGACTCTGAAATCAAGCAAGCTATGGCCTTGCTAACCAAAGCTTTCAAGAAGTACAAGTTTCCTAAACGGCCACACTCGAATAATCAACGATTCTCATCCGGATCAAAGTACGRTTACAAGGACAAGTTCGGAGAGAAGAAGAAATACGAAGAGAAACGATTCAAGAAGAAGTACGRGCGAAAGCCAGAAGAAGGAAAGAAATATGGCAAAGCTGATGAGCATACAAAATGCTTTAACTGTGGCAAATTAGGCCATTTTGCAATTGATTGTAAGAAGCCGGTAAACCGAGATTCCGACTATTACAAGAATAAATTCCTTCTCACTAAGCAAAGAGAAGCTGGCAAAGCTTTGATGGCCGAGGATGAGCATTGGTTAAATCTTACTGATGAGGAAGAAGAGACTGAGGCTGTTGCACACATATGCTTGATGGCTAACACA
>NC_037528.1:32779036-32780976 GCF_001531365.2 Cynara cardunculus var. scolymus | reverse complement strand
TTTTTTTCTTTGGGCTTCCAAATTCTAAGCCCAACATTTGACCGGACTAAGAGTCCGCTTACAGTCTACATCTTCATCGTTCTGGACTCAACCACATCATTCAAGCGGAGAAGAGATAAACCGCTTGAAGCTTGATCGGAGAAGAGATAAACTGGAGAAGGCTTGACCGGATTGTTCTCCGGTTTGATTCACGAGTTTGAGACTAAGTCTAATCCTCACAAAGGAGAGCTACACCGGACAATTTCAGGTAAGAAAGGTTCATTTTTTGAGCGGATTTTACATAAACCGGACAACCCTTGTTCGGTGTTCATCTAAACCAGTCACCACTTGACCAAATTAGAGCTCTGATTCATTCAGCAGGTTAGTCTTGATCGATTTTAGGACTTGTACATCGAAGAATGTTGAGCGGACTTCTAATCCGTTTGATTCCATTTACCCAGATTCGTATATCATTCTCTGTTTTTGATTCAATTTGGGTGTATACTGTTTCTTGATTCGATTTTATTCAACATAATTGTCACTTGAATTCATGCTGTCCGGTTTAGAATGTTCATTCATGCTGTTCGGTTTAAGCTTCTAATATTGACAGGTTTAATGTTTTAGTTGTAATCGGTTTACACTCAAACTTTGACAGGTTTAACACCATACAGTGTCCAGTTTAGTCTTGTCCTGTGTCTGTGTTTCATATACTGTCCGGTGTGTATTCATGTGGTATATTCCTGTGTGTATATTAACAACAACAGATATTGCTGTGTTTGTGGTTTAAGAGAACATAGAAGCAGCAGGTTTATATATGTATTCAATCAGTTTGCAGATTTTAACAGCAGGTCGATTTGAAACAGTGCAGGCTGTTATTTGAAACATTAGCTTAATTTGAAACATTGAGCAGATCTGTTTCATTAGCTTTGTAATTTGAAACAGGTTTTGTAAACAGCAGGCAGGTGACTGTTTTAGTAAATACAGTTTCAAAACAGCAGCTTCATAGCAGGTTTGGGATTAAGTGTTTTAAATTTTGACAGCAACTATTTTGAAAGCAGGTTCACAGCAGCAGACTTGTTGTTAACAGCAGTTTGTTGTTATTGTTAACAGCAGATTGTTGTTAGTGTTAACAGCAGATTTAGTACAGCAACAGGTTTAAAACAGCAGCTCCACAGAAACAAGTTTCTGACAGCAGTTGACAAAAGACTGTTTAAGCACAAGTAGCAACTTGTTGTTTAGACAGCAACTATATTTTGAGCAGCAGCAACAATATTGGTTGTTCTGTGTTTGTTATTTGAGTAGAAGGTTTAAAACAGCAGATTTGAAACTGGTACAGGGATTTAGATCTGTTTGGTTGATCAAAAACACAGGTTGTTTAAGTCTTAGATATATTCATTGTATAGACAGCTTGTCTGTGTTTGACATAGTTTTGGTTGTTGAGTTTAAGGTCTGAAACAGCAGTAGCCTAACTGTGTTATTGATTTGATTTTTAAATTTTTTTTACAGGTACATCAAAGTACTCTTTAGAAGGTTTTAAGGCATAGCAAGGCTTGGGTTTGGAGCAACAAGAAGACACAGTAACAGATTGGTTCTTACTGTTTTACAACATATTTCGTTGATTTGATTTGAAACAGCTGTTTTGATTTGAAGCTGTTTTGATTTTGAAGTTTGAGGCTGTTTTTTTTATTTGAAGTTGTTCATGGTTTTAGACAGCAACTATCTTGACAGCAGATTGTTTAAGAAGTTTTGATATAGCAACTACAAAGTGCACGGTCTGCAGAAGATGATGTAGAATTAGCTATTACAAGAAGTGTCTGATGCAAGGGTGTTGCCCAATTTAGAGCTGTGAGAAGTGGATCCATATTCAAGTGGACTTTTTATAGCAATTTCGAGAGCAGATAGAATATTCATTTGTAAAGAGTTGATATTGTTTGATTTGGGCTTGTATCAAGTTTTTGGAC
>NC_037528.1:32776768-32777903 GCF_001531365.2 Cynara cardunculus var. scolymus | reverse complement strand
AAATTGAATCTTTAGAAAACTCTATTAAGAAAACGGAACAAGCTGAGTCTGAGTATTTCTCATGTGCTAAATCTTTGTGTGAAACTAATGACTCAGAAGAAATAAATGCACTTAATGAAGAAATTAATTTTTTAAATTCAGATGTTTGTCTAGCTGATGAGGTTGATAAGTTTGATATTACAAATAATCAAAAACCTGTTTCCGATGATGTTTATTATAAAAAGAATAAATTCAAAAAGAATCCGAGGAAACAGAAGAAGCTTACTAAGAAAAAGAAAGTTCAACATTCAAGTAAATCTGATAATTTTCTTTTTCCTTATTCAGATAATGCATTGAAATTAAAGACATATTGGAGAGTAAAAGAAGAAATCAAATCATCTACTAAACTGAAGAAGAAGAATTTTACTAAATCCATATTAAATGATTCGAAATTGARTAGTTTTGTAACAAGATATTCAGTTGATGAATTATTTGATATTGGAAATAGTAAAAATTATTGTTCTCCGAGTAGAGTAAATGAATTATTTCAGTCTTTTACTTCTTTTAGACCATACCATTTCATGCATTCTATGCTATCTTWYRWWTCTAAAAGTGCTGAAAAGAAAATATCTTATAGAAATAAATGGTTTGGAAGTTACAACATACCTCAACCAAATTCTAACATATTAGGACCCAAGTTCGTTTGGGTACCAAAATCTACTTGATTTGGTTTTGCAGGTGTGTCAAATTTATGCTGATCAGAATATCGTTTCAATGATACACCGATGCAGGGGGAGCTGTGATTTATTTCATTCTAAGGTTTCTAAACACCCAGTTTAGGACCCGAGCTTAAATTCTATGGCTTCTGAACATTTCAGTTCAGAACCCGAGTGTGGTTTCTAAACACCCAGTTTAGAACCCGTACTTAAAATGTTTTCCTTTTAATTTTTGAGCGCAAATGATTCATTTCTTAAATCTACTTTCTAGGGGGAGTTTCCTAGAAAATTTAATAATTGGTTTTGAAAAAAAAAATTGGGATAACGAGTACATTTTCTGAACAAGTATTTCCTGAGATTTTACTTGCGTAACTKCTCATCGTACATAATTCCAATATCTGTTTCAGCTTCTTCAAACTGTTATTATCACGTCTCTTATA
>NC_037528.1:32692467-32776668 GCF_001531365.2 Cynara cardunculus var. scolymus | reverse complement strand
ATATATATATATATATATATATATATATATATATGTATGTATACACTTTTTATGTAGACACATACTTATTACTCCATTCGTTCCAAAATAAGTTTTCATAATTGAAATGACACATAGTTTTAGGTATAAGAATTATTACGCTTTTTGGTTAACCAATGACATCATTTCTCTTGTTTCACAACTCTTAAATATTTGTGCATTAATTAAGAATAAATTTGAGAATTTAATTATTAACTTTTGAAAATGAACACTTATATAAACTTAAACATTTGTTTTAGGATAGAGGAAGTGTTTAAACCTACCACACTCGCGTATTCATGTTATTTTTGGGTTTATTGAATTATTTTTCATAATGTAATTACCGATTGTTACATTTCATTAGATTTGTTTAACATTGGAATTAATTTGATTTATTTTATTAATATTTTCATTTGCAAAATTCAGTTTTTGATCAAACAATATATATATCCAATGTTCATATGATGTATTTGCACAAATAAACATGTTCATGAAACAATTAAACTTACTTTTTTGATTTTATACTATTATACCTCTGTATATTTTTATAATTAATTTACAAATATATGGTGTTAGATTCAGACATGCTACATTTTTTAGTTATTGGAAGAACCCAAAGTACTCTCTTTCGGATTCAGGAAAGAATTCTCATAGATCTTTTTTTTCTTTTGGAAGATACATGAGCGAAACAATCAAACTATCGATATTGGAAGACCCAACGAATTTTGCGCAAAGTTTCCTCTTGTCATATGAGTTATTACTCCTTGATCTAGAAATGAGATACATACTTATGTATTGTTGTTATATTTAAACTCGTTATATCAAATAGATTAACTAAAACAAAAAAAAATCATTTATACGGTATTATAATTATAATGTAACACATTTTGTCTATTTCATTATCATATATTTGTTAAAAATTTATATAATTTTGTGTTGCTTGAACAACGTTGCCTGTAAATGTGTGGTAAAATAGGCTATGACTACGATCTCTATCGAAATTTAAGGAAATGTCTCTTTGGTACCATATGTTGCAACTAGTAAAAAGTATTTGTTTTGTTTGTATTTATTTCTCTTTATAAACCTGACTTAAATTTTTTAGTATCATCACTAATTACACATAATATGTAATGTCATCTTTATTATGTCTAACATACACCATATATTTCACAAGATGCTCCACACAGACAACCATGGCCAGTCCTGAGGTTTTTCGATACCTTGGGTTAAATTAGTCAAAAGCAGGGGTGGGTCCAGCCTTTAAGCATTGGGGGAACCCCCCCCCAGTAAAAAAACAAAAAAAAATCTTTATTGACTAGCTTAAATATTCTATATATTTTTACTCTCGTCTTACATGGTTTCCCCACAGTCCCACATGATCATATGCTTTCCTCCCCCGAGTCCTATCCAACGTGCCCCCACCCTATTAATTTCCTGGATCCGCCGCTATCAAAAGTGCTCCCCTTAAAAAATGCATTACTTATTTTTTTTAGTTTTGTAACAATGTTGAAAATGATGTTATCGAACAAAAAATAAGCACAAAATATGCATTTCATTAGGAATAACATTAAACTTTTGTCTAATGGCTTCTAAACTGTAGAAGTTTATGCAAGTAAAAAGTAGTAGTCGTATTTTTTAAAACTCCTTGAAATTAATCTAATATTTATTGCTTGTGAATGATTCTGTTGAAGCTAATTCTCAAACAAGATTTAAAAATAGTCGATATGTAGCAAGCTTGTATGATTCGATAAAAACTAAAAACAAATCAGAGATACATGTACAACAAATACAACAATAAAAAATAATTGTATAAAAATACTTGACGAAATTATACATAAAATGAAAATAATATGTTTTCAAGTATTATCATAGAGTTTTGTCAAAACAAAAACCTTTACAAATGTTAATTATTGGATATGATTAACTTATAAACAAATAAAATTTTTAGAGAACTGAAATTATTTTTATTAAATGTGTTAATTATTAAATGTATTAAATCACAGGTGGCTAATCCATCGCAGATTTTATTATCTAAATAATAATTTTCATTATTTTTCTAAACCGTTTCGCTGGAAAACAACCGGTAAAAAATTATTTTTCTTGATTTAAAATTTGTAAATCCTTTAAATATTAGAAAAAAAACCTGTTAAAAATATAAAACCAAATATTATACATTAATTAAAGCCCAAAACGATTATTCGGATGGAATAAATAGAAAATTTTCCAACAAAAAGTAAATTGTTCATTTCGTTGAAATACAAATAACATAAAAAATTCATAACTCTAGCGACGGTTGTGGCAAATACTTGGGTCGTTGATTTTGACCAAGTTGCCTGACCAACTCCATCTACTCATGGTCCTTCTTCCAGATCTCCTTATTCTACTGGATCTCCTCCTTCTGCTAGAGCTCGTCATGAAGGAGCAATTCTTGAACTTGAGAGTTTAATTCGTTAATTTCCTACAAAAATACAAGAAAACGTTACTCTTTAATAAGAATTGCAATAAAATAGATATACATCATCAAACGAAAAGAGATACACACCCGACTATCTGAAGACGATGGACCAACAGAATTTCATTGTGTGGATGTCCCGGTCAAGACCCAATTGGAATATTGGTTATATCCAAACCCAAATAGATGACCTTTCTTGTTTCCCCCAACTGTCTGATGCCATAACTTTGTATCAACTAGGAGATAGGTGGAGGCATCATCACCACTTTGGGTGAGATTGGTTAAATAGTCAACTGTGATTTAAAAAATGCTAGAAGTCAATCTCGACAACGTAACGATTGTTAATGGGACGTTTCCAACTACAATAATCGTAACGTTTGCCTAACAAATGACAACCCAAAAATAGATAGAGATATACATGAAAATTTTAAATTAAACAATCCTAAAGTTTACCCAAAATATGACAACCCAAACTAGAAAGAGATATATACGATATTTCCAACTTAAAAAAAAATCCTAATCTCTGAATGAAAACTCAAACTAGAGAGACACACACACACACACATACACACTAAGATTTTTACTTAAATGATCCTAAAGTTGTCCCAACAAATAGCAACCCAAACTAGGTAGATAGTTACCTAATTATAAAGTTTTACATATAACAATTTTGCAAAAATACTTACCACAATCTGGCTACACCTCAAAGTCATGTAATCCTCTGTATCTGAAGAGGAGGTCTCTCCACTGGACCACTTTTAATACCTATGATTGAACATGTCCACAATCGTCGGTGGCATGTCTTGTCTTAATTGTGTCTATAAAGGTCAAATAATACGAACATATGTTAATTATAACATATGAAAAATCAATAGGTTTTAAAGTCCTACCAGGTGAGCACTATGCTATATGAATGTTATCGATCCACCGGTCTGTTTGGCTATTTGGCCATCCACTTCGGTCATCTGGTTTGATGTGCCCAACAGAAACACCCTTCCGATGCTCATTGTTCCAGCTAACAATCATTTGGCCCTAGACTACCAGAAAGACCAAATCGGGGGAGGGGGGAGGGAGTTCTTCAACACATTCATATTTCGGTTAGGGTTGTTTTCTTTATAGATGGTCACCTAGGAGCATTTAGTCTTGCAAGGTGGTCCTTGCTAATTTACACAGGATCCACGTGAAAGGACACCATGTGAATATTCATGTACTACCCCTTGTTGGTCCTAAGGGACATAGGAGGCCAGGTTAGCGAAGCCTATCCCGGATGGCAAGACGGGCGACTTTTTTCCTGACAGCACTTAAATAGCCAATGAAGGTTTTTGCATATTTTCTCTCCTACGTCTCTAGAATATGGGCATCCAAAGCCATGTTCTAAATGTAGTATCCCTATACGTAGAAGTTTAGTTGATTTTTAAGTTCAAAATAAGTACCAAAAACATAACATGTTAAATATATACTATGAAACTGAAAATGCTCTCACATCCGGAACCTCACATCCCAAGGGATTTGTGATCAAGTGCACTGTGGCCCCTCAAGAATGGATCGGTTTAACTAGATAGTCCGTTGGATCATGTCGCTGTTAGTAAAATTATATACTAAATTGAATTAGTATCGATACAAAGATCAATTAATTTGATCAATTTAAGCATAGAAATGTATTTACTCTTTGTCATGAAGGCCAATCTTTTTCTTTTAATGTGGGAAGTACTCTGGAGAAGTGCTGACACAATATCCCTAGACTCCAACTCCTCTAGTTGTGCTTAAATACTACAAAAGGCTCTTCTTGTAGTTCAACTAGGAGAAGTACTGCCCCTACCTTGTCCGATCGAACCAGTACGTGGCATTGTTGGTTGGTCTACAAAGCAATATTAGAAAACATACAACAATAATACTTCATGTATACAACACAATGTCAGATTCCATCCAGAAACAAATACCAAACACAAACATAAAGATAAGTTCATCAAGGTGACAAATAAATAAGTAAACATGGAAACAATAAAGATTCAAAACAACTAGTAGAAACTTACTAAGACTAAAATTAACATAATATTTAATAATATGAGAAGTGATCAGACAATTCAGATTCTTATTCGTCAAAGTCACTATCCGAGTCTTGGAACTCTTCTTCTTCGTCAGTACTTTCATCAACACGCCAGTTGTCACGATGATAATTGGAAACTTCGATCTCTTCTTCCTTTGTGAGAAGACATGTGGGTTCATCTACGTCTTCATTTCACCTATGGGCGTTATTCTAGCATTTTCTTGGGAAAAAAATGTTCCCCGTCCACATTTTGATCAGACGGTACTTCAAGTGTACTAAATGCTAACTTATAGATCCTTCTTAACTCTGTCTTCATCACAAACCACCAATCTTTAATTGAGCTCGATGTCTATGGTACATAATAGAGTTGTTCAACTTGTGATGATAGGATAAACATGTCGTCTTAATGAAGTCTAGATCTGTGTTTGACGTCCATTATATGTTAGGTTCTATATTCTATATTGTATTCAAGCTTTATTTATTTGTATTTACCTTTTGGTATAAATAGGTAGTTTGTCTTTGTTTTAGTTTTAACTTTGTAACTTGTAATATTTGAAGATCAATACACTTTAAGCATTGAAGAATTCTCTCTCTACTTTCTATTTTATGCCATTGTGAATTCATATGATCTTGATGTTACTGTTGAATGATTGTTAAAACCGGGAACACCTATTGGTATCAGAGCAGAATACAACAACCGAAAAGATCAGAGTTGAAGCATTTTTGAAGTTTCTTGATCAATTTTTCTTTGTCGAGCCTTTTTGTTAAAAAAATTTCGAACTCAAGATTGATTTTTGGTTGTGTTTTGACTCGAATTTTGATTGGGATTTGATCTAAAACCATTTGTTATTCAATTCTTTGATTTGGATTGAATTTAGTGTCTAAGTCATTGATTATTGGGAACTTTCACTCCTCTATATTTGAAATATGCCTTTCTAGGAGCATTACCATTTGCAGCTCAAATGGTCCCTTATGAAGTCTCTATTGGTCTTATTCTTATTGTGCCCCTTGTTAGCGCATTTGGATCCGCGAAGGCAATCGCTCGGATGTTCCCATAACCCAACCCGGGAACGGACAGGGGGAACCGCAACATGGGGAATGTCCACGTCTCACTGCAAGGCTCATTTTGAGTTGTGGGTCATAGGATGGGCAACTTTATCTGATCAAGGGCCGGGGCACAAGGGTCCTAGTACTATCCAGGTGCAAAGAAGTTGGAGGTGACTGCAATGAGCATAAATCTCACTCACTGGCCTAAACGACGAGCAAACACTCAGACGTGAGAGCAAGGATCACCCAACGAATGGAGGAGCTCAAAGGGGGGAGGAGAGAGGGGGCAAGAACCATGTTTTCAGAGAAGTGGCGGTCCGAATCTTATCTGAACTGCAAGAATAACTAAGTCGTGCCATAAGTTTGAGTTTCTTGGGTGATCGACTTTTTTAAGTGTTCTTGAAACTGTTTGATCAATTTTTGATCAAATTGTCTATTTTGATATTTTTTAGCACGATTTTGTTTATGAAAGTTGTTTGTAATTCAATTTTCGAACAAGTCTGTGTTGGTTTTAATCAAATTTATTGAGTTTTGTGAATATTTGGTCGAAATAGATCAAGGGTTTGTTAGATTTGAGTATATCGCTTGTTAAAGATAGGCATTGGGAGATTTCCTTGAAGAACATCGCTCGTTAAAGATCTTCAAAGACTTATCCGATTGTGTTAAATACATTGCCTGTGAAAGTTAATTGGTAAGAGATATTCTTATATATCGCTTGTAAAGCAATTTCCAGTAATATCGCTCAAGGAAAAGAGACTCCTACAAATCATAGCGACAAGCCGGATTGGGACTGGAATAGACCCTGAACTTGGGTAGTTGCCATCCCTTCTTAGTCGTTCTTTTGTTGTAAGCATTTTTGGTGTATATCATGCAAGTGGTAAATGATATTCGTGTAAATCGCTTAAGTGTTAAGCGATTTCTGAGTATATCTGTCATGTGTTGTATGATCTTTGAATATATCGTTTAAGCTTTGGCGATATTTGTTCTTAGAGGTTTTCTATTTTGGGCGGTATTCGTGGTGAGCGATATTCTGCAAGTGTTGGATGATATTTGTTTGAACGATATTGGTGTTGGGTGATGTCTGTGTTGTCTGATATCTGAGTTGGGCGATATTCTGCAAGTGTCAAGCGATGTTCTTCCAAGTTTGGGAGATATTTTAATTTTTTGAGGTTTTGAAATGTAAGAAGATCAAGTTAATCATTTAGTGATAATGATGTCAAGAGAGGTAATGGCAGTAGGTTCTGACACAAAACTACCTATTTTGTTCAGAGGATATTATCCGCAGTGGAGAGATAGATTTGTAGACTTTATTGCAAGACATGAGTATAGTGATGAAATTATGGAATCTTTAACTAAAGATCCAACGACTTTTTGGCAAAAATGCCAGCTGTACGCGAGAGGAATGTGCCTGCTACATTGAAACCTAAGGAGAAGTCTAAGTATAATGATAATGAGAAGAGAAGAGAAAGAGGTGATATTATGTGTAAATCATTCATGATGCAAGCTTTGAAAAATGAAAATCTACACATGTATTGATAGTTACAAAGAGTTGGGTAAGAATATGTGGAATCAAATTGAAAAAAAATATGGTAGGTTCAAAGGTGGGAACTCAATTGAAGATAACTAACTGCATTACAAACTATGAAGATTTCAAAGCAAATGAAGGAGAAGGTTTGGATGATATATATGAGAGATTCACTAGACTACTAAATGAACTGATAAACAACAAGATCAATAAGACAAAGATTGAGATTAATGTAAAATTTCTAAGCAACTTGCAGCTAGAGTGGAAGTCTTCTGCTAATCACATTAAGCACAACAAGTCTTTGTCAGAGATCGATATTCATGAAGTCTATGAAACCTTGAAGCGGAATGAAGAAGAGGTTATGGAGATAAGAGAAGCAAAGAAAAATCTATAGAAGTTAGTTGTTGATCCTCTAGAATTATTATCTGAAAGAAGAAGCAGATCGAGGGGAAGTTCATCTTTGAAAGAGCCAGATGAAAAGAGTAATTATTCAGTTGAAGAGAGTTCTGACAGTGAATCTGATACAGAGATGAAGGAGTTAAAAGAAGCTATGGTGAAGCTGACTAGGGCTTTTCAAATGAAGTTTTACAAAAAGCCACACTCTAACAGTCAAAGGTTCTCATCTGGATCAAAGTATGAGTACAAAGATAAGTTTGGTGAGAAGAAATATGAAGAAGTACGAGAACATATATGATGGTAAGAAGAAGAGTGGAAAGGTTGTGGTTGATGAGAATACTAAGTGCTACAATTGTAGAAAAAGTGGTCACTTTGTTGTTGATTATAGAAATTTCAATGACTAAAAACACTGGTTACTACAAAAACAAGTTTCTTCTCTCTAAACAAAAAGAGGATGGAAAAGCACTTATGGCTGAAGATGATCACTGGCTAAACCTCACCGATGAAGAAGAGGAAGTGGAGGCATATGCCCACATCTATTTGATGGTTAGAGAGGATACTTATCTGTCTGAAGAGGAGGATACTAAATTAGAATCAAGTTCTGAGGTATTTCAATCCTCTTATCTTGAACAGATGGAAAGGATGATGCTTAAACGGGAAGATTTTCAGCTAAAACTTAAAAATGAAAAAGATCTTGTGTCTATTCTTGAAAAGAGACTGGAAAAAGAACAACGTGATTATTTTAAAATTCATGCTGAAAATGCTAAAAAAATTATGGACACAATATTTGATTGCTGAAAAATAGGAGCTTGTTGAACAAAAGGATGATTTGAGGAAACAAATTTCTGAAATATCACAAAAACGAAAATTATTAGATTTTGAAAATGATGACCTTATTGTTAATAATAGCTCACTTGCTTTGCAAAATAAAGGTTTAACTGAAAAAACTTAAGAATCTTGAGCAAAAACTTTATAAGAGAGGACAAACTGATCAAACAATTTTTTTTAAAAACCTAATGAATTTAGATTTATTAATCCGAGAGAAGGATTAGGTTATGAAAACTCAAATTGTTTGAAAAGGCACTTTACTATAATCCTACTTTGTATAAATTTGAATATCTAGACCTCGGTCCAAATTACAAAATCCAGTTCTTGAAATCATCTAATGAAGTAGAAGAGCGAGAAGATTTGAACCGTAAGAGAACAGATAAAATGTAAGTACCTTTTGATTATGAAGAACTGAATGAAAGTTATCATACGAGAGTGCCTGCACTTTCTATTGATTACATTCACAGTTATTCAACTGTTGAACTTTCTTCAAAACCTGTTGAACAAAAACCTTATACTTCGACTTTAGTATGGAAAAACAAATAGTTCAACTTGAAAATGTTTTAGAAGAAGAAAGAATTTCTTTTGAAAAAGAAAAGGAATTGCTTTTGTCAAAGATTGAAAATCTAGAATCTCACAATATTGTGCAAGAAGAGGAGAATACTGATTCTTTTGATTAAGAAGCCTCTTCGTGTAAGACATTTATGGGAAATTTTGTCACTAAATCTTCAAGTAAATCTATAGATTCGGAGGATATTAAAGTGTTTGAAGAAGAAATGGTATTTTCTGAAATTTTAAATTCGGATGTTTGTTTGGATGAAGAAATTAATCCGTTTGAATTTTCACAAAAACTTCCGAGCCATGCTGAATTTTTTAATAAAGGAAAAGAAAAAGGCTCTGAAACCAATCAAGATCTTTAAAGGTGAAAGTTCAAATTCTAAATCTGAATCTGTTCCTGCGAATACCTACTACAAAAAGAATAAAACAAAATGGTATTCACAGGAAAAAAAGAGAACTGTTAAAAATCAGAAAAAACATGTTAACCATGGCTATTCTTCTGATGATTTTGTTTCTGATGTTTCAGATCATTCTTTGAGAAAGAAATCTTTCAAATGCATCTGGAAAGTGAAAGGATCTATGGAAGTAGATGAAACAAAGTCATTTCCTTCTGTTAAGCAGAATAAAAATCACAATTTTTCTAGAGTTGTAACAGATACAAAAGATTTGGTCAAAAAGTATTTCGTAAAACAATTGATCCGTTTAGCTAATGGAAAGATTTGTCGTTCTAATTGTGGTTGGGATGATTTTGTTCCTTTTGCTAATTTTAATTTTCTGTATGGTTCATATTCTGTTACAAATCCTTCAAAGATCATATCTCAAATAAGGATATCTTCTGTAAACAGTTGGTTTGGTCCTTATAGCATATGACAATCCAAATCTAACGTTAAAGGACCCGATTCTAAGTGGGTACCTAAAGTGATGTAATCTATGTTGCAGTTAAACGTCATATGTGATTCTTAGACTCGGGATGCTCAAAACACATGACTGGAGGAAAGAGTTATTATCAAACTTCACAAATAGTTATAGAGAGACTGTACGTTTTGGGAATGATCAATTTTCACCAATTCTAGGGTATGGTGACATTGTTCAAGGAAATTTGACGATAAAGAAAGTTTCATATGTTGTGGGACTTGGACATAATTTATTATAGGTTAGTTTTGTGACAAGAATTTAGAGGTTAATTTTAAGGCTAACCGGTGTAGCATCCGACCTGAAGATAGAAGGGAGCTTTTAGTCGGAAAGCGGAAGTCAAACCTCTATACAACTGATCTATCAAATTTAAAAGTATATATTGATGTCTTCTTACTATCCAAAGCATCTACGCAACAGAACCTTTTGTGGCATATACGTCTCTCTCATTTGAACTTTAAGAATCTAAACAAGTTGGTAACAAGAGGTTTAGTGAAAGGTATTCCAGATCTTTAGTTTTAGAAAGATCATTTGTGTGCAGCTTGTGAGTTGGGTAAGATGAAAAAATCTTCGCACAAATCTAAAGTGAAGTATAGTACTGATCAACCTCTACAACTTCTACATATGGATCTCTATGGTCCAATGAGAGTTCATAGTATCAATGGAAAACGATATGTGTTGGTGATAGTTGATGACTACTCTAGATACATGTGGGTCAAGTTTCTAAGGTCTAAGGATGAAGCACCAGAGATAATAATTTCTTTTATTAAGAGCATTCAAGTTAATTTGTAATTATTTGTTCAAAAGCTCAGAATGGATAATGGTACAGAATTCAAGAACAAAACTCTGGGATCCTTCTTAGATTCTATCGGTATCTCTCATATGTTTTCAGCGGCTCGTACACCACAACAAAATGGTGTAGTTGAAAGGAAGAATAGAACACTGGTGGAAGCGGCAGGAACCTTGCTTGCTAACTCAAAGCTTCCATTATTTCAATGGGCCGAAGTTGTGGATACTGCATGTTTTACTGAGAACCGATCCATTGTGAATAAAATATTGGGTAAAACACCATATGGACTCATTAACAAAAGAATACCTAATATCAAATTCTTTCGAGTGTTTGGTTGTAGGTGTTTCATTCTGAATGATAAAGAAGATAGAGGAAAATTAAGTGCGAAAGCTGACGAAGCTGTTTTTATTGGTTATTTCAAAGACTTCGCTGCATATTGAGTGTATAATAAAAGAACGAGATCTGTGAATGAGAATGTTAGTATTACATTCGATGAATTAGCTGATTTGGCTTCTAAACACAACAGTTCAGAACCCATACTTTCAAAAGTTGTCCCACAAAAGAAAATTCCACATGAACCTTCAACTTCTAATTCTAATATTTTTGATCTGGATTCATTGTTTAAGAATTTCGATGATGAATATTTTGGAACTCAAAATAATAATTCTAATGTTTCTTCTAGGATTGAAGAAGTTCGAGTTGAAGAAAAAATATCAGGACCAACAGATGCAATACCTGATACAACTTCAGATTCAATTCCTGTTGAATATAATTTGGAAGATCAAGTTTGTCCTATATCAACTAAAGAGAGCCTGATTCAAAATTTGCCAGAAGTTCCAGGGGTTGAATCTGATGCAAAAGAAGAAAACATTCAAACTTCGGTAGAAAGTCAGACTATTGTAAATCCAAATGTAAATCTTTCACTTGAACCTGTTCAGGACAACCCCCCAAGTGGTTACAAGGATCCGAATTCAGATCAATCTTCATGCATACCACTACCTTATAGCAATAAGTGAACCGAGAACCACCTAGTGAATCAAATAATTGGTGATCCAACATCATCTATACGTACTAGGTCTACTATTGCTAAGAATGCATGTATGCAACATTTTTGAACCAAATTGAACCGACTAAAGTATCTGAAGCCTTAGCAAATCCAAACTGGATAATAGCCATGCAAGAAGAACTTAATCAGTTTGAAAACCTAGAGATTAGTACATTGTCTTAAGGACAAAACAATTATCGGAACTAAATGGGAGTTCAAAAACAAGAAAGATGAAGATGTAGTTGTTGTACAAAATAAACTCGGCTCATGGCAAAAATGATATAATCAACAAGAGGGTATGGATCATGATGAAACCTTTGTTCTTGTAGCAAGAATAGAAGAAATCAGAATATTCTTGGTGTATGTTGCACATAAGAATTTTATTGTGTATTAGATGGACGTCAAAACAACTTTTCCATATGGACTTCTAAAAGAAGAAGTACATGTCGCACAACTGAAAGGTTTTGTTGATGATTCAAGTCCTGACCATGCATATATCCTTGACAAAGCCCTATATAGACTAAAACAAGCCCCGGGAGCCTGATATGATATTTTGTCAAAGTTCTTGGTCAAATCAGATTTCTCGAATCGTTACAACTCTGTTCATTAAGAAATAAAAGTTCGATATTATTTTGATACATATTTATATATACGATATAATATTTGGATCTACAAATCCCAAATATTGTAAGAGCTTTTCTTCCCTGATGGTGTCTAGGAATAAAATGTGCATAATAGCTGAGATTAATTTTTTCTTAGCCTTACAAGTTAAACAACTTTCCTCATTTATTTTTATAAGTCAAATCAAAATATATTTCTGATATTTTGAGGAAGTTTAAAATGGAAAATTGTTCATATATTAAAATACTTATGGCTCCGGGTTCAAAGCTTCATGTTGATCCTTCAGAAAAAGCTGTTGATCAAAAGACATATTTTGGGATGATAGGTTCTTTAATGAATTTGACTTATTGTAGTCCACATATTATGTTTTCAACACATCTTTGTGCTAGATATCAGACCAATCCTAAAGAATCCCAATTAAGTGTTGTAAAACGAATCTTTCGTTATTTAAAAGGTACTACTGACCTTGGACTTTGGTATCCAAAAGATACTGGCTTTGAACTAACAACATATTCAGATGCAGATCGTGTTGGTTGTATGCTTGACAAGAAAAACACTTCTGGTTATGTACAGTTTCTAGGAGACAAGGTAGTCAGTTGGGCTTCGATGAAGCAAAACTGTGTGTCAACATATACAACTGAAGCAGAGTACGTTGCTGCAGCTAGTTGTTGTTCACAAGTTATATGGATGCACACCCAACTCAAAGACTATGGTTTCTCATACAATGAGATTGTGATCCATTGTGATTCGAAGAGCGCAATTGCAATATCCTACAATCCTGTGCAACATACAAAGACCAAACACATCGATATCCAGTATCATTTTATTAAGGATCACGTTGAAAAAGGTACAATTGAACTGTATTTTGTTAGTACAAAATTTCAATTAGTTGACTTGTTTACGAAAGCTTTAGATGAAAAATGCTTTAACTTTTTGATATCCAAGTTAGGCATGTTAAATTTGAAAATCTGATTTTTTTCATAAATTATGTTCAATAAGCTGACAATTTTAAAATTTTCAGTCAAATATTTTGTCTAATAAAATTTTAATTTTCATCAATATTGAACTTACCTTATTCTCAATTCTCTCTTTTTCAAAATTATGTACTTTCAAAGTTCATTTCAATGTATTTGTTTCTTTAGATCTAAGCCTTTTAATGTGCATTACTGATTTCAGGGGGAGTACTGAATTTTAGTATGATCAATATTCAAGGGGGAGTAAGTTTTTAACTGATGTATGTGAAACAAAAGGATACTTAGCTGATATTTGTATGTTTCTGTGTTTTACAGGTTTTTGAAGAATTGGGAGATATTTGAAGAATGAAGAATATCGTCTAAGGCATGGGCAATATTTTCCTATATTATTCAAGGCATGGGCGATTTTCTAGGAAATTGGCCAAACCCTGAGCGTTATCCTCAAATAACGTTCAAGGCATGGGCGATATTTGAAAGACTTAGATGAAAGGGGTAAATCGGCCAAAGACTTGAGTGATATCCTCATAAACAGTCTAAGGTGAGCGATATCCTCTCAAACTTCAAAGATAATCGACATATTTCTAAATCTCTCAAGGCGTGAGCGATATCCTTGTAAACCGCTCAAGGTGTGATATATGACTAAACCGCTCAAAGCTTAAGCGGTATTCTCTTCCATAGAATATCGGACACATGCTGAGTGATATATTTGAATTATATCGCTTTTCTCATATCCGATATAGAATTTGAATGGTTTTTTGGCCACGTATCCTTTTTGGTCCAATCATCTCTTGACACGTGTCTATGTCAAATTCACCTATATAAAGGGGTGCCCAGATATATCTTTACTTTTTACCCTTTGCAATTTTACTCTCTTCATATTCTTCTCCATATCTTCTTCAAGAACACTGCCAAGGATCATAGAACTTTGTGGAACTCGAAACATCAAATATTACTTCAATCTCACTCTAATCTTGGATTAAAACAGATTTTGTGTTTCGTATTTACTAAAGGTTTGTTTTAATTTAGTTATTTATTTGGAACATAGTTCTATTTGTGGTTAAGTTTTGGTTTTATGTTTGTATGTTCGACTGTGAGTGTGTGTGTTCTTCAAGTTAATGAAGAAAATTGTTCATGTTCCTGTATTTGATTCAATATTTTTAAAATTTTGTGTTTGTGTATGTAAGTTAATTTTTTTTTGTTAAGTGTGATTTTCAAAATTTGAATGTTGAGCGTATTTCATTCTTGTTCATATTGTGAGTGATTTACTCTAGTGTTTATCTTTGTAGAAAGATATGTATGTTTTGGGAGATATCCTTTGAAATTTTTTCTCTTAATTCTGAATTTTGTCCAAGTGTTTTAAGAGATATTTTGTGTGTTCTAAATTTTGAGTTTTGAGCGATATACTTGAAGGATTTTCTTTGTGTTTTGAATGTGTGAGAATTGAGCGATACAGAGTATGTGTTGAGCGATATTCTCATTATTTTTTTGTGAGAGTTTTGTAAGTTTAGTGTTGAGAGGTATTTTTCCTATCATGAGCGATTTTGTCAATTTTTAGTTATGAGTTTTGAGCCTAAGTGTTGAGCGATTTTCCTTGATTTTTGAGCAATTTTCTTGTTTTGGCAGATTTTGGCTAAGTGTTGGAAAAGTTTTTGAGTGTCAAAAGATTTACCTAACTTTGGAAATTTTTTACTTGCGATCTAATCAGTTTAACTTTTACAGGTTAAAATGGCAAACACATAACAACATGGTTTTCATCATTATGATGATGAATGCCCCATTTCATCCATAAGATCACAACCACCGTCTTTTTCACAGTCAGTAAATGCCACTGATCCCGATGAAATAATTTTTCTAGTAGCTCTTTACCTCGACCTCAAACCAAATAACCACCACTTAAACCCATAAATGTAATACGAATTCCTGGTCATAATGGAAATTCATAAAAAGGCCACAGAATATCATATGCTCTAACTGCAACTGCTGATGTCCGGTTTGTATATCTACAACAGTTCTCGTGTATTCTGTCTTACATCAAGAAAGGCAAGCAGTTCTACTTTGAAGGACATGTTGACAATTTTCTAAGTCGCCTTACTTTAAAAATACTGAGACGAATGCTAGATATGCTTACTGCATCTTCATTTCCAGGAAAAGACTAATTTGATGTCTTTGTATCTAAAGAAGAATTGTGTGCGTATATCAAACGTTTGGGTTATTCTGGTGTTCTTGACAACCTAACACAGTTCAAGCGGAAAGTTCTACCATACATCTGGCATCTTGTTTTCTCAATCATGAACTGATGCCTTACATCAAAAATTGTGAGAGTTGATACATGCAATACTGCATTCCTGAGATTCTTTCATGGTATTGTCTTCAACAAACACTATGATTATGATGTCATCATCTGGAATGAACTTTCCAAACTTGTCCATGCCAAGAAGCTTTCTTCGAGATCGAGGAAATTCATTTTGTTCCAAAGATTTCTACAACTGATCATCAGGTCTATAATGCGATCCAACAAAGAGATACCATCAAGGATCGACAGACCACTCAGACCAGATTATGAAATGCATTTTTTGAAAGCTCATGTGTAATTTGATGATGTAGACTCCATAATGTCCATACATGAAGAGCTTATGGTATATGCTGATCAGAGTGCTCAATCTGTACTAGAGTATAGGCGAATTGATGATATTATATTTATCCTCTTGGGGCAATGTTGTAGCTACAACCGATATTACCATCACACTTGCTTGAATTTATGTATATAAGAAATATGTAATGTATCCAAGGTTTTAAAAGGAGGTTTTAAAAGGCGGAATTGGTCCTCGAGGCGTTTTCCCTCAACGAGGCGAGGTGGAAGCCCTCAAGGCGGTCTGATGCGTAACCTTCAAGGTGGAAATATATATAGACTAAAGTATGTATACAGAAATATATATGCATCTATGCACACACACACACACACACATATATATATATCATAAATAGCTAAGGGCGTTGATTCAGTGGTTCTTGATGGAGGAAATATGTTGTTATATCGGTCAGAATACAAAATATCGGTTAGGACCGATATTCGATATATCGGTTAAGCAACCCACAATTAAGCTGAGAGCGGTGAGGCTTCAATAAGTCTAGCCGAGAGCATTCGAATACATGGGGTATCTGAAGAGGGAGAGATGAGCAAAAATGCAACTGAGAGGGGATTGGTTGGGGGAGACTTTGTTCAAGCACTATTTGAGCAAGGAGCTTCGAATGATGAATCTAGATCTGAAGACTCTGACTTTGAAAATAGTGTTGATGATGAACAAGGGTCCGATGATTCAAATGATGATGATGATTCAGATGGTGATAATGATGATGATAACAACGAAAATATGGATGATGTTGAGCTTATACCAAGTCATATTGGTCGACATCTAGAAATAGAATTTGATTTTGATGACTCTATAACAGAATTTGACTTTGACGTTGAAATTCAAAGTATTATGGATGATGTAAGGAGTTCATAGGGAGACTTGGTTGAAAATACCAAGAGGTTAAGTGAACGGGAATAAGAAGAACATGGGGAGTGTGAGACAGGGATTCAAAATAATTAAGTCCCTCTCCAAACCATTAGGAGAAGACGAGTAGCCATATCCACTGTTAGTTCTCATGTGTTGAGTCCTAATATTGAAGAGGACATAGTGCACCCGACTATGCAATTGCACACCCCCCATGCCACTCAGATGTCTCTCAACAGATGTCTGTTGAACTTCTCACAAGGATCAAGCACAAAATCCATCTAATCCTCATTTGGAGGATTTGAATATTGAAAATAGTAGACAGCTACCCCAGTCTGCAACTTCTTTGGTATGAACATTGAGTATTGAGACCTCTACATACATTTCTACACAAACGTTTGGAGCATCCATTGCTCAACCTGCTATTCTTAGTGAACAAGCCGGAACGACCAAAGTGGAGTCATTAAGTGACATTCTACGAGGATCGGTTGGATTTCCTACCAACATTAACGATATTCCCACGTTGAATGTAGGCACAACGGTTAATTCAATTGTTGTTTCAACTAGAAACCTAATAGGTCTAGGTGTTAGTTTACTAGACTTTGTGTCGAGATAATATCTGGACGGTGCCCTAAAGGCTGTTCAATATTCTTTTATGGAAGAAATAAGAGTATTAAATCATTATTGAAAGGGAAACAAAAGGTCATTGAAGAAGATCGTATTCGGTCACCACCACCTCAACCTTTCCAAGATAGGGATCTATCAGTGGATGAGTTAATTCAATGTTATATGCTAAGTTGCTGTCACAGACTACCATGGTTTTGTCGGATGCGGATTTACTTGCAATGCTTCGACGATCAGTTGAAAAATCCCAAACTATTAGCGCCTCAGAGTTTCATTCATTCTAAAGCAATGTTGTCTCTAGTTTAACAATACTTGACTCAACAATAGCCTTTTCTACCCAAATAATTTGAGGATCCTTGACTGTACTATCTAAAAGAGTATCCATCTAAGAGACTTCTTGCAAAGCTCATGCCACCTCTCACAAAAGAAGACATGATGATCAAGATGATCCTGATCACCATGAGGGGGACAACAAGAGACAGAGTGTAGCTAAGATCTCTGAATTTATGGGAGTTGAGACCAAGGAGAATGAGGCTTCTGATGAACATATTGAAGATATTGGTGCTAGGGAGACTGGTAGGGAGATTGTTCTCTATGTTAACCCAGAAATAGAACCGACGGTTGAAAAGCCTAAAGTGTCTACAACATAAATAAGGTTGATAATGGATGAATCTGTTGAAGTAACATATGTTGATTCAGAATCTGAAGATGGAGGTCGGGATTTCTTTATCAAGACTGAACGAGATGTTGATTCAGACAATTTGATGTTTGATTTTGAAGATGACATGAATGATATTGAATCAAAATTCCTTGTGCCTACTAAAGAACCAGAACCCGAACCTGAACTTGAACCATCTGTTAATCCCGAAACATTTCAACCCCCTATTCCTAAAATGTTACTTCTTTAAGCAGAGTCTATATTCCAATGTCAAAAAAGGTTTCTGCAGCAAAATGGGACAGAATAAGAGTCAGAGAAGCATTTTTAGAGGATGTTTATCGCCAGATCTTTGTTTACTCTCCTAGAAACCTTGACATTGAGAAGGTGTTGGGAATCCGAAGAGAGAGTCCAACATACAAGAAGGAATACATGTATTTTATGAAAGCCAAGAGCAGACTTATACATCATGTGAGGACTAGGCATCAGATTGTATCGATAAAGAAGGTTGATGCAAAGGAGATATTCAAGTTGTGGTGTCCAGTCTTTTATGTTAATCCATCAAGATGGAAAGGTATGGATCTTTTCTGAAGCAGATTTTCCAAATTTGTATCTTGAAGACTTTGGAGTTTATGTACCACGAATTCAAGAATCAAACTACCATAATGGAAGGTGTCATAATTACATTGGACGCCATCAAGAAGTTCTTAAGGCGACATGTCAAATTATATTCGGTGATTGATATTCGGATGGGTTTGGAAAGTAATCAAGAGAAGATAAACATCAAGAGCTTGAAGATGCTGATGGCTATCTGATGTACATGATTCTTCAAGATCCTGAGTTCAGTATGGTGTACAAAAATCTTGAAGGTCCAAAACGATTTCTGAGATTTTCTAAATTATCAAATTATTGTGATGGTACAATCAAAGTACTCAAAAGATAGTTGGAATCTAGAAAGATGATTAATGATAAGGCTACAGGGTCTGAGAAGCTAAATATGAAAGAAAGCTACTTCTTAAGGCGTTAAAATTGTTTGATGATAAGATTGAATATAGCAATGCTATGAAAAGATTGGAAACTCATCTTCGATTATGAAGGTCAAGATTTACAATATCCACAGCTTGAATCCAAAGGGGGAGAATGTTAGGTTCTATATTTTGTATTGTATTCAAGCTTTATTTCTTTGTACTTGCCTTTTGGTATAAATAGGTAGTTTGCCTTAGTTTTAGTTGTAACTTTAACACCCCAATTTCCACATTTGCATATAAACATGTAATTCATATATCTATAAATATAATTACATCACATTGGTCCCACTAGTACAAGAAATTATAATACATAATTTACATCTCAAAAATTCCAAAAAGAATATTCTTGTACAAACACATGTATGAACAACATGTATTCAAAATCCATTAAGTAACAGGTTGATATTCAAAATAGCAGATAAGCATGTAAGGAAAATAATCACATTTCCCATTTCCCTTTATCCCTGGACCTAGCCGGACTTGCAATGCATATTTTAAAACACAAAATGAGGTTTAGACCGTGAGGTCTAGTGAGAAAACCCTTTCTTTGCAAATACAGGGTGAAGATCACCAAAATCTGTTATAAAATCATCTTTGCAAACATACAATTATAATTCAACTTCTCATTTAATTTAATAAAAGTTTGCAATTCTGCCTCGCTATTCATAGCATAAAATAATCAGGTCCTCACATCTGCGAGATACTTAAAAAATTCTTGCCTCCTACTACATGCATATACTCAGCTCCTCGGGTTCTCAAGGACCAGAGCATCTCTGGCTCTTAAGACCCAGAGCTCTTAAATAAACTAGTCCTTCTGGTTGACTAGAGCCGCTGCCCTTACCAACCAGAGCCTCTTCCCTTAACTTTTAAATTAACCAAGACTTATACAACTGTAACATCCAAATTTTTTTATATGCCTAATTATTTGCTAAGTATATTTAATTATTAGATTAAAGAGAACTTATGATTTAGTAGGATTTTAGGTTTGAAATTTTAGAATTATATTTTTTAAGAATATATTAGAGGATTTGGAAAATTTTACGTCGAAAAGATACGTAAAACGGATTTTTTTGGGAGATCTTTTATGGAATATTTTGTTGGATGTTATAGATTATCTCTTTAGGAACGTGTAGGGGAAAATCTCATAGAAAACGGAGGTCCGAGCAAAAAGTTATGAATAATTTAAGTGTTGATGGTCAAAATAGGTACCTAGCCGGGCCAACTCGGCCCAACTCGAGTTTTAGCATTATAAATTATAGTTTTGGCCCATTTTTCTTGTTATTTAAGTCCAGAACTCATACACACACTAGAGGTGCGATTTTCACACACATAGACTTGATTCAACTCAAATCAAAGAGGAACTACAAGATCTTGGAAGGATTTGATTATCAAGTAAGGTATAATCTATTTTTGCACTTGTTCTTGGTTGACATTCTTGTTTTATGGATTGTATGTTGAGATAGAGATAGGGTTTCATATGGGTTTGATCTTAAGTGTATAAAATGAGTGATTTTTAGTGTTTATGACTTGAAATTATCATTAGATTCAAGAGATTATCAAGATTTATGCAAGTTCATCATATGAACTTTGATTTGATTAAGTCAAAGATTTGGGAGATAATATAAATGATAAAATAAAGGTTGGATTTTGGTTGTTTATGTCAAATATGTTATATTAAGTTGAGATTTAGAAGTTGGAATAATTTGGAATTGAAATGGTTTGAGAAAAATATTTGAAAATGAGAATGTTGACTTAAGAATGCATTAAAAGTGTGCAGACTTTGAAAATCTGTATAAAATCGTAGAAAAATCCAAATGCGGTGAGGCCAATTTCTTTAGTTAGATATTTGAGTCTAGTTTATTTCTTATTTTATGATCAAGGAATGAATTCGAGTTTAAAATGGGCAAAACAGTTCTGCATGCAGCAGCTGTACATAGAAATTTAGGTAAAGTGTTCAGATAGGATATGTGTATATCATGAGTTTCTTATATTGGATGCTTATGAGATTTTGTACATTTACTTCAGGGGGTAATTAGGACATTATTTGATACTTTGGAAGCAATCTAAGTGTGGTTGATTGGACTTGCTTTGTGAGCTCAATTCGGAGCTTTTCGGTATTATACGGTTGCCGGTGAGTTATATAGTTAATTGTTACATATTGATTTGAACATATATATTTTCATATAAATATTTTTGGTCTTGAATGGAGTCACACAATCTTGATTTGTCTTTGATTTCGTCTCTTAAGTCGATTCCTTATTACTATCTCGGTACATCGGTTTGCTTTCTGAATCCGGATTCGTTGTTTTGTTCCTTGAATTGTACGCCATAGTACGGGTACTACTTCGTGTGGTACACCGGAATTTTATGGTGAAGTCAATATCCCAGGTTGGACGGGTGAGACTTTATGCGGTTGTGAATACTCATTGCTCGAAGAGGAGGAAGAGCAATGAGTAGGGAACCTTGGCACATACCCGCTAGAGGAAGGCGGGCAGTGCGAGGTTTCCCGTAATGTATGATTCTGACTCGGACTTTGGCATGAGCCTGGGAGGTGAATGACGGGGTGATGCACTGTCCTCGTTATGTTTACCGATTCGATCTCTTAGTTCTTGATATTTATTGGTATTCTAACGTTGTTGAATATATTTGGTCGTTGAGCCTGTCTCCTTGTTGTATTGAGCATCAATGGTATGGTGTATTATGGTGATTTGAATATGGAATCCTATGATCTTAGCATCCGGTACGTAATTGTTCACTCAGTTTCTTGTAAGTCTCCGTTTGCATCAGGACGATGTCTTGAACTCTTTTATTGATAAGAGTTTATTATGTATGTTTATAAACATGTGCGATATTGATATGTAATACTTAACTATTTAACTCACTAAGCGTTGACTTACTATTTAAGTGGCAACCTCTCTCAGGAAAGAAGACGGATAAAAAAAAAAGAACTCGTCGTTTGACTTGAAGATTTATCGGGGATCTTGAAGATATCGATCTTGCTTTTGGGTAAATAGTAGCTTATATATAGTCTTGTCTCGTATTCTTTTGCTACTTAATTCGGGTTGTAAGTAAAAATCCGTTATATCCGGTTTGGAATTGTGTTTTGGGTGGTTTTATCACTAAAATAGAACGGATATTTCAATGTTTTTCTAGAAATTAATATCCCATATATTGAGGTTAATTAATGTTATCCCAGATTTGTGTGTTTCAAAGTGTTGGCCTCTGGTTCTTCATAGCCTCTGGACCAATGCATCGCCTCTGGACCGATGCATCGCCTCTGGTCCATTTTCATCGCCTCTGGTCTTCTTCCAAACTTAGTCGTTTTATCGGCATTTTTTAGATTTTCCATCCTTGGCCCCGATTGCTTTGACAAAACTTTTAGAATAATTAAGATTAATTTTGGTCCCAATAATCAATAAATTATATTATATTGGAGATTTTATAGAAATTGGTAATTTGGGGTTTGCTCAAGCGAGATGTTACAACAACTAACTAGAGGTCTTCTAGATTATCAGAGCTTCTGGTCTACTTAGACCAGACCTAACTTGAAAAGAAAAGAACAACAAGACTTTTGATATAACCAGAACTCCTCTGGATCTTTATTAAAATATATTTAAAAAGGTTAAACTTTTAAAAATAAAAAAACAAGGTTAAGAGTTTAAAAAGACAGAACTCGGACACAGAGTTCAGATACAGAGCTTAGGTACAGAGCTCGAACATAGAGCTTAGATACAAAGCTCTGGTACAGAGCTCGGACACAGAGCTCGGATACATATTAAACTCATGATATAGAGCATCTGCGTCACAAAGAATCCTGAAAATACTTAAAATATTATCACACGACCAAAGGCCCTCTGGTCCGTCCTAAAGACCAACCAGAGCCCTTATGAGTCTCATAAAACAATTTCTCTTTTGATCAAATGGTAATTCATAATGCTTGAAATTCCTCAAAATCATTTGATAAATGAAATCACGGGCAATTAATGCCTCTGGCTATAAGCCGGTTTTTCCTTATCAATAACATCGTTGTTATCATTTCAATAAGAGCAACATTTCCATGTCTTCATATCACAAAGAAATGTTGACTCAGAATTATCGCATCTTACTGATGTGATAACAAGAGCTATAATAGTAACCACACCCACAAATGTCACCCTTATCTAAATGTACACCTCTAGTTGATATGACACCATTATCCCATGTTACACCTCTCCTTGATATGTCATCCTTGTTTCCTTCTCAAATCTACAAATAAGTATGTAGTTTTAGCCAATAATGGCCTCAAAACAGTTTCATATTAGAAACTTTAATCTCAAGAACTCTTAAGTTCTTAAATTCACTTTTCAATCTCATATAAGTATTTCTTTCAAAAATAGATTTCCCATCGCAATAGTTTCGAAAGAAACAACAATATCTTTCTTCAATTTAAATCAACATTTGAAAGATACAAAATACTTTTCTCAATATAAAACAGTTTAAAATTGTTAAACAACATTTTTGGAAAAACCACAATTTTCATCAGTCAACTCTGGAGGATAAGTGCCCCTCATCGGTCAATACTATGGCCGATAACCTCTTTTTATCAGACAACACATACAATCCAGACAACACTAGAAGATACTTAACATACTTCACCGGTCACTATGTCCGGTAACAATCTCACCGGCCAACATTGTGTCCGGTAATTAATCTCAACGGTCAATACTTAAAGTCTCAAACACTAAATCGTTCAACAAAATGGACGATAAAAGCACAAACCGAACAACCCTTGTCCAATAAAGGCCTTCACTGGACAACACCACTTTATCCGATAAAGTGCTCACCGGACAATACTTAAAATATACAACTCTCTTCACCGGTCAAGGCATGACCAGTGAGGAGCCCTCATCGGAAAACACTATGTCCGATAACAGTCCCTCATCGGACCATGCTTTTGCATAAGAACAAATATGTATAAAATTCATTCACTAATAGATTTCAAAACCATGAAAACTATTATTCACAATCAAATTTAAAGGTTGTTTTGTTAGAAAGACTCACCTCTACTCAGGTAATAAAATTTTAATATGACAAACAACAAACAACAATTAGCTACCAACTTGATCCCAAATTCCCAGCTTCAACTTTGGCAAGAAACACACAATTTTCTCTATTTCAAAACTTACTAAAAATGGCAAAAAGACTTTCCTCACCAAATCTTTCACCTTAATATACGCCTTCTAAAAGAGGCGGTGAAGGAAATAATATAAAAATCCTTCCCCCCACCCTCGTAACCTTATGCAGACACATGCACATCATTTACATATACATGCATATACAACCATACATTCGTATAAAAACATGCACACACTCACATCAACAATTTCATGCTTGCATATAACCACATGATCAATTATAACAATTAATCACATACTCACGTAATAATTACCTCAGATGTATAACCAGAACCCGGATATCACAGTAACTTTGTAACTTGTAATCTTTGAAGATCAATACACTTTAAGCATTGAAGAATTCTTTCTCTACTTTCTATATTCTGCCATTGTGAATTCCTATGATCTTGATGTTAATGTTGAATGCTTGTTAAAACTGGGAACATATTTATGTTTTGGGTCAACTCGGATGCCATTAACTATATCAAACCATGTGCATCTGAATATTGGGACAACATAATGGCTGAGTTCTTACCCATGATATTCTATCTCTAGGCATTCATCCAACAATCTCTAGTAGTCAAACTCATAATCAGAGTAACAAGAGCCTCTCAGACATACTCCAGTAGTATGTGTTGTGAGTATTACCTTGAGTTAGCGTTTGAAACTTGTAACCATTTACAAAAAACCTCGAAGGTCTCCAAGACCAATGTATCAGTCTTTGTGCCAAAACTCTTAGATGATCGAATGTGAGGTTCGACCGAGCCATAACCAATAATGAGAAATAATCATGTCATTTGTAATATTTTATTATAAGCATATAAATAATGATGAATAAAAGTTCATATGTATACAATTACGCATGTCTTAAATTAGCCAACAAAGTGTTCATCACTAAGTCTGCGCCAGATGTACCACAAGGTTCCATGGAATCAAAGGACCCTGGTGGGAAGACCTTTTCCAACTTGTAGATAGTTTTAACTACACTTGTATGCACTTGAAGCAAGTCGTTAACATGTAACACCTTCGAGTATATTGCACGAAAGAATGTGCTCAACTCAATGATAGCATCCCATATCGGATTTGGTACCATCCCTTTAATGGAAATAAGGATCAATCTTTGGATGAATATGTAACAATCATGACTCTTAAAGCCATAGAAACTACCATCTTCAACGTTTACTAATGCCCCTATTTTAGAAGCATAACCGTTTGGAAATTTCAGCTTCTTCAACCAATCATACACCTTTCGTACTTTCGTACTTGAACCATCTGGAAGTTTCTGCTTCTTCAACCAATCATACACCTTTCGTACTTGAACCATCTAGAAATTTCAGCTTCTTCGACCAATCACACACCTTCCATACTTGCTCTTTGTTCAATGTGTAGAAAGCTTTCGGTTTAAAGATTTTATTTTATTTCTCTCTCATATGCAACTCCAATTGATTGCAGCATTATTCTATGTCTTTCCTTGCTTTTATGTTGTCATTTGATTTTGGGTGTTCATAATGGTGTTAAAGATATTGTCAAACATATATTTTTTTCAATATGTATTACATCTAGGTTATGCTAGATCAAAAAGGTGTACCAGTATGACAATTCTAAAAAATGTTGCACTTTACCCAATAGTATGTTACCCCCAAAACCATAGGATTTCTATAGTGCCTTGATCTATATGAATGGCTTCATAAATCATAGGAAGACTACAGACTTGTGCCCACATTTGCTCCCCGGCTAGCAACGAGGGTGGATCACCTTTTCTAATATGTCTAACATTAAATTGGTTCCTATTACGCCTGAATGGGTGTCTTATTAGTAGAAACTTACGATGACAATTAAACCAACACGATTTCCTCTACTTTGTAACTGGAAGGCACATGCATTACCCATTCAATATGGACAAGTTAACTTGCCATGTGTGCTCCAACTAGACAACATGGCATAACTAGGGAAGTCACTAACTATCAACAACAGTACTACCCTCATTCGTAAATTCATCTTCGATAAGCATCATAGGTAACGACATCCTCGAAGAATAACGTCTTCAACTTATTGATCAAGCGGATAAGAAATGCATCCAAATTTTTAATATGGAACTTCTGGCCGTGAATCGGCAAAGCCATGTGGAGATAACACCTTTTGGTGTACATCCAAGGTGTTAGATTGTACTTTGTAAGAAAAATAGGCCATAATGAATGCGGATTTGAGTTCGAGTTATTGGGTCTGAAACCATCTGTACATGAGTCAAGACGAACAATCCCGATATATTGAGAAAAATCGGGATGCATCACGTCGAAATATTTTCAAGCCTCCCCATCACTTGGATATACTATCTTTCCCGACTAAGTCTGATGATCACGGTCCCAAGTCATCTCCTTTATTGTTTTCTTACACAAATACAACCGTCGTAATCTTGGTGTAACTGAAAAATACGTGAACACTAAATTAGGCAACTTATTGTTTTAGCCAGTTGTCTTGTAATGAGGCTTCCCACATAGTCGATAACTTTTATCATCAGCATCTTCCTTATAGAATACGTGCAATGGTTTTTGCAAACATGCATCTTTTCTTTCGGAAGATCAAGTTACTTTAACATCTTCTTTGTCTCGTAAAAGTTACCAACCAATTATTCACTATCAGGTAGCAATTCTTTAACCATCAAAAGTAACCGATTGTAGGTTGTCTCTAGTACCTTGCAATCTGCCTTCCAATTCAAAAACTTTGTCGCTATTTGTAACTTCAAAAATCTATGACATCCCTCCCACAACAGATGGTTCGACTCTTCAATCATATCATAGAAACGTTGTGCATATGGATTTGGATCTTGATCATCCCACATACTTGATGTACCGGGAACATTTTGGTTCGTCACCATTTGTTGAACACCATCACACCATTATAATATGTGTCTACTATTGTCTATTGCAGTCGTTGAACTTCGAGTACTATTTCATTGTGTGCAAACTGATGATTATAAGAAAGCATGTGTCCCTTTCTTAATAAGTTTAAATGAACCTCGTCTCTCTATTTTATACTTAAGAAGTTATGATTTCTTACAAGGACATATTACATATTGCTCATTGGAGAAAGAAAAATCTAAAATCTAACTACTTCGGCACCGAAAACTGAATTTATGATCCCATCCCTATCTAAGTGTTTATACATCCATCCTAGGTATTAGTCGACATAACTACAAATTGACGAAACTGCTATCAGGCAGAATTTGAGATAAAGTTTAATTTAAAGATATAAAGAATTTTTTGAATCTATAGTTGTAATGAATTTGAAGGATATAAAAATCACCTAACATTTGCCCAGGAATTCGCAACCCAATTCTAACACAGGATATACAACAATTAGATTTATAACAAGCCTTAACGTTTCTAACATGAAATATACAACAATTAAATTTATAAATACAAGCCCTACCGTCTGTCTAACAACAACCCATTTCTTACACGAAATATACGACAATTAAATTTATAAATACAAGCTCTAATGTTAGCCTAACAAATGGCAACCCATTTCTAACACGAAATATATAACAACTAGATTTATCGATACAAACCCTAACGTTTTTCCAACAACTGGCAACGTATTTCTATTACGAAATACACAACAATTGCATATATACGTATAACCTAACAATTTACCCGACAATTTGTATATGAGTTATGCTTAGATTTGTATATGTATATATGCATACTTTCATACACATATATAGATTCGTACATACATTACATAAGTTCATATATACATACATAGGTGCCATAAAAGAGGGATAATGAGAAAATAAGTTCATACAATTACATTTATAAATCTAACTTTACCTAAACAACAATTTACATAATAATTTACATATGAAGTATATTTAGACTGACATATATATATATACATATATTTATATATACACACACATACATATTTACATGCATACACATACATAGGTTCATAATACATGTACATACATTTTATTTACACATAAAAATAAAAGTGAGGAAAATGGGAAAAAGGGGTTTTATACCAATAAATTGGGAATCGCCGGTTGGGGAGGGTGGAGAACGTCGGCGCCGGAGGCGGGGTTGCTGGTAAAAGGGGAGATCATTGCGATTATTGCTTAAATGCATATATGCACTAGAATTACTACTTGAAACAACATCACTAAACCTTTTCCAATGTAGTACTTTATGCTTCTTCTGTGGTACCATTGCTCTACCAAAGAGGCTAAAGATTTCCTACCTCTTGGAAAGAACTAATCTTTATGGTTTTCTTGTTTAAATTCTGCAACAAAGATATGATCTTTGTATTGGGTTTTATTTAATTTTACTTGTAATAACCTCTAGTAATGTAGTACCTTATGCTTCTTCTATTGTACATTGCCCTACCCTTTTATGGTTTTCTTGTTTAATTTTCAATTTTGCAGATGAAAATGCTGAATCTCAGAAATGGAATGTGATTTATAGGATATCAGTTGGCATTGTAGAGATTAGATCATCTCCATACACTTCACGTGAAGACCCTCTGTTTTTTTACTCCATCTTCGACCTACTTTCGTCCGCGTCTCCGGCTAAACCATATACACAACACTAACCACTGCAACTTTTTCCATACACACACACAAAACCCTAGCCCTCCAATATCCATTCAAAACCCACATACACACACTAAAACCTGCAACTTTCTTCTTAACATCCCCGCCCCCGCATATATATATATATATACACATACATCATACATGTATATAAATAAACACATACATACATACATAAATATATACACACGCAAACACTGCTAAACAATGGGGGGAGGAGATGTAACTCAGGAGCTTGGGCACGGTGGTGAAGGTTCTGTGATAAGGTGGGCATGGGTTCACCGAAGTGGGGTCTGTAACGGTAGTTAGAGTAGAGATAGTTGACAAGGGTTCATGGGATAGGGGTGGGGGATGACATACGTAGGTGTACATGCACACACACATGCTTGGTCGTCATGGTTTTCTTAAATTTTTTAGTTAAAATAAGAAAAAGAGTAAAATGACTATAATGCCCCTCTAGTTAACCTACACAACAAAATCATCTAACGATGTTTAGGTAAAAAGATCAAAGATGTGTGAAAATGTAAACCAGATGAATGTTTTCCATAGTTATTTCAAACTAGGGGGGAACCAATCATGTAATTTACTCCAATAATAATAATAATAAATATAATAGTAGTAATGATAAATATAAAAATAATAATAATAAATATAATAATAATAATAAATATAATAATAATAATAATCATAGTAATAATAAATATAATGATAATTATAAGGGTTAAATGCATGAAATAGCAACCTACTTTCATAAAATTTCTTATTATAGCATTCTATTTTTGTTTTTCTTTATTACAGCAATGTACTTTCAAATTATTTTTTATTAAGGCATTGTACTTTAAGATATTTACCCATAATAGCAATGAGTAACCTGTTACCTTTTAAACCGGTTAACTCTTTGACTTTTTTGCTTATGTGACTTTAATGAGGTGATGTGGATGCCACATCATTTTGATGACTTAACTAAAATTAAAATAAAAATCTATTTCAAATTATTATTAATGATTTTCATTTTTCATTGCTATGATCTAAAAAAACATTTAATTTTTTTTACTTTTTCTTATTAAGTTGCATTCAAATTAAATATTCTTAGACTAAAATATTTATTAAATAAATATGAAACATTATTTTCGAGATATATTTTGTTTGTAAAAAAAGTAACTTTTCCTATTTTATGTTGTTCAAATAAATACATATCTTTTAAAGTTCTCTTTAAAATATTAACGAAATAAATTATTATATATAATTTTTTAATATTGTTATATTAATAAATAATTCAAAAAAATTTAATTAATTTTATATATTTATACGTCAAGTAAAAAGTTTTTGAACAAATATAATATATATTCTTAAAAAGATAATATTTTTTGGTAAAAAATGAACAATTCTTATTTTCCTTTTTTCAAAAAACATATATTTGTTTTTAAAATGTTATCAAGATAAGTTGTATTCTACTAGTTTTATTGATATTCGTATATTAATGAATAATTTAGAATTTTTTTAATTCATTTAATACATTTATTAAATAACATGTAAAATATCCAAATATTAAAATTAAAAATACAATGTTTAATAAGAACTAGTAGATGTTATAATAAAATAATTTTGAAAGTACAATGATGTAGTAAGAAAGTCACATCACTATATTACATGTGGACAGCCTACGTGGACGATGAGGTGGCATGGAAACATAGTATAAAGGGTAAATTTAAATCAAAAGGTTACCCAATGCTATAATGGGTAAATTTTTCAAAGTACAATGTCCAAATAAAAAATAGTTTAAAAGTACATTGCTGTAATAAGAAAAACTGAAAGTACAATGCTATAATAAAGAAATTTATGAAAGTAGATTGCTATTTTGTGCATTTTACCCTAATTATAATTATTATATTTATTTTTATTATGTTTTATTAAATCCAAATAAAACTCTTTAAAGTCCAATAAAATCCATTAAAGTCAAATATGACCCATTACAATCTAATAAGACCTTTAAAACCCATTAAGACCCATCAAAGTCCAGTAAGAATGTTAAAGCCTAATAAGACAGTATAAAGATCACTAGACTCATTAAATCCCAACTAAGATCCAATAAAAATAAAACCCAATAAGACAAAATAAAACTTACTAGATCTATTAAAATCCAACTAAGATCCATTAAGGCCTAACAAGACCCAATAGATTCATTAAACCTTATAAGATCCATTAAATCCCAAAAAAATCCTTTAAAGCTCAAAAGATCCCTTAAACACTAAAAAGACCGAATAAAATCTAATAGCTTCATTAAAAATCTAATAGCTTCATTAAAGACCAATACGACCATTAAAGTCTAATAAGGTCATTTAAAGCCTACTAGATCTATTAAAACCCAACAAGACCAAGTAAAGCCCAGCGGATTTATTAAAGCACAATAAGACCAAATACAGCCTAATAGATCTGTTAAAGCCTATAAGAAGAAATAAAGTCCACTAGGCCCATTAAAGCTCAACAAATATCCATTAAAACCCAATAAAACGAAATAAAGTCCAATAGATCCATTAAAGTCTAATAAGATATAGCCCGATAATAAAAGAATCCAAAAGTTAATCCTATTTTAATTCTTTTTTCTATTTTCATTTCGTTAAAATAACCTAAACAACTCTAAATATGACATTTAAATTCATGATGAATAAGTTATTCAATAAAAGTCTAATCCTTTATATAAGTTCGACGTTTTGTATGGTTTTAAAAAGAGTCTTAATCGGAATTGAATATAAATATCAACTTGACCTATAGTCAATTGGGTAGGTCATGGGTCATGGGTCATGGGTGTTGGTGTAGTCAAGGCCAAATTTAATCATTGTAGATTTTGAATGGTTCTTGTGTCAAATTGGAATATAGAAAATATGAAATGGAGATATTAATGGTTTATAATGGCCGGAGTTTATTTAGAATCACATTCCATTTTCCATGGAATATCGATCTTCGATGTCTAATGGAATTTGGGTTTAGATTTATTTATTTTTCATTAAGAAACATCAAACTCAAGAAATAAAATATATATTTGGAAAGAAATAAACATGCTTCAAAAAATCACATTTTATACAAGCTTTTTAAATGTCTAATAGAATAACCTCCCTCTTAGATAGATTGAGAACAATGTTGGATTTAAATCATTCGCTTCCAGATTATTATAATTTAGAATGTCAAAAGGTACATGTCTTTCACTCATTGACAATTTTCTACTTGTTAGTGTGTAAGTACATTTTCCTTCACAACTATTTAGAATAATATAATTGTTAATGTTGTTGATCTTCCTCAATAATTTGATGATGATAACCACTTGTAGTTAGTGTATTCGTGTATTTAAGTTCTAGCTGATAGTACAGTCAACAACCGTGTTTGTTCAGTGATCGCTAAATGTTTCCTTGTTTTTAGAACTTAAGGTTATTATCTTTGAATGTTCTATCAGTAATTGTAATAAGGTACTTAGTGATTTAATTCTTTATGAACAACTCAGTGACCACAAAGATAAAGCCTCATAAACCAAAGAAAAAACTTCAAGACATGTTCAAGAGTAACTGCTGATAAAGACAGGAATACTTGAAGCGGTTTCAGTAGTTCTACCTATCTGTATACATGAAAACTAATTAAGCAAGAACTCAGCAAGAGCCAAAGAAGGCTTCAACATCATCTTTCTCGCTAAACCAAAATCTTTCATATCAAGCCTTCGTCTTATCCATTCTTGCCAAAGTCAAATCCCATGCATCTTAGTGACAAAATGTTATAGTATGGTTATTGCTTTACTATCAATTTTCATGCATGACCATTACCATGATGCACTGTTTACATGCAGCCAAAGTCTGCACAACTCAAGGACAAGTAGTACCTACAAACCTCTCTCCAAATGACAAGTCAATTGTACTTACAACGTGAACTAAATGCATTTGGTATAAATACCTGAGAGGACCTAATTTCTCAGTCTCATCAAAGAAGTCATCTTCTCCTTTGCTCACCTTATTTCTCTCTAAGTGTTTTTGTTCAAGAGCATTTATCTAATTTTTAAGCTTAGTTTTTTTTAGATTCTTAATGCTCTCTATAAGCAAAGTTAGATTGTTTAGATTAAATTTCACACCTTATCTCCTTCAGTAAACAATCTGTATATTCATGTATTGATTTTCTTATAAACAACAAAAGAATTTGAAAAATAAAAAATTTGTATTCAACCCCCTTTCTACAAACCCTAACATCATTGTTAAGTCTCTTGTGACCGAAAATAATAAGGTCCCATTGGGATACAGATGGTTTGATAGTACACACTATGGATATTTTTAAAAAGCCAACACACAATGGTTCCAAAGTACTCGAAATATTTGAAAACCACCAAACAACCGAATGCATAAATAACACCGATCCACAAATGATATAATGTGTATCACAACAATACTATGAAGTAAATAACGCAACAACGTATACAACGATACAAGCATACCATTATGTACATCGTCCCTATGAAACACTAGATGATGGATTATCTCAAAAGTTAGAAGGTTAAAAGTCAAATGCTTACAACAGACCTTAATACTTCAAATTTTGGGTAGGAGAGATCAACAAATTACTTGGTCAAAGTGTTTGCTTGATCTCCCACATAAAATGATCCCTAGAGTATAATTTATTACATTAGTCCCTCTATGCTCATTATGCAAGACAATTAAGCTTGCATACAAAGGATGTCCAATTCCATTTTGCTAGTATGATATTTGACCATGGCATATACCAAGGTCACATAAGCTCCCTCAACTTGTATGTGACCTCCACATGCAACTTAAGGTTGCATGATAAGGTTTCATAGCCTCCTTACGTGTATTTACGATCACAAAAATTAACACATCCTTGACACTTGACCAACCATGACTCTAAGATACGAAAACAATCCAAATTAATGACACCTTGATGGAGTTCGACTTTGGCATCACGTATTAACAATAGAGCCAACACAATCCTCAAACAACCACACAAATAAAGCTCAACCTATGTTTTAATAGAAGACACCTAGGGAGAATTCATAATCTTAAACTAGATGACAACACGATGTCCATGGAATCAACAATAAAACCCGAAGCTCCACCTTCATCCATGTATCTTTGATGGATAATGCTTACCAAAACAAACAAGGAACTAAATCCTTCGAACACAGTTACTAATTTCCAAACTACTTGCTTAAGCAACACGTCAAAATGTGAGTGATGCCCCATAACTTGAGACCATACCTGTTGAATATCGAATAAAGTCGCACTCCAACCTAAGCTTAACCCAAAACAAAGTTTGTACCGGATACTCCACCTCAATATAGATATATCATCACCTTACGAACATATCCTAGAAGACACATTGACGAGCATGTCTATCAAAATCTTATTATCCCTACAGTGAGTCCTAAATACATAATAATGATTGTTGGTCCCAGCCGGATTTACACGAGTTTAAAGGTAACAGTTTGTAGAGGGGAGGATGAATACAAACACACCAACTTTCATTTTTTATAATCCTTTATTAATAAAGAAGATCAACACAGAACTTTGTAGATTTTTTTTGCAAAAAAGATAAGATACAAAACTTATCTAAACAATCAAAGAAATACACAAGATACAAAAAACAAGAAAGAAAAGACTTGTTAAAAGAAAAGATTAAGAAGTCTTGTGCTTAGGAAGAATCTTTTCTTTTAGGTAAAGAGTTGATCTTCAAGAATTAGAATGTTTGGTATCAGATTGCTTCCTCTGGATCTTCATAGCTAAGAAGCATGAATTTCTTAGCCATTTATACATGTTGCATTAAATGCAAGTCAGACGGTACAAAGCACGTGGCAAGCTTCTAGAGGTGAGCTTGTCCTTTGTTGCAGATATATAGGCTTTTGTCGTATATGAACAGTAGTCTTTCACAATGTAGGTAAGCACAGTTGGATACAATAGAGTGACTCCATACAGTACTTTACTTTGAAAGGTATGGGTTTGTCCTTTTTGTGTAGAATATTGAGTAGATTTCACACTTGTGTAGACAGGCTTGTTATCACTGAAACCACATCAGATCATGAACTGCTTGTCTTTATCTTTAGCTTTATCTTCGATATAACTGAAGGTTCTTGTGGTGTGAGTTTTGTCTTTATGAAGAATACTTGTCTCTAAGAGAATTACGATACAAGTTTAGCGATCACTGAACAAACTTAGTATGATCAACGAAGCTGAATAAAGAGATAGTACACTTCATAAGATAAAAAGGATCATCATCAAATCACTGAGAGAGAGGTAGCTAGAGAACCAACTATGGTAAGTGAAGGACATTTACTGGCGACATGAGTAGTCTCACCATAGTGAAGACACTTTCTATAGTTGAAGATAGCTCTAGGACCAAAAGACTCAAAGCCTGGAGCCTTAAAAGAGAGGACCATCTCCAAGAACTCCTTTTTTAGTTGTTCGAGGAGGAACAACTGAAGCTTTAGATATCTTGGGTGAAAGATTCACTTTCAACTTTGGGCTAGATTTCTGAGGGCGTTTAGAGACCTTTTTACCCAAGGAGGAAGGTTTACAAGCTGAAGGAATAGAACAAGTTCTATTCGACTTGTGTTCCTTATTAGAGAGAATAGGAATGCTGACAATGGTTTTACCTTTGTCTTTGCATTTTTTAACTAAGAGAAGTTCCTTCAACAAGAGTTTCAGTAGAGGAGTACTGAGATGAAGAAGTATCAGAGATAGAAGAGACAAAAGTTCCAAACTTAAGCATGGACTTGTCACTGACATTATCTTCCTGATCATAGGAATATCCAAGACCACTCTTGATCTTGGCGGGAATCTGAGCATTAATGATCTCAGTGGCCTTGAAAGAGGCTTTACACCATCGTCCAATGGTAGCCATTTCAGGCTTGAATTCAGCAATTGCTTGCTCACGCTTAGCGATATCTTGCTTGCTTTCGATGCTGATAACTTGGTTTACAATGACCTGATCCTTAAGATTTTCTTTAATCTTAGTCAACTCTTTGATCTTAGAATGAGATTTCTCTAATTGTTCTTGTAAATCAATATTAAGCTTTTAAGCTTTGGATTTGCCATTCAAAGTATTGCACAGATCCACAGTCAGTGTATCTAGTGCAGATAGGTTATCACTGATAGGTCCACAATCAATCAATCTTCATATAAACTCTTCAACAATGGCATATCTGACATGAACTTCAAGAACATCATAGAGAGAATTGAGAGAGAAAGTAACACAAGAAAACTAGTCTAACTTTTCTTTATCTAATCAGATTTTTACAATAAGCTTCCTACTACAATTACAAGACAAACACCCTATTTATAGGGTCAAACTATAAAGGCCTAGTCAAAGTCAAACCTTACAACAAAGTCAAACACGATGTCTATTTTAATTATAGACAATAGTAACTTTCAAGATGAATACAATTTTACACTGACTTTCAGTCCTAACATTCACCCCCTTTGTATTCTGACTTGAAAGAAGTTCCGCGCTTTGAGTCCTGTTTGAACTTTGAAACTTTAAGCACATTATGACTTCTTCAAAAACAAACTTCAACTTGAAATCTTCAGGCAATAGTTTGTTGAGAAAGATCTTCTAACATTCTCCCCCTCGAATGTAGAACAGCGATGATCTTCTCTTTTGACAATGTAGAACAATAATCTTCAGAAACAATGTACAAGATGTGATCTTCAAAGAATCTTCAGAATTAATCTTCAGTAAACTGTTGTAAAATGGATCTTTACATTCAACATCTCTCAGTCTTTTTAGCATCGGAATAATCTTCGTAATCATCTCTAGTCGCACTTCTTTTGAGTCTTTTGCCAAAATTGAAGTTACTCCCCCTTGATCTTTACATCAAATTCCCCTTATAATGTTCGGAAATGAATATTTCATTCATTATTACATACTCCTCCTTATGATGAAATGAGAATCATTCTATCATACACAAGAATGAATGAAATTCTCCGTGTAAGCCGTCAATTCATGAAATTGTAAGTAGATCTTTGCAAATCCACTTATTTAATCTTTTCAGATTAAGGGAATGGAAAAATAACAACCAATTTCAATGAATGAAATTGTTTTCAATCTTATAAAAAGATTGGCCTGTGAGTATAACATATATACTCAGTACAATAGATGTACTGTATATATGAGACTTTTCGATGCTCATCTGACCAGGTCTTCCATTCAATCTTTGATAGCTTAAGAATATCATATCTATGAATGTTTTGGCAAATTAACATATAAAATGCAAAATATATGTAGTGTAGAAAGATAAAGCAACGTATGCTTCTGTTTAGGCTCAAAAAGATAAACCATATGGACTACACAAATTTATCAGACTCAATTAGTGATTAAAAAGACTTGAAGGGGGGACATATATCCTTCTGATCCAATATCAACTTTCTCCGAATGAGAAATTGATAGATGATGAGCTGCGTGCCTCAAATGTTATTAAAACACTTATCTATTGAGAGATAAATAAGTAGCTGGTGGGGTTGTGACAAAAATTGGATTGGGCTTTGTCTTTTTCAATATTAGTCTCCAAAGAATCGAGAACTAATAGATTATGTGGTATACCCGGATTGTGGAAGTTTGGAACAGGATTTTCGTATTCTTTTAATCTTGACACAACTCTCATCAATTCTTTTAACTCACAATAACTACCCCTCTCTTTTTCATTTTTATCTCAGCACACAACCCTTTTTGTATTTAAAGCTCACTCAGATATGGTTGTCCTCTTAGGTAGGTCTGTCGGTTTTGACATTCCATAGAGGTATTTTTGATAAGCACTCAGTCCCTCCTAAAATACTGTAAGCTCAGTTGATCCCAATGATTGATCAAAATTATTATTGCAAATAAGCACAATGATCAGATAAAAATTGATCAAGAAATTTGGTTTTTAAGCATAATCAATGAAAGAAAGATGCGACAACGATCAGTTTATTCGGTATATGAGAGAAATGAATGAAGATCTGTAAGAACGAGTTTACAGATTCTGATATTCAAAAAATTATCGAATGTATGTCAATCAATGTTAAAAAAATAACAGAAAACAAAATTTGATTACAAACGAGTGTATTATCACCGAAAATGATTTATATATAAGAGACGTGATAATAACAATTTGAAGAATAGCTAAAACATGTATTGGAGTTATGTTTGATGAGAAATTACACAAGTAAAATCTCAGGAAATACCTGTTCAGAGAATGTACTCGTTTCCTAAAAAAAAATATTTTCCCGAAAAAAAACATTTATTAAACTTTCTAGAGACTCCCCCTAGAAAGTTGATTATTGTAATGATTTAGTTAAGCTCAAAGAAGTTATAAAAAAATAAGGAAAACATTTTAAGTACGAGTTCTAAACTGAGTGTTTAGAAACCACTGTTGGACAGTGTACAACTCCCCCTGCATTAGTGTATCAAAGAAATGATATTCTGATCAGCACAATMTTGACACACCTGCAAAATCAGATCAAATAGATTTTGGTACCCAAACGAACTTGGGTCTATTTTTGTTAGTATCGGGTTGGGGTATGTTGTAACTTCAAAACCATTTATTCTTATTAGACATATTCTTTTTAGCACTGTGAACAGGATGATCAGGAATAAAATATGATCCATACCAGTAATTGTGATCATACCTGTTCTTACCTTTCGAACTGTTCTGATATCTGTTGTCTGTACTCAATCTGTTATATATCTTATTGTTCACAAAATCTGTTGAGCTACACGTGGAGCACATGATCATTTTCTTGCTAAGATTTATCAAATCAGAATTGGATCTCACAAAACAAGGAAGGTTATTAGTAGCAAAAGGAGTATGAGTTTAAACAGATTTAGATTTACTAACCCAAATGCTTTTAATTTTAGAAGAATAATTGGGTGATCCAATGACGTACCCTTGATAATAATGATTAGAAGAACGAGAATAGTTCTTAGAAACAGCAGATTTAGGGCTACTCGAATAATTGTTTGATTTAACACATTTATGGAAGCTTGTTTTACACTGTGAAGGAGAACCAATTAAACTTTATGCACACGAAAAGTCTTTGACTTTTAGTAAAAGCTGGTCTCTTTCAGCAGTAACTAAATCAAATTTAGCTTTAAGTTCAGTTCTCATCTTCATCTCAGTTTCAAGGTCTGTCTTTAGTTCAGACAATTTGCTTGTAGTGTCCAGGAATTTACCTTCTAACTCCTTCTGAAGCATTTCAAACTTTCTCTTCTAATCTATTAACTCTCGTTTCTCTTCATCTGAGCTGCTCTTGTCATTCTTCGAGGCGATGCCAAGCCACTTTTTTTTATTTGCAAGCTCTTTAGTAATTGTTGTATACTTCTTTGAAGTATTTCTTTTCTCAAGAGCAAATTGCTTCTTCTATTCGTCTAAAGCCTTTTGCTTTAGATCAATGCTTTCAGACAATTTCTGTAATTGACTCTGACAGTCTTCAGAGATGTCTTTCTTTTCTTTATCATTCTTGGCTCGTTCCAAGATGATTAGCTGCTCAAAATCCAAGATTTGCTTTAACAGCATCTTTGCGTTCAGCTCAAGAGAGTTTATCTTATTCTCATAAGATATACGTTCAACTCCAAACCGTTTCTCGAAATCAATAAATCTTTTCTTTTCTATCTCTATTCCTTTCTCTCTGCATTTAAAACCTTCTCAATTTCTAAACTTTTATTCCTCTCCAAAAAATCAACTTTCAGTTCAGATCTATGCAGTTTAGCTGTTAATTTTTTGATCTGTTTCTTCAAATTAACTCTCTCTTGTGAATTAGAACCAGTTTTCATCATATCGTTCAGTTTTTCTTGCAAAACTCTTTTTTCTTCTTTCTCTCTATCATTATAATCAGTCAGACGAATTGTCCATGATATGTTCTTGTTAAGCTCAAAATTTAGTTTATCGTATTTTTCTTTAAGCTCTCTGTAATCTCTCTCGTAAAAAGCAATAGATCTACAAAAACTGGTAGCAATAGATCTACAAAAACTGGTGTCTTTTCTAACACTATAATACTGTCAGTCCAGTAACCTTCACAAATTCTCCTTCCCTGGCACACTCTTTACCAACATCATTTGTTCTGTTCTTCTCAAGTCCAGCAAGATCCACGAGGGTAAACCTGCTTGTTTTAGAACTACCCTTGCACACAGTCCAGTTCAGTTTACCAGCATATGATATGCAGAAATTTATCACAACCACAACAACCTGATTCGATTGTACAGCAAAACACAACAGCAAAACACAACAACCTGATTCGATTGTAGCTCTTAACCAGCCTATTCCTTTTTGTGAAGAAGAACAAAATCAAAAAAATTGGCTGTCGAGTGCGATAAAAAAATGAATTGGTCAAACAAAACAGGTTAATTCCTTCACTACAGCACGCAATTTAGGACAAAAACGTATATGTACTAAAGATGAAAACCGACTTCAACTGAATTCCTTTGAGCGATAAAAAAACTCTGGACAAAATCAAAACCAACCTGTGAACCTTTGAACGATTTATGAATCCGGCTGACTTGATACAGAAACGACCAAATATTAAATCAATCACAAATCTAAGCGATTTAGCTACACCGATCACAATCCAAACAAAGAACTAAACGATTTACTGTGATTCATTAAACCAGACAAGAAACAATCCAAAAACGATTACAGTCAGTGATTTAAACACAATCTCTTAAGCTGAAAATTTCTTAGGTTGAACCAAGCAAATAAATCTGTGTGAGGAAGAAGGTAGTTTAAGAGTCTGAGCGATTTACATAGACTCCGGTCAAAATCCAATCGAGCGATTACCTTGAATCCGGATAAGGCTCAATCGATTTAACAAGAATCCGGTTAAGCCTTGAACTGTAATGTGCGATTTAACTTCAACCCAGTCAATATTGCTTCCAATTTAAATGAAATCAGATACTGTGATTAGCGGTGAAACATTAAATCAATCAAACCTTTGTCCAAACCTTTGTGCGATTAAGGCTTAAAATTGATCAAACCTTTGTTCGATTTAACCAAGTCTGGACAGATGAGCTGAGCGATGAAGAAGAAATCGACTAGGGTTGAATACGATGAAGTGCGATATTGATGAAACTCAGACAAGCTGTTCTAACCAGGTCAAGATTGCTCAAAGCACAGCCTATATCCTCTCAGACAAGATGTAGTCCGCTCACTGTGATGCCCGCTCAAGGTGAAGTCTAAATCCGTTCAAAGTCCGGTCACCACTATAACAAAGTCTGCTCAAGGGGTGTGCGATTTAACCTAAATCGCTCAAACAATATCCTAAATCGCTCAAGAAAATGCCAGAATCCGGTCAAAATCACTCAAATGGTGTGCGAATACGGTCAGGGCTATGAGGTGAACTTCTTGAACCTGCGATGAAAAAAATGCTTCCAAGTCCAAATCAGATGGATTGGGCTTCAGGTAATTGGGCCTTGAGCAGTTTAGTAACCAAAAACAACAAAAATTTAACAAAAAAAGGATCAAACACTGATTTAAAAAAAACGAGAACATGAAAAATTTTAAAAAATTCACAAATTTAAACAAAAACTCAAAAACGAATGATCAGATCAAGAAATTACGTGAATAACAAAGATTCACGACTCTAAAACGCACACTTTGATCATGATTTTAACACAAAAACACGAAATTTTAAAGAAAATTTTGGAACAAATTCAAAGAAAAATGAAGAACACGAAAAACATAAGAAGAACACAAAAAATCCAGAAAATTTCTTTAGAAAATCTTCAAAATTGATGATTTCTTCTTCTGATTTTGTGCATAATCTGCTCTAGTACCTATTGATAGGTCCACAATCAATCAATCTTCATATAAACTCTTCAACAATGGCAGATCTGACATGAACTTCAAGAACATCATAGAGAGAATTGAGAGAGAAAGTCAACACAAGAAAACTAGTCAAACTTTTCTTTACATAATCAGATTTTTACAATAAGCTTCCTACTACAATTACAAGACAAACACCCTATTTATAGGGTCAAACTATAAAGGCCTAGTCAAAGTCAGACCTTATAACAAAGTCAAACACGATGTCTATTTTAATTATAGACAATAGTAACTTTCAAGACGAATACAATTTTACATTGACTTTCATTCCTAACAATCACAACTAGAAGTAGAAGGGTCATTCAGATTACATACCTGAGTAGAGGTTGATGGAAGGTATTACTAGAGAATGATGTCTCAGATAATTCGTATTTGACATCCTTGGCCATAAGATAGAGATAGGACGTGTCTTCCTTATCCAAGGATGATACTTCAGATGAATCAGCCTAGTCATGTTCTTCAGTGATTAGACCTTCGCCTTTACGATAGAGATTCTTCATCTTCTTGTACTTCTCCTTCAGTTTCACATATTTGTCATATTTAGGTATAAAGGAAGATGAGATGTTTAAAGATGGCTTCACAAATTTCTTTGACATGCGTTCATTAGCAAAGTGTTCTTTGTGCTGACAGTTAAAGCAGTTAGCTGAGGCCTTGTGAATAGGATTTGATTTTGGCTTGTCAGCAATAGTAAGAGAAGGAAATCTATGAAAATTGATTTTTCTGGAAAACCTTCTGAAAGAGTTTGTAAGAAGGTCCAGTGACTCATCAAACTCTGATAAATTATCGTTCGTTAACTCCTTAAAGTTAAAAGGATCTAACGGCAGTCGTAGCAGTAGCAAGAGCTTCTAGAGAAATTGGAAACGAAACATAGGGTCAATTTTCCATATAATATGGAATCTCAGGATCCACACCTTCTATGAAAAGAGATATTCGGTTTTTGTAGAGACTGAAGTTGTCTCTGATGAACCGGGGTGGTTTGGCAAGAGAGCAATTGTCGTGAAAGTTTGTTTTTTTCGTTTTGCAATGCCATTTGAATGGTAAATAAATTATCTAGAAAGAAGAGATAATAAAACACCAATAAAACACTGACAGACACTAAAACAAACACTGCTCTGATACCACTTGTTGGTCCCAACCGGATTTACAAGTGTTTGAAGGTAACAGTTTGTAGAGGGGGGGGGGATGAATACAAACACGACAACTTTCACTTTTTAAAATCCTTTATTGATAAAGAAGACCAATACAAAATTTTACAGATTGTTTGCAGAAAAGATATGATACAAACCATATCTAAACAATCAAATAAACACACAAGATACAAAAAACAAGAAAGAGAAGACTTGCTAAAAGAAAAGATTAAGAAGTCTTGTGCTTGGGAAGAAGCCTTTCTCTTAGGTATAGAGTTGATCTTCAAGAATTAGAATTCTTGGTATCAATTTGCTTCCTCTGGATCTTCGTAGCTAAGAAGGAAGAACTTCTCAGCTATTTATACATGTTGCACTAAATGCAAGTTAGACGGTACAAAGCACGTGACAAGCTTCTAGAGGTAAGCTTGTCCTTTGTTGCAGATATACAGGCTTTTGCCGTATATGAATAGTAGTCTTTCACAAAGTAGGTAAGAATTCTTGGATATAATAGAGTGACTCCGTACAATATTTTACTTTGAGTGGTATGGGTTTGTCTTTTTGTGTGTAGAAGGACAAGACAAAAGCTAATCTTGTTCAACAAGATTCATTTGTTCCCTAACACTGGAATAACGCTAAGGTTTCTTCAGTATTTGCTAAATCTTGAGTATATCTCACACTTGTGTAGAAAACCGCATCAGATCACAAACTTGCTTATCTCTATCTTCAGCTTTATCTTTGATATCACTGAAGGTTATGTGGTGTGAGTTTTGTCTTCATGAAGAATACTTGTCTCTAAAAGAATTACAATACAAGTTAAGCGATCATTGAACAGACTCAGTGATGATCGCTGAAGCTGAATAAAGATATAGTACACTTCATAAGATAAAAAAGATCATCATCAAATCACTGAGAGAGAGAGGATCAACAATGACCATAATGGTGAACTCTCATGCATCTTGCTGCCCAAAATCTTGATATCTTATGAACCCTATAGGCACAAATTTGAGCATACCAAACCAAATTGAAACTATTTACCATCATTATCACAAAATTTAGATACTTATTTTCCTCAAGAAATAGTCGTATAGACATAAATGACCCTCAAATAGTTTTTAATGAGAGTACTCCTAATGCAAAAGTCACAATCATAAACTAGATCACAACACAATATCTATGAGATCAACGACATAACCTTCAGCTCCTCCTTCATTCATGTATCTTTGATGGAAAGTGGTTACCAAAGCAAATGAGGAACACAATATTTCGAACATAGTTACTAATTTATAAACTACATGCATAAGCAACACGTCAAAATGTGAGTGATGCCCGATAACTCAAGAGTACACCTATTGAATATCAAAGAAAGTCGCACTCCATCCCAAGCTTAATCCAAAGCTGAGACCCGATACTCCACCATAATGTATATTTACCATCACCCACAAATGTTTCCTATAAGACGCATCTACAAGCATGATGATCCACATCTAATACCCCACCGGCGAGTACCAAAGATGCAATAATGACCATAATGTTGAGCTACTATACATCCTTACTGCCATAATCTTGATATATATTACGAACATTGTAGGCACAAATGTGGGCATAACAATCTAAAACAACCATGTACCTTTATTTCCATAAACTTTACCTCAAGAAATAGTCATGTAGACACATGTTTGAGTATAACAAATACATACTGGCTTGGATTGCTTGTCCCAAAGATGCAGTATAATCACAAACTATTGCACACATATATTGTGGATGGTTAAAATGTATACAAAGTTTAAATTGAAAATTCTTATTAAATTTCATATAAACAATTACATTAGGTGGTTAAATTCTTAATCCTCATTAATAGTATACAAGTCTATGCTAGGACCTTTTACAATATAGAAAAAAGTAAAGAAACGAGTGGGCTTAACTTGATTATCTTTGTAAATGTTATTGTAAATAATATTTCTTTTAGACTCATGGGTTCAACTTCCAAAAATCCTCAAATAAAATATTTCATAAAATAGGATATTTTTAGCATAAAACTAATGTGGAATACAAACTCTTTCTTCTCTACAAAAGAACTCCTTAACTCTTCTCTTAGCGAATCGAATTTTACAAATCATCGATCTTTACTTGGTATTTATATCCCATAACTATAACCTTGTGTGTATATACCTTTATGTAAAGATCAAGAGGTTTCATATTCTTTCAGTTTTTGTATGGAGGCTAATAAGACTTTAGGTATTTGGTGGCTACTTCATAACTTTATAAAAAAGGCATTTGTCTTTATTGTGTACCTTCCAGACAAAGATTTGACTTCCAAGGTTTCTCAGGACCTTCATCATGCGCCTGACCTCTTTTGGCAATGGTTATTAAATGAACGTAAACCGCTAAACTAAGCTCATATTGTTATAGTTTAGAATTGGTTGCTTCTTATGATTATTTCTATTAAGGTCCTTTCAATAGCACACCGACTAGTTGATGCTTCAGCATCAACTATGTGATTTGATCAGTTTCATCATCCGTAACACTTAATCTTTAGTGGTGACATCTTTTTCCAGTATTATTTTATCATCATCCGCTTTAATACTAATGATTATCTTCAGCATCAATGTTTCTATGTCTTCAAGTTATGATTTTTTTGTTCTTCTTTAGTGATCAACTTTTTAGTTTGAATGACAGGCCTTCACCTTTGAAGTTTGTCTATAGTAACAAACTCCAACTTTAGTGACACAAGTTTAATACTGAAGTAACCATTGAAATAACTTATTCAGTTCCCAAGTCAAATTTGTAAACTCAAACCTATACAATCCAAAGCATCTCAACATGCATCTGAACTATAGTCTTCATGTACCAATACAATTCCATATCCGCCTTTGCTCTTAGGTGAAGAGAATGAAGATGATGTTAATCATTATAATGGTTTCCCTATCGGGACCATTGTTATTACTGATAGGATAATACAATTTAGCCCTATTTTTCAATATACAACTCTAAGAAAAAAATCATAAGGTTGTGATGGTGATGTTGATCCTCTTGGATCCTTTCTCTTTACTCTTTTGAATCTTTGGATGATGAAGGAGGAACACAAAATGGATATCGATAAACTCTTGGATCCAAATCATAACTTATCAAAAACTCGTGGTGTAGACATACCAATCCAACCAGCATTAGGTCCTTTACAAGTTGATGACTTAGTGTGTCCTTCTAAAATGCGAATTATTACATATGTAACAAGTTTGCTGTTCCAAATCTTAAGTTTTAAAAGCACCTCCAAAGAAATACCTAATATTGAGTACTAGAGGAAAAGGAAAAAAGAATACCAACTTTAACTCATAGTAACTAATAAAACCCTTATGACCCTAGATGAGATAATGGTTATAAGATGTTTATTGACTCTCATTTTGATGAATCAACATAAGCCACCTCTTCCATCGATGTTTCTTCTATTCAATCTATATACAATATACCCCTAGAAAACTTTCTAGATGTCGCTACACCTGTTTCCACCCTCATCTATAATTTTTGATCTTGATACTTCATCAGAGATTAATAACCATATCCCTTTATCCCCATGGAGTTAGAAAGTGAAGATGGACTTGATAATGATCCTCAATATGCTACTTAAACCCTACTGATAAAACAAGACTAATCCCCAGGTGAAATTGAAATAGTGGTTTGTTGAGAAACCACCGAGTGGAATTGGAGTTTGGGTCAAGTTCTGTCATGAGTTCACTTCTTGTTTCAGTGCTAACTACTAAAGTTTGTGGATCAACAATAGTTGTGGGTGCCCTATTAGTAATGGTTGGGGTAGATATATCTTGTTCTTCTATATCTATAGTATCCGCCTCTGAATTTTCTTGTGCATGTTCACCATTACCTTGCCTCTCACTTATATTTTCCCTCTTTCCATTGTGAATTAGAGAAACATTTGCTAGTTATGCCCCCCCTGTTTCTTTATTAAACCCTTCACCTCTCATTCTCAATGATTTTGCTTCCTGGGAAGGGCATGCCTGTTCTGGGTGACCTAGATATGCACCATACTTACTCAAAATTGGCTATAAATCAATGGAAATTATCTCGGCATTAGGAAAATTGGCTATAAATCCAGTAAGCCTTAGAGTATCCAACTTGAATAGTGGTGCTATTGTTTGATCCTCTCTTCTATCAATTTCGGACTGCCCTACAAGTGCACTATTGATAACTATTTCCCAGAACCTCTGATATGCAATGTTTGAGGATTTCTTTTCAACATGGTATTCATGTCCTCCCACAGTAGCATAGAATAATCATAATGCTTGTTCTTGATAATCCCTTGGAATATGGTCAAAACTCTGAAGTTTGCTTGGTCATGCCCGCTAACCTTTTAGTCAATAATTTATTGACTTTTAAAAATAGACGGTTCCAAATAGGGAAGGGGGGAGGGGGGACGGGGGGNGTAGAAACTTTAATTTGAAAACATTGATATAGTTGAGGTTCCTTGTATAACCCATGCTTAAAATGTCTTTACACACAGTTGAGAAACTGTCATCACATCAATGGAACATCCTCACTAGGTAGCAGCAAAATCTCCCTCAGTATAGTCATCCCAAATTTGCACTCATAATCTACTATATCACTTTCAAACCCCTCATTCCTTTCATTAAAGAGCGGGTTCTTCCAAAATTGTTGAAGATAAACCATAGGCACAATGGGTGCCTAGTGAACATTTTCTTTATAAAATGGTGCTTGATCAGTTCAATGATTGTTTTGTTCTCTTGTTTGAATTTGGAAGATTCCATATCTAGATAATGGTTGTTGGCCTCAATGTCTTCTTAATCATTAGAGTGAATGATTGATTCCCCCAATATTAAAAACACCGATTGTTGTGGATCTCTTGAGTGAGCAACAGATCCTGTGAAGAAGTAGAAGAGTGGATAATTGGCTCAGATGGAACACCAACGTCATCATTATTTGATTCCGAAGATGATTGAAGGTGGGATGCAGAAGTTCCTAAGGACACCATTAAATTTTTTTCTTGAAGTTCTTCGCAAGTTTGCTCAGTGAACATTTTGAAAGTTTTAGTCATGAAAAACTGAAAATAGTGAACAAGAACAATCTATTCACTAATTATGTGAAAAATAAGGGTAAACGTTCTTATAGAGTAGACATGTGTGAAAAAGTAAGAACTAATGATGATTAAACACCCTCTAATGGACGTATTGCCACCAGATAGGTTCAGGTTTAGAGGTCTGGTAATAACAAATGCAATAAAGATTAGACACATGGCACTCGAAGAGGAGATAGGTACGAAACTATTTATATAAAAGAGAAATTACACATGTAAAAACTCTAGATTTGCACTACGTATCTCCGACTCTGTATACTTAAAGATCTCTGATTCAACAGGATCAGACTATCTATTCCTCTAATTATTCTAGTTCCACCAAAAACTTTTGAAATCCAACTTCAAAACTCATGAAGTGGGTACACCATTTAATGAAAAGGTTTTCACCACTTCAAAAGTTTTTCTTCTTAGGAGAGATTGAAGGTTCAAAATTAATACTTTGGAATAATGACGAACATTTAGAAATTAGTTAGAAAGGTCTTCTCCCCCTTAGAGTTTGCATAATCATCTAAGCAATGAAAATTACTCCCCTTTTTAACAATTGATCTCAGATCAAGTGAAGGATTAATCACGAAGGATACAGGTAAAAATATACTGATCAAATATGACACTTGGTCAAAATTTGTTACTTCTACAATATGTAATTACATAATAGTCATGTAGATTCAAATATCTGATTAGCAGGGTCAGAAGTGTGGATGTACTAATCAGAGATTCGCTGAACTTAGCAAATCAAAGTCTTAACTAACTAATATGAGTTCTGATTATACATGATTTTAACACTTTGATCAAATTTTAAGAAGACAAATTTAGCCACCCAACTTGCTAGCCAAAAAATTGGATCTCTTTTCATGTTAAGCTTTTGTAAAAACATTAGCAAGTTATTTATCTGTAGTTACAAAATAAATTTCAATGGTACCTTTTCCAACCTGGTTCAATAAAGTGATGTCTGACATGAATGTGCTTAATCTTTGAATGTTGCACATGATTTGATGTAATTGAAATTTCACTCTTAGAATCACAATATATAGGGACCTTATGATATGAAAACCCATAATCTTTTAGTTAGGTATTCAACCTGATTACTTGCAAGCAATAAATAGCAACTGAAACATATGCAACTTGATCTGTAGACGTTGAAGCATAACATTTGATGTAAATGCAATTGCACTATTGGAATAAGAAAGATGGGAACCTTGTCATATAGGAAGACACAATATTTTAGTTGGGAATTCGTCCAGATTACTAGTGAGCAACAACTAGTTACTACAACAAACTCAACTTCACCTGTAGAGGTTGAAATACATTTTCGCCTTTTGGATTCCAACTAATAAGTTTGTCTCCCAATGATTGATAACTTCCATTTGTGCTTTTCCTGCCAAAATTACATCTGCATGATCTGCATTTATGAAGGTTATGATCTGCATTTATGAAGCTTACCCAGATTTGGTATGCCTTTAATATACCTGAGAATCCTTTTAATAACAATTAAATGTGACTCATTTGGGTAAGCTTGATCTCTAGCTCAAAAGCATGTTGAGAGTATATTATTTGGCCTACTTGTAGTTATAAACAATAAAGAGTTAATCATGCCTTTATAAGTTTAACATCAACTGGTTTTCAGATGGATCAAAATCACTTCTAACTCTAGTGGTCATTGGGGTGTCTTTATTGTAGTACATTCTATCATGTTGAACTTTTTCAATCGGTCTTTGACATATTCAGCTTGATTGATGAAAATCTCTTCAGGGGTCTGTTTAACTTGTAATCCAAAGAAAAAGTTAAGTTCTCTCCTCATGCTCATTTCAAAATGATTTTGCATCAATTTAGAAAAATTCTTACAATATCTTGGATTACTAGAGCCAAATATGATATTATCAACATATATTTGTATAAGAATTAGGTCATCATCTTAGTTTTTTATAAATAAGGTAGTATCAGTAGTATCTTTTTGAAATCTAGATTTAAAAAGAAAAACGGTCAGAGTTTCATACCATGCTTTGGGAGCATGTTTAAGAACATATAAAGTTTTATCTAGAACATAAAATAAATGTATGTTTCACATCCTCAAAGCCTTCAGGTTGCTCAACATAGACTTATTCATGTAGTCCACCATTTAGTAATACAAACTTCACATTCATTTGATTAATCTTGAAGTTCTTCTGATGTGCATAAGCATAGAAGACTGTGATAGCTTCTATTCTAGCTACTGTGCAAATGTTTCATCACGGTCTATCCCTTCTTTTTGGTAATACCATTTAGCAATTAGTCTTGCTTTATTTCTGACCACATTTCCATCTTCATCTTTTTTGTTTCAGAAAATTCCATTTTTTTCATATGATTATTGGTCCAGGAATCAGCTTCCAAACATTGTTTATTTCAAAATATAGAAGTTCCTCTTGCATAGCTAGAATCAAAGCTAGATCTTGTAATGCTTCAGAAGTTTTTTTTGGGTTCAATCTAGCTTAGGAAGTTAACAAATAAACATTCATTAGCACTTGACCTTCTTTTTACACTTGATGAAAGCTCACCAGTAATTTGACACATAGGGTGATCTCTTGTCCATTTGTTGACAGGTGGAGGGGTTGATAATCCACTTTGTTAGACCCCATTTATCTTGTAGAAGTACTGTAAAAAAGATCAAATATTGAAGTCCAGAACCAAAGCTGAATGACAATCGAGAAGTGCCCAACCTGATGATCACACGGCAATGCAGAGATCCAACATATCTCTAGAACATCCCTTGGATTCAACATTCTTTTCAATGTTCAAGTATAAAACTACACAACCTCAACCACTCCCTCTTAAAGTCCGTTAGAGAACCTTTACACGTGGAACCTCTTCATTGGTGTATGTTTTGACTTAGCTCTTTTAAGTGTATAGATAGTAGCTCATGTTTGGTTTGAAAATTTATTTAGAACTAGATAAGGCTATGGATTTATATTTGAAATTTAGAACTAGATAAGGTTATGAATTTATCTTTGAAGATGTAGAACTTGTAATGTTCAGTGTTGAGCTGAAGTTGGTCAGGTTTCAAAATTAAATAACAAGGGAAGTTCGGAGTAGAATCTAGAAATTGAGGAATGATAAGGGATCAATATGGAAATAATTAGTCACCTCCTTGTGAAATTGGAATTTTGGTCTACTGTGATTTTGTGGAATGGAATAAGAATGAGGAGGGGATGAGGCTGGTGCATTCCCATGCACCGCCTCATCTCTAAAAAGGTATTTATATGAAAATTGAGAGAGGGAGAAATCTTTTGGGTGGTTATCAATATGAGATAATTTTCTTGAAAAAAGAGCCAAGAAGAAATTCAGAAAGATTCAGTTTCGATTGTTATTACCAGGTGAGTGTTTACAATGTTTTGTAAATATGGATCTTACATTTCTTGTATTATAATTTGTGTTTGGAAATTAGTTGATAGTACATTTGTATCAAAATTAAGACATGCCAATATTGTTATCGCACAAAGCTTTATTTCTTGAGCCTTCATTGCTTAATGCCTCATCCGGATTGTGCTTTCATCACTCAATGCTTCGTCTAGATTGGACGTTCACCGATCAAAGTGTTGTCTGGTTTGGACCCTCACCAATCAAAGTGTTGTCTGATGAGACCCCTCATCAATCAAAGTGTTGTCCGATGAGACCTTCACTGATCAAAGTGTTGTCCGATGAGACCCTACACCGATCAAGTGTTGTCCAATGAGACCCCTCACCGATAAAAGTGTTATCCGATGAGACCCTTCACCAATCAAAATGTTGTCCGATGAGACCCTTCGTCGATCAAGTGTTGTCCGATGAGACCCCTTACCGATCAAAGTATTGTCCGATGAGACCCTTCACCGATCAAGTGTTGTCTGATGAGACCCTTCACTGATCAAGGTTTTGTTTGATGAGACCCTTCACTGAGCAAATGTTTTCTGATGAGACCTTCACCGATTAAATGTTGTCCGATAAGGACCCTCACCAATTAAGTATTGTCCGGTTTGACCCTCATCACTTATTGTATTATCTTAGAGAAAATGACGGTGTAACCGCGATAGATGAAATGATGGTGTAACCGTGATAGATGAAATGGTGGTGTAACCGCGATAGATGAAATGACAGTGTAACCACAATAGATTGTTGACAATTTATCATTAAAAATTAGGTTTGAATTGTATTAGATTATTACAAAAGCTTATATTTGTAGGAGGGATATTCACATACTAGACCTTTCGGTCTTACCCTGTTTTGTTGCAATAATTTATTTTGCAGGTAATCAAACAACAAAGGATAAAGGTAAAGGGAAGATGTAATGGAATTATGGGAGAAAGTCTTGTTATGACAAATAATTTTGTTAATTCATGCTGTTGGTTTGTTATATGTAAATAAACTTGAAATGTTTGTAATTATTGGAACCTGATGTATGTTAAAGCATGGATTTTGTTTGTTAGTATTGTTTAGTACATGGTGGGTTGTTTCATTTGGTATCATAGCCTTACTTATTTTAAAACAATTATTAAAAATATACCCCTCATCTTCCAACACTTAACAAAAACAACCCTCAAACCTAATAACTGATAAATCTGGTTATCACATTATCTACCCTTCAAAAGAATTTTGTCTCAGAATTCATTCAATCAAACAACTGGGAATATTTTATTTTCATTTCAGACTCTAGGTCCTAAGTAGTCTCCTGCCCTTTATGAAATCGCCACTATACTTTCACCAGACTGATCTCCTTATTTCTCAATACCTTCATTTTCCAATCAGTAACGGCCTCTAGGGTTTCCACAAAGTTTAACTTATTATCAATCTAAACTTCAGGTAGTGGTACATCCATATTTGGATCAGCCAAACACTTTCACAAGTTTGAAACATGGAAAGTGTTGTGAATAGCATCGAGTTCTTTTGGTAACTCTAACTGATACACTATTTTACCAACCCTTTTACAAATTCTGAATGACCCAATATATCTTGCACTGAGTTCATCTCTTTCCCCAAATCATACAATATGTTTCCACGGAGAAATTTTCAACATCATGAAATCTCCTACCAGAAACTCAATCGGTCTTCGGCATTTGTTGGCATAGCTCTTTTGTCGAGACTGAGATGTCTTTGTTCTTTCTCGAATTTGATCTATCTTTTCATTCGTTATCTGAACAATCTTTGGACGAGCCAATTGTTTCCCCCACCTCATTCCAACACAACGACGTTCTACATTTTCTGCGATACAGAACTTCATACGGTGTTGCTGGAATGATAACTATTATTGTAAGTAAATCCAATCAAATTGTTTTTTCACTCTGCCCGTCCGTCTGAGGGTGATACGCCATACTTAATCGTATCTGAGATCCCATAGCCTTTTAAAAGCTTTCCGAAAACTCTAAGGTAAACCGGTTGTCCCTATCTGAAATGATTGACAAAGGAACACCATGACGAGTCATTATTTTCTTGATGTAGATCTTTGCAAGCATTTCTATTGGATAATTCTTTTTAATCGGTAGAAAGTGCTCATATTTCGTCAGACGATCTATGATAACCCAAATGGCATCATATCCCTTTGGAGTTCGAGGAAGTTTCATGATGAAATTCATCGTGATATGATCCCATTTCCATATAAGAATTTCCAAAGACTGCATATTCGCATATGGTCGTTGATGTTCAATATTTACCTATAGACACGTCAAACATCATTCCACGTATTTTGCAATATCTTTCTTCAACCCCGACACCAATATAATGGTTTTAAATCTTTGTACATTTTATTGGTACAGGGGTGAATTGAGTGTCGAAATCTATGACTTATGTCTAGAACTAGCTCATGGTTATTCCCAAAACTTGTGTTAGACCCCATCTTGTGAAACTTGTGTTAGACCCCATCTTGTCTAGAACTAGCTCCAGTCAATAGGACTTAGTCTATTGAAGGGGTCTGGACTAAGAGCTCTTACTCAAATAGTGAAGGTTTCCTATATACAGATCCCGCGCTCAATCTCCGTGGACGATCAAACCTTATGCACCAAAAAGCATAAGCGCTTGATGCAAAGATACAACTCCAGACATAGAGCCTCTGCATATATAGAACCTCTACATAGTACATGCAGAGCTTCTGTATTGTACATGCAGAGCTTTTGTATTGTACATCCAGACATTCTCACAAGCGTCAAACAGAATCAAGGCGACTTGACTTAGTCCACTCCACTTTTCAAGGGAAGTCAAAGAAAAGGACGCGGACTCGGCAACTCAGAGTTTCAAGCCATAATTATAGCATAGTTATTTGACTTAGGCATATATAAGGAGGCTTCCTCTTCAGGTTCAAATAACCTGAGAGTGCCGACTTATATTATAGCTTATTTTCTGTGAGAATACTTTTAGTTTGAAAGTTATTATTTTCATCTAATAAAAGCATCCGATAATTCAAGTCTTTTATTGTTCTTATATATATATATATTGAATATATCGCTTGATCATACTCAGTTCACTGTTTATATTTCAATCTTATTTTTTATCAACTGTGATTTTCTAAGAATTAAGAGTATCTGGGTTCCAACAATTGGTATCAGAGCCTGCTAATCATTCTCATTGATTAGTCGATCGATATCCATCAGGATTCTACTCTTAATTTTTGATTAGTCATTTTAAAAAGGAATTTCATTCTTATTTTTGATCCATTTAAAACGGCCGCTTTTACGTATTCTAGAAATCAATTTTCCGTCGCTTATCTCTTTCTCGTCAATCTTCTTCTCAAAATTTTAAACAAAAATGTCTAGTCAAACGTGGAACTCCATCTACAGTGTTGGATCCTTGACCAAACCTCCGACTCTCATTAGGGAAGAATATCCCCAATGGAAAATTCGTATGATCAATTTTTACGAGGGTCTTGACCTCGAACTTTACAAATCAATTTTAAACGGCCCTTATGTTCCCACTACAGTTATTCCTCGTATTCCTGCTGCTGGCGATAAGGTCGAAGTACCTGCCAGGAGAGTTCCTAAGCTTTGTTGTGATTGGAACGATGAGGACAAACGCAGAGTGGAGGTGGATCAGAAAGCCAAAAGGCTTTTGATCATGGCACTCCCAAATGAGATTTTCAATCTCCTGACGCGTGCGATTCTACCAAGGATCTGTAGGATCAATTGGCAAACCAGATAGAAGGGGGAATAAAGATGAAGAAAAACCGTCGTGCTCAATGTTTAAATGAGTACAACAGTTTCCAGGCGCTTCCCGATGAGTCTTTGGAACAAACTTATCATAGGTTCAACACAATGATCAACAAGTGTCGCAAATGTGATGTGATCAGAACACAAGTGGAGAACAATATGCTCTTCTTGAAGAGGTTGAATACAGAATGGGAAAACTTGATCATGTCTCTCCAGGAGAATCAAGATCTGGAGCCATGGACACTACACGACGTGTATGGGACTCTGCAAGCTTAAGAGAAGGAAGTGCAGATGGCTAAGGTCACTCTGGGTGGACCTCTGGCTCTTGTCTCTGACTCAAAAGAGACAAGATCTAGTATGCCACAAAGAGAACGAAGATCCAAGGAGGAAAGGTGAAAGGGGAAGAAGGCTCTTATCATGGAGAGCGATGAAGCAGAGCATCTAGCTCTGAAGACGACGACATCAGTGCCTTTGCACATTCCTTGGCCCTAATTACCAAGCAGAGGAAGACAGGGCGATAGAAGCCGAAGGAATGTGCAAAGGCAGAGCGATAGAAGCCGAAGCAAAGCTATCGAAGGAAGAAACCCTCCCTTTGTTTCAAACAAGAAGGAGAAAGAGCCATCAGAATAGAAGAAGTAAGGTGTTAGATGCTTCAGATGCGGGAAAATGGGGCACTACTCCAAAGAGTGCAGAGGCCCTTTGGTGAAAGACGAACTGTACTACAAAAACAAGTACAAGTATAATTGATCCCAAAGGAGTCTCATGGCTGAACAGGAGAACTGGGTCTCTGACTCTTCATCCGAAGATGAAGACCAAGCCCATTGCTGTGGGATGGCTGTTGAGAACGACATAGAAGAGTTTGGATCTGACTCCGATTCCCAGGTATGTTCCAACTCAGCTTATTCTCTTTATGACCTGGAAGAAAGCATCTATGCTTTGACAAATGATTTCGTTAACCTACATCAAAAGCTCTATGTCGAAAAATCCAAAAGGAAATCTTTGGAAAAAGAAAAACTATTCTTTGAACGTGAAACAGAGCTGCTAACTGTAGAAAAACAAGAATTGTCAGTGGAAAATGAAAAACTTTTGCAAACAAAATGATCCACTGAAACTAGTCTTAAATCAGAGTGCTTAGAACTAAAAGCGGCTATACAGAAGGAAAAAAAAAGAGCTTTTTATAAAAAGGAACGTGACAGACAAAACTCTGAGGCCCTCAAAAATTATTTTCAAAAGGAAAGAGAATTCTTACACCAGAGCTTACAAAGAAAAGAGCTCTTGATCAAGAAATATCAAGATGCTCAGTAGGTGTATGAAAAAGTTAATTCTCAACAGGATAGAGCAAGGATAGGTTATACAGACCTAGACCTCACCTGGAAGAAGAAAACTACTTTTGAATTTGTGTTTAGGTTAGGAGAAAAGCAAAAACCAGATTTTCCAATTCTGCATACAGCTTCACCTTTCAAAAGATGTAAGCTTGAGAGTGGGGCCAAAACTCAAAGGTTAAAGTTTAAAAATATCTCTTATTCTTAAAAGAGTATTCCACAAGTTGATTTAAAAAGCATACAAAAGACAGACGAGATATTCTGTTTTGGCTCTACAAATATTGAACATCTTAAGACTGATTGTGAGGTTGTCAAACCACAACCAGATGAAATTAAGAGTTCATCCACTGAAAATTTTCTTAAAAGTCTGGATCTAAAGTTATTGGATGACTTCACAGAAACGATAAGACAGGTTTTCGAGCAAGATTTGCTTGAGGCCTTGAATTATCCTCCAAAATGTCATGCAGATTCTTCTGAGAGTAATTCCTCGGAAACTTTTGAAAGTTCTTCAAAACAAAAGATGGAAGAAGGCTCTAGCTCATACATATGAGAATCTCAAGTTCTTAGTGATACCTCTGTATTTCGATATTCACACAAGGACTTTCTTGACTCTGACTCTGAGTTAGAGGTGGACTCGATTAAGGATCAAGTTGATACAGAGATTGTAGCAAAAGAACAAGAGGTTGCAAAACTTCCAAATGAGAAAAAGATTCTCATAGGTTCTAGCCTTAAATACAGGGCAAAGAGTACAAAGTCTGTTTTCTCTACACCGAAAGGATCTAAATCCAATTCTAAGCCAATTAAGTTCACTCCAAAACAGAAGGGAAAATCCGCTACCAACTCTAATTTTAATTCCTCTGTTTTAGAGAGGCCTCTGAAGGCCAAAGGAGCAGGAAGGGATAAAAAGAAATCTGAGAAGATTCACTCTAAGTCGTCAAAACAATCAGATCTAGATAGGAAGTTTGTTAGAACTACCAATACTAGGAATGATTGTAATAATAAGTTCTACAAATCAAATAAATCATTTTTTCATTCCAAATATGTTCATAATTGTGAATGTTTCTCTCTGCTGCATAAGTTGAAACAACATTTCTCTGATCCTAACTGTATTCTCTCTGGGTCATCAAGGATAAATTCCAAGAAGACCCAGAAGAGAAAGAAGGCTTCTAAAGCCAAGTCTAACAAACCAGAGCCCAAGTCTGGTAACACAGGTGCTGAGATGAAACCTCTCCCTCAAACTAAAAAGTAATCTTCTATCCCTAATCATCGAGGACCCATTATGAAATGGGTACCTAAATCCCTATAATTTGTTTTGCAGAAGCCGCATGTGGACATTTGTTATCTTGACTCCGGGAGCACATGACCGGCAATAGGAGGTTACTCTCCTTATACAGAGAGAAGATTGGATGAAAAGTAACATTTGGGGATAACATGCAAGGAGAGATAAAGGGATATGGAGATCTTCTTCAAGGTAAGGTTTCTGTTGCTAAGGTTGCTTATGTCTCTAGGCTTAAACATAATCTTTTGAGCATAAGTCAACTAAGTGATTCTGGCTATAATGTGAAGTTCCAAAAGGAAGCTTGTTCTATTATGTCAGAATCAGGTCAGGAGTTGCTAAGAGCCAAACGAAAGGGAAATCTCTATCTTAAGAACTTCTCACCAAGAGATAATTCAGAGTCTCTCTGTCTCGTATCTCATAAGTGTGAAGAAGCCTGGCTCTGGCATCACAAGTTGTCTCATTTAAATTTCAAAAATATAGAGAAGCTTGTGAAGAATAATCTGGTTGACGGACTTCCTGCCATAAAGTTCTAAAAGGACCATCTCTACTCTGCATGTGAAATGGGAAGCTCAAGAGAGCATCCCACAAAACAAAGACAGATGTGTCATGTGTCAGACCTCTGCATATGCTTCATGTGGATCTTTATGGTCCAATCTCTGTGCAGAGTTTGTCTGGTAAGAAGTATATATCCTTGTCTTAATTGATGAATACTCACGATATACTTGATTGAGTTTGTAAGGCAGAAATCAGATGTCCTAGAGCTGTTGATTAAGTTGATGACCAAGATTCAGGTTCTTCTACAAAGAAAAATTCAAAAGCTGAGAAGTGACAATGGAACAGAGTTTAAGAACGCAAAGATTGATGCGTACTTAGACAAGGAGGGCATAACTCAGAACTTCTCTACAGCAAGAACACCACAACAAAATGGTGTAGTAGAAAGACAGAATCACACTCTGGTTGAAGTAGCAAGAACAATGCTAGCAAGCTCTGGTCTTTCAACCCACTTTTGGGCAGAAGCCATCTCAACCGCTTGTTAATCCAAAATAGAGCAACGGTGGTAAAGAGGCATATGAAGACGCCTTACGAGTTAATCAACCAAAGAAAGCCTAACGTTAAATTTTTACATCTTTTTGGTTGCAGATGCTTCATTCTAAATGACCATGATCAACTTGGCAAGTTTGATAAGAAGGCTGATGAAGGCAAGTTCCTTGATTACTCCACAAAAGCCAAGGCATACAGAGTCTTCAATCAACGAACCAAGATAGTCATGGAAAGCATCAACGTCTCATTCGACGATAAAGAACAAATGACTTCAGAGTACCTCAGCTCTGGACTCGATCTCAACAAGTCGACTTCCAATTCTTAAATGAAGTCAAGGGAATTGGAACTCAAGCTCTTATTTGAAGACTTCTATAGCGATGAGGACATCTCTGTACATGCACCCAGAGATGCGTCTGTCCGTGTAAGTGAAGAACCACAAACTACAAGTACATCTGACTCTGGTCTTTCGCACACCTCTGCTTCCTCTGGTGATCATGCGAATCCACAACCAGAGCAAACAAGCTCTGCATCAGAGCCCAGTTCTGTAGAGTCAAAACATAATACCTCTGGTTCTGCATCTGGTTCCTCTGTACCATCATCCGAGGGGGAGCAAGCAGAACCTTTTTCGCCATCCATGAGCCACATGCCTAATATGCCTATAGAACATGATCAAATGTCTCTGGCCTCTGTATCTGTCCCAACAACAAGATGGACAAAGGATCATCCTCTTCACCAGATCATTGGTGAACCTTCAAGCAATGTAAAGACAAGTGTTGCCATAGCTAATGAATGTTTATTCGTAAACTTTCTAAGCATGGTAGAGCCTAAGAAAGTCCATGAAGCCCTACAAGACCCAAGTTGGGTTGATGCCATGCAAGAAGAGCTCCAACAATTCGAAAGGAATAAGGTATGGACTCTTGTACCTTTACCAAACGATAAAATTGCTATTAGCTGTAAATGGGTTATCAGGAACAAGAAGGATAAGGATGGGATCGTCATAAGGAATAAAGTCAGGCTTGTACCAAAAGGCTATTGCCAAGAAGAAGGCATAGACTATGACGAGACCTTTGCACCAGTAGCAAGGCTAGAAGCTATATGCTTGTTCTTAGCCTTCTCTGCTCATAAAGGATTCCGAGTCTATCAAATGGATGTCAAGTCAGCCTTCTTGAATGGTAAGCTAAAGGAGGAAGTCTACGTTCAACAACCTCCGGGGTTTGAAAGCTCCACACATCCAGAGTACGTCTATTTCTTGGACAAAGCTCTGTATGGACTTAAACAAGCACCTCGAGCCTGGTATGAACATCTTTCATCTTTTCTCTTATGAAATGGTTTTAAAATGTAAAATCGATACTACTTTGTTCATTAAGAGGTATAAAGGTGAGGTGCTTCTAGTCCAGATCTATGTGGACGACATTATTTTTGGTTCAACAAACTAGAGGCACTGTGATAAGTTCTCTGCATTAATGAAGAGCGAGTTTGAAATGAGCATGATGGGAGCATTAAGATTCTTCCTCGACTTGCAAGTAAAACAGAGGGAAGATGGTATTTTTATTAGCCAAGCTAAGTATGTCTCTGACATATTAAAGAAATACCAACTCCACAACTCTTCCACAATGAGAACACCAATCGCAATGGGAACTAAGCTTGACACAGATCCATCTGGAAAACTGATGGATGTTAAGACTTACTGTGGAATGATTGGATCACTACTGTACCTCACGGCTAGTAGACCAGACATCATGTTTGTTACGTGTCTCTATTCTAGATATCAAGCAAATCCTAAGGAATCTCACCTATCTGCTGTGAAAAGAATCTTTAGATACCTTAAAGGAACTCAATTTTTGGGTCTCTAGTATCCAAAGTATTCTGGTTTTGATCTTATTGCGTACACAGATTTTGATCATGCAGGATGCAAACTTGATCGAAAGAGTACATCAGGGAGTTGCCAATTACAAGGAGACAAGCTCATAAGCTGGACTTCAAAGAAGCAGAATTGCGTTTCTATTTCCACGGCTGAATCAGAGTATGTAGCTGCAGCTAGTTGCTGTTCCAAAGTGATTTGGATGAAAACTCAACTAAAAGACTATGGCGTTGAGTTTGACAAGATTCCAATTCTGTGTGACTCAGAAAGTGCCATTGCAATCACAGCCAATCCTGTGCAACACTCTAAAACAAAGCACATCGACGTACACTACCATTTCATCAAGGATCATGTAGAAAAAGGTATGACTAAAATGTTTTTCGTTAGTACAAATTTACAACTTGCTGACATATTTACAAAGGTTCTTGATGAAAAGAGATTTAACTTTTTGGTTAGCATGTTAGGTATGCTCAATCTTTCCAACTAAGACAGAGCCTCTGTATGTACTATACAGAGCCTCTGCATCCCTTATGAGCATACTTCTATTTTTGTTTTATGTCTTGATCCATGAGACAGAGCCTCTACATAGTACATGCAGAGCCTCTTGCTCAAGTATCTTGTGATACAGAGCCTCTGTACCTTGTTTGTCATGCTTGTGCAATACTTATCATATACGATCCAAGCATAGTTTAAGGGGGAGCAGATGATCATGCATCATACAGAGCCTTTGTATGTACTATACAGAGCTTCTGCGTCAAAAACTTTTATAATTATAGGGCAGAGCCTCAGTATGTACTATACAGAGCTTTTGCCTCTAAACATAACAAGTTTTCTAGAGAGAGGACATGTATAGTCCAACCACGAGCCTTTGTATGAGACCCTAAGGTATGTTATCTTTCTTTTATGTAGTACTCTGGGTAAACACAGCAACTCTGTACTCCAATACAGAGCTTCTGTCTAATGGTTGTTGTTTCATTCAAACCAGAGTATATACACTTAGTAAAATTCTTATTAATGTTCTGTTTAAAATATATTATTTTTAAAAGGAAGGCGTACAATTCTTATTTGTTATATATTTTAATTAGCTGTCATTTAACAAAGCGTCACCACCTGTTATTTTAATTTTTGAAATCCGGGAGGCGCCATTTGCAGCTGGCAGGCCACATGGCAACTCCCCACAAGTGGTACGAAAACCGTTTCAGTTTTCTGACGTTTGGGGGGCGGATTTTACTCGAGTACTTTATTTTTTTTCTATTTAAACAAATCATTTTCCACCAATTTCTCTTTTACGCTTACAAAGATATTCAAGAACTCGTCATCTTCAAGCTCTCAAAACCACCATTGAAACTTCTTCAAGCTCTGAAATCACTTTCTGCAACCGCAATCTTTGGTGAAATTGATCATCTTTCTTCAAGTAAGTAATCAAACCATTTCTCCAGCCCAGATTAAAGAATCACGAACCGATTCTTTCCAAAACCCTAACTGTTCAAAACCCTCTTTTCAAAAACCTACAACTATGTCTTCTTCAGACTCAAGGAACTCTCAAACCCACACAACTACTCTCAAGACTGTTGAGGAAACCAGTCAAAATGTGGTTCCTCTCCTACTCAAACCAAATAACCATGCCCTTCAACTATCCTTAGTCAGCTTTGACCAAAAATTTCACCCTGTTATTGATATCCTTCAATGCCATTTCTTGAACCCTGCCCTGACAAACACTGATGATCTTGTCCCTAAAAGATTCATCCAAGAATTATGGAAAACTTGCTAAGTTACTGATTCCCAACGAGGAATTGTTGGAGATTTTTATGTCCCTTTTACAAAGGAGTTCATCACTGTCCGAATTTCAAGATCCCTGTTCTGGCAAGTTCTTCAAATCCCCACAAAGACTGATCTTGGGCTGAATGAATATGCCCCTCTCCCCATCTGGGGATGAGATTGTGACCTTCTTGAAATTCTTGGGGTACAACAAAGCCATCCAATACCCCTCTCATTACCACCGACATTACCTACCCCCAATGTGGAACACAACGTTCACATTGGTAAATCGCTCATTGACCAGGAAGATAAGAAGCTTGGACATGTGCTCCACCAACATCCTCCAGATAATGTACGACATCTTCTTTGACTTATCGTTAGACTACTCCTTGATCCTCTACACAATGTTCAAGGCTGCTGTCGACAAGAAGTGGTAAGAGGTGGCTAAAGGAAAATACTTGCCAACACTTTTGTTTCCTCGATTTCTGGGTCTTCTTCTAAGACCCATCATCGATGACCACGACATCAATGTGGGGACTCTGCCTGTGCACAAGGTGAATGTGCTCACACACTACAAACTCACCATCAACAAAGAAGGATATGCTACAGAGAGGCCTATCCCGATGAAGCTTTTAGCCTACATGAAGACGAGGGAGGTAAGGAGAGCATACATACGTGTACGCGAGGCACAATAACCTGTGCCTCGAACCCCGGTATGCATAGGTACCAACCAAGAGGATAAGGGAACAGAGGACACTTAAAGGCATCAGGCAGAAGAGGAGGAGGTGAGATTGGAAAAGAAAGAAAGAAAAAGAGAAAGAGAGAAGAGACAAAGAAAAAGAGAGTGGAGAAAGAGAAAATGAGGAAGGAAGAGAAGGATAGAGCAAAACAAGCCAGACTTGCAGAAATTGCTCGTTTAAAAGCAGAGGAGGAGAAAGTGGAAAAAGCAAGACAGGCAGAGATTACTTGTCTACAGGAAGAAGATAGAATCAGAGCAGAGGAAGAAGCCAATCGAGGCTTGGAGCTCTTCTTTAGCTCTGGCAAAGAAGAAAACCAAGAACATTTTGATGATATTGCTGGGTCCAATACATCGAGTGAAGAGAGTGAAGAGGAAGAAGAAGAAGATGAGGATGGAGGAGGTGCAGAAGCTGCTTTGCCTCAGAGCGAGCCAGAGCAGCCTAGGATGGTGAATAAGCACACTTATTTCCCTAGCCCAACTCCAAGTGCTAACACATCATCGGACTCCAATGGTCGAGACACGAAGATCATTGAAACAGAGGTGCACACTTCGAACCCTAACTTGCCAAACAAACCAGAGGTCGCATTTGCCTCTGGTTATAAAAGCCAAAGAGAAGCCACGTATCAGGGATCGCCCTCTCAAAAGGGTGAAACCTTTGAAATGATAAGTGATATGTCTCCCCATATCACGCCACTATCTCAAATAGAGGAATTCGTTTCCTCTGCACAAGTAGTTTCCCCACCTTGTTCAGAGTAAGGTGTAGGTGCACCAGACTTGGAGATTCTCGAACAATCTCTTAGTCCACTCTTGAAGGGTCCAATGGCTATCTCTGAACCTACCATGGAATCCCTTCATGACAGAACAACAGTAGTGACCTCTCCTCAAAGAGAGCCACAAGGATCTACTGAAAATCCTTCCTTGACCAACGCCAATCAAAACGAGAAAGAAGGTGTCCTTAGAATGAGGACTCAATTTGGCGCATGTGTTGAGCCAGAGGTTACCCCAACAGCTTATGTCACAGGGAACGAGTTCCAATCCTTTGCCCCCACTATGTTGAGCTCCTTGGAAGAGCTAAAACTCAACATGGCCCATGTAGAGCCATCACCTTCTGTATCTGCTCTGGATGAGATTCGAGCATCCTTAGCAGTATTGAGGGCTGAGTCAATGACAAATGCCTCTCAACTCGACATCCTTCAAGAATTGATGGCTAAAAATGCTGAGGCCCTGCAAAGGGTCATAGCATGAATTCAGAGGGATGGTGCTTTCACTTCAACTCATGACGTCCAGGTGCTCATTCTTCTGAATGTACCTATAGACTACGTCACCAGTCGACCATGAATGCTCTGGATGACAGACTCCTCCAGAAAGTGGCAAATTTCACCTCAGACTTCAATAGCAAGGCCATGGAGGCAGTAGAATCGATACGATATTCCTTGGCTGTATTCAACTAACGCATATACATGGAGATTCAAAGAGTTGGGGACTCCACAGAAGAGATCCTCAAACTCTTTGAGGCAAAAATCAAATCCATGCCCCAAGCAGAAGAGCAAAGGCCAGAGAGGAGAATGGAGCCAACTCCATGTGCCGCAACGTCGAAGCGAATGAGGCTTGACGATGATAAGGACCCAGACCTGTTTGGCCCTCAAAATCGTCAAGAGGGGAGAACCAGTCCACCCCCACTCCTAGTATCACACCAAGGGCTGCTCCCTCTACTCCATCTACCTCTACCCCAAGCCAGCCAGTGCCAGAATCCTCAAGGCAGAGAACATAGACAGAGCAAGCGCATGCAGATGCGTTAAAAAAAGGAAAGATGCCCATGGCATCCCATGCCCAGCCAGAAGGACAACAAAAGGATGAAGACGTGATCCAGCTCTTATCTGTTTACATATCTTCCCCTGAGTCAGAAGAACCTCTGTCTTTTTCTATAGAGTATGCCATAGACATTGCTGCTCCATCAACAAGAGGGCAAGAAGAAGAAGAGGTGGTAGCAGTGAATGTAGCCGATCCATCACTCACGGGCATTCCTGTTGCTGTTTCTCTTGAAGGTGTCACAGTAACTGCTCCTCCACCACCAAGAAATACGCACAGAGCTAGGGTCCCTGCTTAAGGGACCAGAGTAGTCACTCCAACAATGAGGCAGAGGGTTTATGTCAATCCAACAAGAGCAGAAGAAGGCACAATCAGCAGGCCTGGAGCACCAAACGTCCCTCTGATATAGTTCAAAAGATCAAGGACAATATGGATGCAATGATGAAGCCAACACCCCCAGACAAGTCAATCAAGGACAAGGCAGATAGTGAAGATATCTACCAGTTTCTTTATAGCATAAGATATGAGACACCGGTCAGCAAGATCAAGCTCCATCCAACGGCCCAAGAGAACATCAGGCAGAGGTTCTTGCATCGCTATAAACAGCCAGTCTCTGCAATCCATTTTGTCAATGGCATCAGGCAAATCCTCGATATTAAGAAAAGAACCTTCGCGCACAATCAGATTATCTTCCATGAGTATACAGTGGTGTTGGAACCCAGATACTCTTAATTCGCAGAAATATTGTTTGCATAAAAAAAGAATCAAGAAAAACAAAGTATTTCTATTGATTAAACAAGATATTCAAAGAAAAAAGTAAACCAGTAAATAATACTTTGAATAACCGAATGCTTTCATTGAAAATAATGAATAGTTGAAGAACAAAAGTAATCTCACATGAATTTGCGTATAGTATAAGTCGACTCCTTCACGTAACTTTGAACCTGAGGAGGAAGCCTCCTTATATACTCCTAGACCTAACAAACTATGCTATAAAAAAGGCGTGGAACTTTGAGCTGACTAGTCTGCATCCTTATCTTTGACTTTCCTTGAATAACGGAGTAGACTTGGTCAAACCGCCTTAAATATGTTAGGCGCATGCAAGAATGTTTGGGCTAACACGTGCACGTTCCGTGAAGAAGGTAGCCAGAAGCTCTGCATGAATATACAGAAGCTCTGCATGTACTATGCAGAGGCTTTATGTACTATGTAGAGGCTCTGGGTCTTGGAGTTGTTGTTTTAAGTCAAGCCTTATGCTTTATGGCGCACAAGGCTTGAACGTTCATGGAGATGAAGCGTGGGCTCTGTTTGAAAGGAACCTTCACTCGGAGTAAAAGCTCTGGTCCTCGATCCTCTGCATGAGAGCTCTTAGCCAGACAACTTCTATAGACTAAGTCTTATTTGACTAGAGTAAGATACTTCTTACTTGCACTTTCACAAGCTGGGGTCTAACAATCTCCCCATAAGTGTAAATAAGAAGGACTCTTACTTGATTTACAAAACAAAAGTCTAATCGAAGAGAGAGGTTAAAAAGAACCTTTGGTTTACATTAACTATCTAGTGAAGTACAATACGAATGGAAAATGGAAATTACATCGATTTAAAAACAGAAAAGTACTTACAAAAGATAGAAGGTCTAAGCTCTTTGAAGTCTAATGAACTTCCTAAGAAGTTCATGAAACTCAAGCATGTTTCGTATCGACCTTAGGATAATCTTGGCTCGCTTCTTGGCTCCAGGGGAGTTGTCTCTGCTCCTGACTAGATTGTCTCGTATGTAGCACATACTACAGTTGGAGTACTTATAATTCTGGTTGTCTCGAAAGAAGATCTTCTGTTTATGCTCGTTTCGAAAAACCAATCCCACTTCTGGTTCCACCAAAACCGTCCAGGAGGGGATGCTGCTGATGCCGTGTAATTCTTCATTTAGAGCAGCCACTGTCAGTTGATCCACTTCTAGATCCAGAGCTAGTTGGAAGTCGAACCTGCTTCTGAAGTCGAGCAGATCTATCATTGTTTGGCGAATAGCAGAGTTGGCAACAACAAACTTCACTCCCTTGTCCTTCTTACGATCTGTAAAGTAGAACAGATGAAGAAGATCCCACAGATTTAGATTAATGAGGTCACAGTCTGTGAACCTACATATTCGTTCGTGAGTCCTCTCCACTGTGTACTCGTAGAACACTATCTAATTATGTGCAAAGGTGCGCTTCTTTATGTCCAAGACTTGTTTTATTCCATCAGCAAAGTGGACTGCAGTAATTGGTTGAGTATAGCGATCGAGGAATCTCTGCCTGATGTGCTGTTGAACCATAGGATGGAGATTGATCTTCTGGACTGGTGTCTCTTCTCTTAGATTGTAGAGGAACTGGTAAATCTCCTTGCTGTCTGCCTTGTCCATGATGGGTTTGTCGAGGGGTATTGGCTTGAACATGGCATCCATATTTGTTTTGATCCTCTGGACACGATCAAATGGATGCTTACATTTTTGCCCGCTGATTGTGCCTTCTGAGTCTGCTCTGTTTGGATTGATAGGTTATTGCCTCATCGCTGGAGTGGCAACCTTGGTCCCTTGAGCAGGGACCCTAGCTCTGTGGATTTTTGGATGTGGTGGATGAGCAACAACGGTTACTTCTTCTAGAGGTATAGTAGCCGAAATGTGCATGAATGACAGATCAGCAACATTCACAGTGACCACCTCTTCTTCTTGTTGTGCTGTTGTTGAAAGAGCAGCCATTCCATATCGTACTCAGTTGAAGAGGACAGAGCCATGTCTGAATCATCTGATCCATAGAGAGATAGAAGATCTATCACTTCTGTAGTCTTTTGTGGCTCGGCTGGCTCTACCTCTGATGCCATGGGCATTTTCCCTTTGTGAAGCGCCTCTACGTTGTCTGGCGCTGGTTGGCTTTGTCTACTCTGCCTTGATGGATTTTGAGTTTGTTGGCATGGGGCAGAGGACTTTGGTGTAGAGGGGGCAGCCATAGGTGTTGTGCTTGGGATGGCTGTAGGAAAGTTCTCTCCCTCTTAACGATTTTGAGGACGAGACTCGTCTGGATCCTCATCATCGTCAAGTCACCTCCTCTTTGATGATTCTGCACAAATAGATAGATCTCTTTGTCGCTTTGGCCTTTCATCTGCTGCTTGAGACATTGATTTGATCACCTCCTCGATGGTCTTGAGGAGTTCGTCGACTGAAACGGCAACCCTTCGCACTTCATCGTCTGAACGGTAGTTGAATCGGGCAAGAGTGTCGTTGATGTCCTTTGCTGCTTTTGTGGCTTTGCTATTGAAATCCGTAGTGAAGTCTGCCACCTTCTGTAAGAGCCTATCACCCAGAGCATTCATGGCGCTCTGTGTGACATAGTCCATAGGTACATTCAGAGGTATGAGGGCCTGGTTGTTGAGAGATGTAGACGCTTCAACCCTCTGTAGAGATGCAACGACCTGTTGTAATGTTTCTGTATTGGTTGTCATCAATTCCATGAGAGTATTGATACGAGAAGCATTTGTCGTAGACTCAGCTCTTAGTACTGCCTAGGATGCTCGTATCTCATCCAGAGCAGGTGTAGAAGGTGACGACTCTACACGGGCCATGATGAGTTTTTGCTCTTCAAAGGAGCATCGCATAGAGGTGAAAAGGAAATGGAACTCTTTTTCTAGTGACATATGCAGATGGTGTAACCTCTGGCTCAACACATGGGCCAGATTGAGTCCCAGTTCCAGGGACGCCTTCATTCGTGACTTGATTGACGTTAGTCGAGGAAGGACTTCCAGAGGATCCTCGTGGTTCTCCTTGAGGATAATTCACTACCTCTGTTTTGTCAGGGAGAGGACCTAAGGCTGGTTCAGAGCCAGCCAGAGGGCTCTGCATGAGTGGACTAAAAGACTGGTCGAGAGTCTCAAAGTCTGGTGAACCTATTCCTTGCTCTGAACAAGGTTGGGAGTCTATACGTGTAGAGGAAACAAATTCCTCTGTATAGGATTGTGGCGTGATATGTTGTGACATATCACTTATGTTTTCAAAGGTTGCACCCTTTTGAGAGGGCGTTCCCTGTGGCGAGGCTTCCCTTTACCTAATATAACTAGAGGCAGATGCAACCTCTGGTTGGATAGGCTAGCGAGGGTTCGAGGTGTGCACCTCTGTTTCAATGATCTCTGTGTCTCGACCACCGGAGTCAGATAATGTGTTTGCATTGGGAGTTGGGTAGGTAAATCTGATGTGTCTATTTAGCCTAGGCTGCTCTGTCCCGCCCTTAGGCAGAGCAACTGCTGCACCTCCTCCCTTTTCTTCCTCTTCTTCTTCCTCGTTCTCTTATTCTTCTCCCTCACTTTCTTTTTCTTTCTCACTATCTTCTTCTTTAATCTCTTCCTCCTCTTCTTCACTTTCCTTGCTTGTGTAAGACCTTGCAACATCGTCATTGTGCTCTTGGTCATCCCCTTGGTTTGGACTAGAGGAGTGAGCCAAGATTTAACGAGCCTCTTCTTCTGCTCTGAGTCTGGCCTCTTCCCTCACTCGAGCGATTTCTGCTTGGCGAGCCTTTTCTGCTCGCTCCTCCTCTGCTCTTGTACGAGCAAGCTCAGCTACTCTTTCTTGCTCTGCTCATTCTGCCTCCGTTTTCTTCTTCTCCCTCTCAGCTTTCTTTTTCCTTGCCTCCTCTCGTTTTCTTTCTTCCTCAGCTCTCATTCTCTCTTCTCTTGCTCTCACCATTTCTCCCTCTGCTTGAGGCATTGATGTGTCCTCAGTTATCTCTTCTTCCTCGGTTGTTCCTATGCGTAACGGGGTTCGAGACACTGGTCCTAGTGTCTGCATATACGTCTGTACGCTCTTCTAATCTCCTTGGACTTCATATAGCTCATGAGCCTCTTTGGAATAGGCCTCTCTACTTCATAACCCTCCTTGTTCATTGTTGGTCTGTATTAAGAGAGCACGTTTACCTTGTGAGGAGGTAGACGACCCACATCAATATTGTTGTCGTCAAGAGCTGGTCTTAGGAGAAGACCCAAGAATCGGGGAAATAACAGAGACGACAGCTATCTTCCTTCGGCCATTTCTTGACACTTCTTGGCCACGGCTGCCTTGAACTCTGTGTAGAGTATCAAGAAGTAGTCGAGAGATAAGTCGAAGAAAATATCGTAGACGATTTGAAGTACGCTCGTGGAGCACATGTTGAGGCTCCCTTTCTTCCCTGTCAGCGAGCGGTTGACCAATGTGAAAAGTGTATTCCACATCGGTGTAGGTATTGACGATGATACTGTGACGGGTATTGAATGGCCTTGTTGTACCCCAAGAACTTAAAAAAGGCTACAATTTCGTCCCCGGATGGGAGAGGGGCGTACTTAGAAAGCCCTAGGTCAGTTTTCATTGGGATTTCAAGAACCCATGAAAACATAGACCTTGAAATTCGAACTGTGACGAATTCCTGTGTTGCAGAGATGAAGAAATCTCCTACGATTCCTCTTTGAGATTCAGTAACGGCACACGATTACCAGTATTCTTGTATGTATCTTTCAGGAACCAAGTCATCCGTGTTGGTCAAGGTTGGGTTTAAGAAGTGGTTTTGGAGGATATTGATGATGGGATGGTATTTGGTGTCGAAGTTTTCAAGTTGGAGGTTTAGGGCATGGTTATTTGGTTTGTTAGGAAGAGGAACTAGGTTTTGACTGGTATCTTCCATGGTTTTGTGGGTTGTGGTATGAGTTTGGGAGTTTCCAGATTCTGAGGAGGACATGGTTGCAGGTTTTGGGTTTGGAAGGACATGACATAATTTTAGGGTTTCAAGAAATAGTTCTTGAATCGAGAAATAGGATGAAGGAAAGGATTTGTGGTACTTACTTGTCAAACAGGATGATCGGTTGAAGATTGAATCGATTTTTTAGCACTGGTTTGAGAGCTTCAAGTTGTGGCAATGGCGGTTGAAGGTTGAAGACGACGGGAGTTCTTGAGAATTTTTGTAAGCGTAAAAGATTAATTTGGGGGTAAAGATTTGTTTAAATAGGATAAAATAAAACAATTGAGTGTTTTAGCCCCCCAAACGTCAGGTAAAAAACTGAACTGGTTTTCTCACAACCTGTGGGGCCGCTCCACATGGAGTGCCAGCTGCAAATGGCGCCTCCCACATTTGAAAAGATAAGCTCACAGGCGGTGACGCTTGATGAAGGTAACAACTTTTATTAAAAAAATGAAAGAAACCTTACGCCTTCTTAATAAAATAATATTTTTTGAAAGACACAAAAAAATTCAAGTGTAAATACTCTGGTTAGTGATAAGTAGAGATTCTGAGGAGAACCATAGTACTACATGCATAAGAGCAACATACCTTAGGATTTCATACAGAGACTCATGATTGGACTATACAGGTCCTCTGTAGAAAACTTGTTATGTTTAAAGGCAGAGGCTCTGTCCTATAATCATAGAGAAGTTTTGAAGCAAAGGCTCTGTATAGTACATACAGAGGTTTTGCGTGACATGATTTCATGCTCCCCCTTGACTTGAGTTCTGCCTATCTGCTCCCCCTTGAACTATGCTTGGATCATTTGTGATAAGTAGAGCATATGCATAATAATCAAGGTACAGAGGCTCTGTATGTACTGTACAGAGGCTCTGTATTACAAAACATCTAGGACAATGAGTAAGAGGCTGTGCATGTACTATGCAGAGGCTCTGTCTCATGGATCAATACAAATAAACAATAAAACAGAAGTACGCAGAAAGGGATGTAGAGGCTTTGTATTGTGCATACAGAGGCTCTGGTTTAGTTTGAAAGATTTAGCATACCCAACTTGCTAACATGAAAATTAAATCTCTTTTCATCAAGAGTTTTTGTAAAAATGTCAACAAGTTGTAAATCTGTACTTACAAAGAACATTTCAATCGTACCTTTCTCTACATGGTCCTTGATGAAATGGTATTGAACATCGATGTGCTTTGTTTTTTAGTGTTGCACAGGGTTGGCTGTGATTGCGATAGCACTTTCTGAGTCACACAGAATTGGAATCTTCTCAAACTCTATGCCATAGTCTTTCAATTGAGTCTTCATCCATATCACTTGGGAACAGCAACTGGCTGCAGCTACATACTCTACTTCAGCCGTGGAAGTAGAGACGTAGTTCTATTTCTTCGAGGTCCAGCTTATGAGCTTGTCCCCAAGTAATTGGCAGCTCTCTGATGTACTCTTTCGATCAAGTTTACAACCTGCATGATCAGAATCTATGTACGCAATAAGATCGAAACCAGAATGCTATGGATACCAAAGACCTAAAAATTGAGTCTCTTTATGGTATCTAAAGATTCTTTTTACAGCCGAAAGGTGAGATTCCTTTGGATTTGCTTGAAAACAGGCACAGAGACATGTCGCAAACATGATGTCCGGTCTACTAGCCGTGAGGTATAGTAGTGATCCAATCATTCCACGGTACGTCTTAACATCCACCGGTTTTCCAGATGGATCTGTGTCAAGCTTAGTACCCATAGCGATTGGTGTTCTCATGGTTGAAGAGTTATGGAGTTGGTACTTCTTTAATATGTCGGAGACATACTTAGCTTGGCTAATGAAGATACCATCCTCCCTCTGTTTTACATGCAACCGAGGAAGAAGGTCAATTCTCCCATCATGCTCATTTCAAACTCGCTCTTCATTAATGCAGAGAACTTATCACAATGCCTCTGGTTCGTTAAACCAAAGATGATGTCGTCCACATATATCTGTACTAAGAGCATCTCACCTTTATACCTCTTAATAAACAAAGTTGTATCGATTTTACATTTTTCAAAACCATTAGATAAGAAGAGAGACGAGAGACGTTCATACCAGGCTCGAGGTGCTTGATTAAGTCCATACAGAGCTTTGTCTAAGAAATAGACATACTCTGGATGTGTGGAGCTTTCAAACCCCGGAGGTTGTTGAACGTAGACTTCCTTCTTTAGCTTACCAATCAAGAAGGTTGACTTTACGTCCATTTGATAGACTCCGAATCCTTTATGTGCAGAGAAGGCTAAGAACAAGCGTATAGCTTCTAGCCTTGCTACTAGTGCAAAGGTCTCATCATAGTCTATGCCTTCTTCCTGGCAATAGCCTTTTGCTACGAGCCTAGCTTTATTTCTTACCATGATCTCATCCTCATCCTTCTTGTTCTTGAAAACCCATTTACAACCAATTGCAATTTTCTCCTTTGGTAAGGGTGTGTTTTGTACGTTGGACAGGGTGGGACAGGACAGGACATAACACAATTGTCCTATGTTTGGTGTGGCTTTATGTGGGACTAACTAGAACTAACTAGAACAAGGGTGGGACACGGTAGTCCACCCTTACCCCCTGGAACTAAATAGAACAAGAAAAAATTTACCACTTTACCCTCAAAAACCTGATACGCATACTGTGCCCTTCTTCCCCTTTACAGTGTCGCCTCCATCGCTTCCACCGTCTCCTTCATCAATCGGTCTATCCTCTCCTCCATCACTTCCACCGTCTCCTTTTTTTATACTCTCAGGTAATCGATCTCTCCCCTCCTTCATAGTCCGCTCAACAGTATCGATTGCTGGTTCTGGACATAATCGATTTAGAAGAACTCGACAATATCGATTGCTGTTCCAATCGATTTTGCATCTGTTTGTTGTTTATACTCGATTTAGGAAAAGTCATAGAAGAACTCGACAGTATATATGTTTGTTGTTTCTACTTGACAGTAACAATTGCTGTTTCTACTCGATTTTGCATTTTGTTTGCTGTTTGTATCGATTGCTGCTTTGTATCGATTTTGCATCTGTTTGCTGTTTCTACTCGATGGCTGTATCGATTGTTGTTTCGATTGTTGTTTTGTATTTTGCATTTTGTTTGCTGTTTTGTATTGATTTTGTATCGATTGTTGTTTGTATCGATTGCTGTTTGTATCGATTTTGCATCTGTTTGCTGTTTCTATTTGATTGTTGTATCGATTGCTATTTCGATTGATGTTTTGTATTGATTTTGTATTGATTGCTGTTTGTATCGATTTTGCATCTGTTTGCTATTTCTACTCGATTGCTGTATCGATTGCTGTTTTGTATTGATTTTGTATCGATTTGCTGTTTGTATCGATTGTTGTTTTCAATCGATTTTGCTACTGATTTATGTTTGTTGTTTAGATCGATTGTTGTTTTCAATTGATTTGTTTCGATTATTTAGTGAAAAAAAATACTAAACAGCTCACTAGGGGTAAATTGGTTATTTTAACATGTTCTGTCCGGTCCTGTCATGTCTTACCAAACGCTGAACAGTTGTCCTGTCCTATCCTGTCCTGTCTGCGTACCAAATGCACCCTAAAGAAACAAGAGTCCATACCTTATTTCTCTCGAATTGTTGGAGCTCTTCTTGCATGGCATCGACCCAACTAGGATCTTGTAGGGCTTCATGTACTTTCTTAGGCTCTACCATGCTAAGGAAGTTTACGAATAAACATTCATTAGCTGTGGCAGCCCGTGTCTTTATGCCACTTGAAGGTTCACCAATGATCTGGTGAAGAGGATGATTCTTTGTCCATTTTGTTCTTGGGACAGATAGAGAAGTGGGGGACGTTTGATCATGTTCCATGGGCATGTTTGGCAGTAAGCTCGTTGATGGTGAAGAAGGCTCTGCTTGCTCCCTCTTGGATGATGGCACAGAGGAACCAGGTGCAGAGCCAGAGGTATGATGCTCTGGTTCTACGTGACTGGGCTCTGATTCAGAGCTTGTTTGCTCTAGTTGTGGATTGATATGATCTTCAGAGGAAGCAGAGATGTGTGAAGGACCAGAGTCAGATGTGCTTGTCGTTTGTGATCCTTCACTTACACTCGTAGATGCATCTCTTGGTGCACGTACAGAGATGTCTTTGTCACCATAGAAGTCTTCAAATAGGAGCCTGAGTTCCAATTCCCTTGACTTTATTTGAGAATTGGAAGTCTGTTGGTTAAGATCGGGTCCAGAGCTGAGGTACTCTGAAGTCAAATGTTCTTTATCGTCGAACGAGACGTTCATGCTTTCCATGACCGTCTTGGTTTGTTGATTGAAGACTCTGTATGCCTCGGCTTTTGTTGAATAACCAAGGAACTTGCCTTCATCGGCCTTCTTATCGAATTTGCCAAGTTGATCTCGATCATTTAGGATGAAGCATCTGCAATCAAAGACATGTAAAAATTTGACATTAGGCTTTCTTTGATTAATTAGTTCGTAAGGCGTCTTCATGTACCTCTTTACCATCGTTGCTCTATTTTGAATAAAACAGGCAGTAGAGATTGCTTCTGCCCAAAAACGGGTTGGCAGACCAGAGCTAACTAGCATGGTGCATGCAGCTTCGACCAGAGTTATATTCTTTCTTTCTACGACACCATTTTGTTGTGGTGTCCTTGCTACAGAGAAGTTCTGAGTTATGCCCTGTGTGACCAAGTACGCGTCGATCTTGGCATTCTTGAATTTTGTCCCATTATCACTTCTCAGCTTCTTAATTCTTCTTTGTAGAAGTACTTGAATCTTGGTCATTAATTTGATTAACAGCTCTGGTACATATGATTTATGCCTTACAAACTCAATCCAAGTATATCGTGAGTATTCATCAATTAAGACTAAGATATACTTCTTACCAGACAAGCTCTGCACAGAGATTGGACCACAAAGATCCACATGAAGCATATGCAGAGGTCTGATGCAGGACACATCTGTCTTAGTTTTATAGGATGCTCTTTTGAGCTTTCCCATTTCACATGCAGAGTATAGATGGTCCTTTTCGAACTTTATAGCAGGAAGTCCGTCAACCAGATTATGCTTCACAAGCTTCTCTATATTTTGGAAATTGAGATGAGACAACTTGTGGTGCCAGGGACAAGCTTCTTCGCTCTTGCGAGACACGAGATAGAGCGTCTCTGAGTTGTCTCTTGGTGAAAAGTTCATGAGTTACAGATTGCCTTTTCTCTTAGCTCTTAGCAACTCCTGACCTGATTCTGACATAATGAAGCAAACTTCCTTTTGGAACTTGACATTGTAGCCAGAATCACATAGTTGACTTATGCTCAAAAGATTATGTTTGAGTCCAGAGACATAAGCAAACTTAGAGACAGAAACCTTACCTTGTAGTAGATCCCCGTATCCCTTTATTTTTCCTTGTTTATTATCCCCAAAGGTTACTTTTCCTCCAATCTTTTCTCTGTATGAGGAGAGCAACCTCTTATTGCCGGTTATGTGTCTTGAGCATCCGGAGTCAAGATACCAAATGTCCACATGCGGCTTCTGCAAAACAAATTATAAGGATTTAGGTACCCATTTCATAATGGGTCCTGGATGATTAGGGACAGAGGGTTGTTTTTTAAGCTTGGGAAGAGGCTTCGTCTCTTGACCTGAGTTAACAGATTTGGCTTTAGGAGCCTTCTTTCTCTTTTGGGTTTTCTTAGATTTAGACTTTGATGACCCAGAGAGAAAACAGTTAGGATCAAAGAAGTGTTGTTTTAATTTCAGCAACAGAGAAACACATTCACAATTATGAAAACATTTTGAATGACAAAATGATTTATTAGCTTTAAAAAATAAATTATTACAATCATTCCTAGCATTGGTAGTTCTAGCAAACTTCCTATCTAGATCTGATTGTTTTAACACATAATGAGTCTTCTCTGACATCTTCTTCCCTACTTCTTTGGCCTTCAGAGGCCTCTCTAAAACAGAGGAACTGATGTTAGAGCAAGTAGCGGATTTTCCCTTCTGTTTCGAAGTGAATTTAATTGGCTTAGATTTGGAATTTGAGCCCTTTGAAGCAGAAGAAACTGATTTTGCACTCTTTACCCTGTACTCAAACTTGGAAGCGGATTTAGCATTTGTTGTCATGCTTGCACGACCAGAACCTAGGAGAATCTTTTTCTCAATAGGGGGTTTTGCAACCTCTGGTTCTTTGGCAACGACCTCTGTCTTAACTTGCTCTTCAAACGAGTTCACCTCTGACTCAGAGTCAGAGTCAAGAAAATCCTTGTGTGAATGTTGAGATACAGAGGTATCATTAAGAACTTGAGGTTCTCGTATGCATGAGCTACAAGCTTCGTCCGTCTTTTTTTTTAATGGACTTTCAAAAATATCCGAGGAGTTACACTCAGAAGAATCTGTATGACCTTTAGGAGGATAGTTCAAGGCCTCAAGCAAGTCTTGCTCGTAGACCTGTCTTATCGTTTCTGTAGAGCCATCCATCAATTTCGAATTCCGAGTTTTAAGAAAATTACCTGTGGATGAACTCTTGATTTCATCTGGTTCAGGTCTGACAACCTCACTTTCAGTCTTAAGATGCTCAAGATTTGTAGAGCCAAAACAAAAAATCTCATTTGTCTTCTGTATGCATTTTAAATCAACTTGTGGAACACATTTTGAAGAGTAAGAGATGTTTTTGAATTTCAACTTAGGGGTTCTGGCTCCGCTTTCAAGCTTACATCTTTTAAATGGTGAGGCTGTATGCAAAATAGAAAAATCTGGTTTCTATTTTTCGCCTAACCTAAACACGGATTCAAGAGTGTTTTTCCTCTTCCAGGTGAGGTCTAGGTCTATATAACCTATTCCTGCTTTATCCTGTTGAGAGTTAACTTTTTCATACACCTGCTGAGCATCTTGATATTTCTTAATCAAGAGCTCTTTTCTTTGTAAGCTCTGGTGTAGGAACTCCCTTTCTTTTTGAAAATAGTCTTTTAGGGCTTCAGGGTTTAATATGTCTCTCTCTCTTTTTCTATAAGCTCTGTATCCTTTTTCTTTATAGCCGCTTTAATTCTAAGCACTCTGTTTTAAGACTTGTTTCAGTGGATCATTTTGTTTGTAAAAGCTTTTCATTTTCCACTGATAAATCTTGTTTATCTACAGTCAGTAGCTTTGTCTCTCGTTCAAAAAATAGTTTTTCCTTTTCCAAGGATTTCCATTTAGATTTTTAGAGAGAGCTTTTGTTGTAGATTGACGAAATCGTTTGTCAAAGCAGAGATGCTCTCTTCCAGGTCAGAGTGAGAGTAACCAGAGATAGAACATACTTGGGAGTCGGAGTCAGATCCAGACTCATTCTCGACAGCCATTCCATAGAAGTTGGCTTGATCTTCTTCATCAGATCAGAAGTCAGAGACCCAATTCTCCTGTTCTACCATGAGATTCCTTTGTGATCGATTGTACTTGTACTTATTTTTGTAGTATAGCTCATCTTTCACAAGAGGGCCTCTGCAGTCTTTGGAGTAGTGCCCCATCTTTCCACATCTGAAGCATCGGACGCCTTGCTTCTTCTAGTCTGACTGCTCTTCCTCCTTCTTGTTGGGAATAAAAGGGTTCCTTCCATCGAAAGACTTCCCTCTGCTTCGGTCGCTTTGTCTTCCTCTTCTGTCGAAGACTTCTTTCCAAATTTCCTTTGGAATTCCTTGGTGATCAGGGCCAAGGATTTCGCAAAGGCGTTAATGTCAACGTCTTCAGAGCTAGATGATCTGTCTGTATCATCATCACTCTCTAAGATGAGAGCATTCTTTCCTTTCCTCCTTTCTTCTCTGGGTCTCTGTTCTCTGTGTGGCTGGCATGTTCCTGTCTCTTTTGAATCAGAGGCAAGAGCCAGAGGTCCACCCAGAGCGACCTTCGCCTTCTTCACCTCTTGTTCTTGTGCCTGCAGCGTCCCATATACATCATGCAGAGTCCATTCCTCCAGATTCTGGTTTGCTTGGAGGGACATCATCAGATTACCCCATTCAGTGTTCAATCTCTTCAAGAAGAGCATGTTGTTCTCCTTTTGAGTTCTGATCACGTCACACTTGCGACATTTGTTGATCAGCATGTTGAAGTGATGATGAGTCTGTTCTAATGACTCATCAGGGAGTCCCTGGAAGTTGTTGTATTCATTAAGGCATTGGGCACGACGATTCTTCTTCATCTTGATGCCCCCTTCCAACTGGTTGGCTAGTTGATCCCATAAATCCTTCGCTGAGTCGCACGCGTCAAGTGACTGGAATATTTCGTTGGGAAGCGCCATGATCAAAAGTCGTTTGGCCTTTTGATCCACTTCCACTTGTCGTTTATCTTCATCGTTCCAGTCACGATGAAGTTTGGGTACTCGCTTGGCAGGTACCTCCAGGCGAGTACCCAAACTGTATCACCAGCAGCAGAAATCCTAGGAATGACGGTAGTAGGGACGTATGGGCCATTCAAGATTGACTCATACAATTCTAGGTCAAGACCCTCGTAGAGGTTAATCATCCGGATCTTCCATTGGGGATATTCTTTCCTGATGAGAGTCAGAGGTTTTGTCAAGAAGCCGGCACTATATATGGAGTTCCATGATTGAGAAGACGACATTTTGAATTTAAATTTTTGAGAAAAGAACTTTGACGACAAGGAAGATCGACTGAAAAAACGATTTCCATATTACTCAAAAGCAAACGTTTTTAAGATTAAAAAAATAGGAGTGATAAATCTTTTAAAAACAATAATCAAAAGAAAATTAAGAGTATTATCCAGTCGGATATTGATCGACTAATCAATTGATTTGATTAGCTGGCTCTGATACCAATTGTTGGAACCCAGATACTCTTAATTCGCAGAAATATTGTTTGCATATATTAAGAATCAAGAACAACAAAATATTTCTATTGATTAAACAAGATATTCAAAGAAAAACGTAAAGTTGTAAATAATACTTTGAATAATCGAATGCTTTTATTGAAAATAATGAATAGTTGAAGAACAAAAGTAATCTCACAAGAATTTGCGTATAGTATAAGTCGGCTCCTTCAGGTACTTTAACCCTGAGGAGGAAGCCTCCTTATATACGCCTAGGCCTAACAAACTATGCTATAAAAAAGGCGTGGAATTCTGAGTTGACTAGTCTGCATCCTTATCTTTGACTTCCCTTGAATAGCGGAGCAGACTTGGTCAAGCCGCCTTAAATCTGTTAGGTGCATGCGAGAATGTCTGAGCTAACACGCGTGCGTTCCGTGAAGAAGGTAGCCAAAAGCTCTGCATGTACTATGCAGAGGCTCTATATATGCAGAAGCTCTGCATTTACTATGCAGAGGCTCTGGGTCTTGGAGTTATTGCTTTAAGTCAAGCGCTTATGCTTTTTGGCGCACAAGGCTTGAATGTTCACGGAGATGGAGCGCGGGCTCTGTTTGAAAAGAACCTTCACTCTGAGTAAGAGCTCTGGTCCTCGATCCTCTGCATGAGAGCTCTTAGCCAGACAGCTTCTATAGACTAAGTCATATTTGACTAGAGCAAGATACTTCTTACTTACACTTTCACAAGTTGGGGTCTAACAAGTGGAGAGGTCTCGTGGACAGATTAACACATTCACAGATTGTGACCAAATAAATCTGAATCCAAGGGACCTTCAGTCTCTGTATTACTTTACGGACCATAAGAAGGACAAGGGAATCAAGTATGTTATGGCCAACTCTGCGATAAGACAGACAATGACGGACCTTCTCGACTTTAGATGCAAGTTTGACTTTCAACTAGCTCTAGACGTGGGAGTAGATCAATTGACCATCACTGCACCAAACGAAGATCTGCAAGGCATAAATAGCATTCCCTCATGGACCGTCTTGCGGGAACCAGAGGTAGGGGTGGTCTTCCAAAATGAACAAGTAAGAATTAATATTTTTTTAAGAATACCAGCGCTTCAAGTATTCAAACGCTACTTTAAGATACATCAGAGATCATCTAATAAGAAGCAGAGATACAACCCCTGGAGCAAAGGAAAGAGCTAAACTAATTCTAAGGTCAATCCATAACCTATTGGAGTTTAGAGATCTTCTTAGGAGGTTCATCAAGCTTCAAAACATCTAGACATTCTTTTGTAAGCATGTTTTTATCTTTCAAGCAATGTACTTTCATTTCATCGTATTGTACTTTCTAGATAGATAATGTAAAACAGAGGTTCCTTTTAAATTCTGGCTTCGACTAGACTTATGTTTTTCAATTCAAGTAAGAGCCTACCTTATTTACACTAAGGGGGAGATTGTTAGACCCCATCTTGTGAAAGTGTAAGTGAGAAGTCTCTTACTCTAGTCAATAGGATTTAGTCTATTGAAGCGGTCTGGACTAAGAGCTCTAATGTAGAAGAGGTCAAGAACCAGAGCTCTTACTCAAAGAGTGAAGCTTTCGTATATATAGGGTCTGTGCACAATCTCGGTGGACGATCAAGCGTTATGCGCCAAAAAGCATAAGCGCTTGATGCAAAGATACAACTCCAGACACAGAGCCTCTACATAGTACATGCAGTGCCTCTGCATATGCAGAACCTCTGCATAGTACTTGCAGAGCTTCTGTATTGTATATGCAGAACCTCTGCATAGTACATGTAGAGCTTCTGTATTGTACATGCAGAGCCTCTGGTCTCCTTCTCCATGGAACGCGTGTGCAAGTCCAGACATTCTCGCAAGCATCAAACAGAATCAAGGCGGCTTGACTTAGTCTGCTCCACTTTTCAAGGGAAGTCAAAGATAAGGAAGCGGACTTGGCAACTCAGAGTTTCAAGACATAATTATAGCACAGCTGTTTGACTTAGGCGTATATAAAGAGGCTTCCTCCTCAGGTTCAAATAACCTGAGAGTGCCGACTTATATTATAGCTTATTTTCTGTGAGAATACTTTTAGTTTGAAAGTTATTATTTTCATCTAATAAAAGCATCCGATTATTCAAATCTTTTACTGTTCTTATATATATTTTGAATATATCGCTTGATCATACTCAATTCACTGTTTATACTTCAATCTTATTCTTTATCAACTGTGATTTTCTGAGAATTAAGAGTATCTGGTTTCAACAACTTGGCACCCAAATTCTATCTTGGAAACATAGAATTCCTCCATCGTTCTTCGTTAGGGTTGGTAACATTATTCCAAATCTTTCAACTTCGATATTCTCTTCTTTAATTGCTTCGATTTGACATCCCAAGATTTCGTTATGAATACTAGGGATTAAGTTTGCTATTAACGCATTGGCTTTAATCGTTCCACTCTTTTATTTTCTATTGAGTGCGTCAACCACCACATTTGCCTTCCCGTGGTGATAAAGAATTTCGCAATCATAATCGTTCACCAGCTCGAACCATCGTCATTGTTGCATATTCAATTTCTTCTGGTTAAACAAATGTTGAAAACTCTTATTATCAGTATAAATCTGGCATTTAGTCCCTAATAGGTAATGTCTCCAAATCTTTAAAGAAAAAAAGACGGTTGCAAGCTCCCTTTCATGTGTAGGGTACTGTTTTTCATGACCTTTCAATTGTCTGGAAGAATATCGATAATTTTTTCTCGCTGCATCAATACACATCCCAGACATAACTCGGAAGCATCACTGTAAACCACAAAATCTTCCGACCCATCTGGTAGTGATAATATTGGAGCACTGCATAACCGATCTGTTAACAGCTAGAAGGCTTTAATCTGTTCTTCTCCCCATGCATACTTAACTCCCTTTTTTTATCAGTTTAGTCAAAGGTGCAGCGATCTGTTAGAAGTCTTGAATAAATTTCCAATAATACCCCGCCAAACCCAAGAAACTACAGATCTTGGTGGGTGTTCTCGATATTTCCCATCTTTTAATAGCCTCAATCTTCGCAGGATCAACTTTTACCCCTTCTTTAGAAACAATGTGACCCATAAATTGGACTTCTCTTAACTTGTTGATCACAGATCTCTCAATAACACTAATAATCTAGTTATGAATAACCAAATTATAGTGATTTTACGAAGAAAGTTATGAAGACTCAAAAATAAAATAAGAACATTCAAGAACAGTTTTGAGCTTCAAATGTTTTACTTTATAAATAATGAAACGTAAAACAAAAAGTAAAAGCCTTTTTCTCTCTCACATTCGCTTTTTTCAATAGACCTAATCATCTATTTATACTAGTTGGCTAATACTAAGATAACTATATATTGCTACTTTCCAGCAAATAGTCTAGCTAACAAATAAAGTTTATCTTTTACATGGATAAGCATTATTAACAAGATAAACTATAATTCCAGCTGTTGATTATCAATGTGATGATTTCATCCTTATCTTCAAATCTTCATTGCACGCTTGGATGAATACTTAGAAAATCTTCTAAGTGTTTGTCTATCCAGAGCATCGATGAGAACGCTTCTTTCCATCGCATCGTCCATTGGTCCTCTGGTTGAACTTCGTCCATCGGTCCATTGATCCTCTGGTTGGTCTTTTCATCGATCCAATGGTCTAACTTCGTCCATCGGTCCAATGGTTGTTCTTTCCATCGATCCTCTGGTTAGTCTGTCCATCGATCCAATGGTCTAACTTCGTCCATCGGTCCAATGGTTGTTCTTTCCATCGATCCTCTGGTTAGTCTGTCCATCGATCCAATGGTCGAATCCAGACTTGGTCGTTTTTGCCTTGATGTCTTCATTGGTCTTCTGGTTCTTCATCACTTGTTTGTTTTTCATTACTTTCTACATTTTGCATTGTGGGGTTTAACAATCTCCCCCTAAGTAATGAAATAACAAAGTTTATCTAGACACATATGAAGAACATACACTAATCTAGAAGAAAAACATCAACTTCCAAGTTCTCATTGGATGACAAATTTTCTTTTCATTGGTGTTGTGATGGTGGGGTGGTTGGTTATGGTTGCGTTGGTGCAGCGGATGGAGATGTATATGCAGCCGCCGCCTCTGTCTCCCCCTCACGAGGTCCAAGACCTTGATCATCGGGGTCTTGGTCATCGTGGCGTTGTCGTTTGCTTGGGCGGCTGCTCGAGCATGAGGCGCGGAACTGTATCAACAAAGGCCTGGAACTCAGCCTTGGTGACCAGATCGGCTAAGGGGGTAACCCCTGCATCAACGGATACAGCAGGTTGTGCCTCTGTTCCTGAGGCGCCTTCTTGGCCTTGTGTGAAGGTAGGCCGCGAAGGACCTCCATCATGTCCTTGATAGCCTTCGAGAGAAGAACTATCTCGTGATGTTTGAACATCCTCTTCCTCTTCTTCAGCTTCAGAGGCTGAGTAAGTGAATCGGATGGGTGTACCCTTTGGTAGATCAAATACCAAGGGTAGTGGTGTCGATGGAATGACAGTGAGCATAGCCCTTGACAGCGGTCTGTTGATGCTGTATCCTTCCTTCGAAAGGGTTAGGCGGTGTCCTTGTATTTTGTAGACCGAGGTGTATGTCTCTGTTGCGGGGATTTGTGGAAGATGTTTAAAAAAATGGAATTTAAAATCTCATCTAATTGTAAGATTAATACTAATTACGAAGTTTTGGTCTTCTAAAAACTGATGTTATAGTTTTTAGTCACAAAAGCTACAATTTTGTATAATCTTTTAAAAATTGTTTTCAATGTAGATGAGTTTTAAGTGAAAATTGTATTTTCATGGAACCAGAGGAGCTCTGGTTAGGCATGATATCTTGAGTGAGCAACCAGAGGAGTTCTGGTTGAAATGTCGATGAAGACAAGTAGTGATGTAGGATTGACA